>NC_091477.1:41867927-42191677 GCF_036971445.1 Narcine bancroftii
TCTTTGTTATATAAATGACACTGTTTGACCTGTTGAGTTTCTCCAGCGTCGTGTTTTTTACTACAAACAGTGTTTACAGGCTTTCGTGTTTTACTACACATTTAAGGACTCTTGGCACATTATTCATTACTGAATATTATTTTTTCTCTATTTGCATAGTTTGTTGACATTTCTATCTTTGCTTACATTTCTCATTTTTTACATATTTTTTCATGAGTACAGTTTACACTACTGATAAATAGAAATTCTGGCTAGCCTGCAGGATAAAAGTATGTCAGGATGTATGAGATATAATATAATTCCCTCCAGAATTTGCTGCCTCTTGCTTTTTAGCTTTTTCCAAGATAATTCAACTCTGGATTTTATGAGATAATTATATTCTCTCCATAGCATTCATCCCAATCTACAAGAATTCCTGACTTTGGTTACACTGCAATTATATCTCTGTAATTGTTATTAGATAACACCTGGGCAAATTCTTCTTAAATGTTAAAAATGAGCCTTCATTCACCACCTCAGCTGCCAGCTCATTCCACACTCCCAACACTCTGTGTGAAGAAGTTCCCCCTAAACTTTTACCCTTTCACCCTAAACCCGTGTCCTCTGGTTTGTATCTCACCTACTCTCAGTGGAAAAAGTCTATCTATATTTACTCTGTCTATCCCCGTCATAATTTTAAATACTTCTATCAAATCTTCCCTCATTCTTCTACTCTCCAGGAAATAATGTCCTAACATGTTTAACCTTTCCATGTAATTCAGTTCCTGAAGTCTGGGCAACATCCTAGTAAATCTTCTTTGCACTCTTTCTACATTATTGATAAGTTTCCTGTAGTTCGGTGACCAAAACTGCACACAATATTCCAAATTTGGTTTCACAAATGTCTTATACAATTATACCATAACATCCCAACTCCTATACTCAATACTTTGATTTATGAAGGCCAATATGCCAAAATCTCTTTAGAACACTATCTACCTGTGATACTCCTTTCAGGAAATTATGTATCTGTATTCCCAGTTTCCTCTGTACTACAACACTCCTCAGTGCCCTACCATTTGCCGTGTATGTTTTTCTTGGTTTGTCCTTCCAAAATAAAATGTCTCACGTGTCTGTATTGAATTCCATCTGCAATTTTTCAACCCATTTTTCGAGCTGGTCCAGATCCCTCTGCAAGCTTTGAAAACCTTCATTGTCCACAATGCCTCCAATCTTGGTGTCATCTGCAAACTTGCTGATCCAATTTACCACATTATCATCCAGATCATTGATATAGATGATAAACAACAATGGTCCCAGCACTGATCCTTGAGACACACCACTAGTCACTGGCCTCTAATTTGAGAGGCAATTTCCATCACTACAATCTGGTTTCTCCAGTCCAGCCATTGTCAAATCCAGTTCATTACTTCACCATGAATACCTAGAGTCTGATCCTTCCTGACTATTTTCCCATGTGGGACCTTGTCAAAGTCTTACTATTGTTTGAGTAAATGTGCTATTGCAATTTTGGATGGCCGTAACTTTTGTGAAGAGACTGAATCAGGTTCTATATGTTGCCTCTTGATGCAAAGAACAGAGTTTAGCTTTGAGGCATTAGATAATCAATTCATTTATGAATGAGATTTTGCTTATTATGATGTTGACCCCCTAAAATAGAACTTGTCTGTACCTTTTGATAAGGTAAAATAGTATAAGAAGTGCAACTTTTCAATCCGAGTCTTTGAAGCAAATTGTAAAACTTGTTATATTCTCATATTTACTAGATTTCTGTACCCAAGTGCATTCAAGGATTAATATCAACAATGAATGATCCATGCTAAATGTTGTAACTTCAAATCATTATGCTTTTTTTCGGAGCCAGTAGCAACAAAAATAAATACTAAATAAATAATCACTTGTTCAAAATTTTAAATAAATAGTATAAACCGCATCTTAAATGTATAAGTCAGTGTTTATTTCTGATTTACTGAATTAGTAATCTGACTGGTTCTGACTCTATTTTGAGTGCTATCAATAGTAAATTTATTGCAGAATGATTTCACACTTGTTACTGTACAACCTAACTGAAATAAAATAATAAAATAGTAAAATAAAGTAGAATTATTGAAGTTTAATGGTTCTTGCATTTTTAGTCCAATGGCATGGACTTTACAATGAATTAAAATAAACACTGCCTGTCATTCCTGCAATGAATGAATGATTACATTCATACACAAAAGTGTTCAAGATGCATGAAATAACTTCATCTGTATGTTGTTCTTAAATTTTAAAAACAAAATAAAATGAAGCATGTTTATATCAGAATATGTTAGCAGCTATTAGCACCACCATATGGGCGCATTTTCAATTCATTTTCAATTTCACTGACTTTGTGGTAATGATCCAGACAAAATTTTAAAACCAGAAATTGTGGTTTCCAGCCAGTTTAACAGAGAAGCCAAATCTCTTGATCTTATTCAAAATTTCGTCCAATAATTTGAATGGAATTAAAATCAGATTGGTTCCACAATAACCAGGCAATCTGCTCCAACTTGCTATTGCTCATTTTCGAGATTGAAAATGACCCTACGCTCCCATTCCATTTCTATAATGGAGGTCACCCTTCAAAAATGGCTTGATTTATAGAAGTACAAGTTCAAAAATCAAATTGGATTCAAGATACTTTAATAAATATTTAGATAATGTGCTCCTTTCTGTAATATATTCCATTCCTTCAATGGCTAAATTTGACAACCATATTCCTATTGATCTTGCAACAAGACTGAAGTATTCAGTTGCATTTTATGATTGATGGGTAGTTTAAATGATAATAAAATAGATACTTTTCAGTTTCTGAAATATGTTTATGATCATTTTGGATACCTGCACTATAGATCAAGACCAAGAGAAAATTCTATGTTTCCTTGCATTTATCTCCTCTGTGGCTAAGATGGATAGTTTAAAGCAATGTTCCGCAGCCGAAAGATATATATATTATTAGGCTATGTATCACTTTCTTAGATTTTGCTGTCACTTTTCTCATAATATTCCATTCCCTGTTTTGATGATTTTAGTTTTTTTCAGGGGTTTGTAATAGATTTATTCCAATGATAACTTGAATTAAAATTTTCTGAATATGACCTGAAGATCTTTTTCTTTTGGCAACAACTATCACAGAATTGTTTTTGAAAACTAAGCAAACATCCCGGTGGCTGCTGTAGTTAAACTTGACTTTGCTGCTTTCGCTGAACTGCATCGATTTTTATTAATGGGTTGCGTCATTTCTGTTTTGAACTTCTCAGAGTTAGATCAGTGATATCTTTCATGCCATGTTGTTGATTTACCCCTTGGAGACAGGAAAGAACTGAAATTTTGTGTCCACAAGAATAATTATTGAACCTGGAGCAAGGAAAAGTGTGTCAAGGCAAATTTTTCTGGAATGAGGATAAAGCCCATAGGGAGTTGATGGAGATCTAGTCTTTGGTAGTGAACTATTCTGTAGTATTTAGTAAAAGGAGAATTCTATGAAGATCCATCACTGAATAAACTAGATTGTAGTGCACAGAATCTTTTTGTGGGACAGACTTTGTGCCTGACTCCGTTCAGGTTGGAGGGTCTGATGGATGGGCAACAAAATGGAGGTGTTCAAAGGGGAAACAATCTTTTTTGTTTTCCTTTATAGGAAGATCGCAGCTTTGGGATTTAATGCATTTGGTATGTTGCTTTGAAACCTTGATCAGGATATATCGCAGGATCAGGATGTCTTGCTGATTGTGCAATCCTGACAGAAATTCTGAAGAATCTCTCACAACAAAAGTGACACGTTTTCTCTGTGTTACCTTCTTTATACCCACGAATCCTCTTTGATGTTTGCTTTTGTGTCATATGCATCCCCAAAAATGGTCACCTATCTAAATATATGACATTATATAGGTTCTATTGAAGAAGTGGCCTGTTTTATACAAAGATACTTGAACAATATTCAACATTTCTCACCTCCCCAATGCCAGCTCAAACCCAACGAGGTTGTTCAAAAACTTTAACCATATAACCATTTACAGCGCGGAAACAGGCCATGTCGGCCCTTCGAGTCCGCGCCAGTTCACTTGAACAACTCCACTAGCTCCCCCCTCCCACTCTCCGCCCATAACCCTCCAACCCTCTCTTTAATGACAGAAGGACCCTGTCACAACCATCTCTTCTGGAAGACCATTCCATTCTGCCACCACTCTCTGAGTGAAAAAGTATCCTCTAACATTTCTCCTAAAGTTTTTCCCCCTTACCCTTAACTCATGCCCTCTTGTTCCAACCTCCCCTGCCCTCAGGGGAAAGCGACTATTTATGTCTAGTCTATCTATTCCTTTCATAATTTTAAATACCTCTATCAAATCCCCCCTCAACTGTCTATGTTCCAATGAATAAAGTCCCAGTCTCCTCAATCTTTCTCTGTACTCTAGATGTTTTAAGCCAGGCAACATTTTTCTAAATCTTCTCTGCACCCTCTCCACCTTATCTATATCCTTCCTATAATATGGAGACCAGAACTGAGCACAGTACTCCAAACCAGGCCTCATCAATGCCTTAAACAGCCGCAGCATCACTTCCCAGCTCCTATACTCAATACTATGATTTATGAAGGCCAGCATACCATATGCCTTCTTAACCACCCTGTCTACATGGGAATCCACCCTCAATGAACTCTGTACCATAACCCCCCAGGTCCCTCTGTGTACCTCAATGCCCTCCCTTTGACTGCATATGTCCCATTCTGGTTATTTTTACTGAAATGCAGCACCTCGCACTTGTCTATATTAAATTCCATCTGCCATCTTCCAGCCCACTCTTCCAAACAAACAAAATCCTTCTGTAATCCAAGAAAACCTTCCTCACTATCCACCACTCCCCCTTATTTTCGTATCATCTGCATATTTGCTTACCCAGTTAACCGCACCCTCCTCCAAATCATTAATATAAATGATAAACAACAGCACCGATCCCTGAGGCACCCCACTTCTCACAGGCTTCCAACCTGACACAGTTGTCCATCATGACTCTCTGCTGTCTATCTTCCAGCCATCTCTGAACCTATGTCACAATCTCTCTGCTAATCCCTAGTGACTGAACCTTCCTTGATGCATATTCCAAAACTTGGATTTTTGATTAAAGAGAGTGATACATGACTTGAATACCTTTAACATCATGCAACAATAAGTACAATACACTACACTGTCAGCATCAGTTGCAATTTGGAGGGAGAAGCATCACTTCATTCCTGTTGGAAAACAAGGTCAGGATGGATAGAATAGATGCACAATCCCCACCTAACTATAAGAGGTAGCTACCGATGGATGCTGAAGCAAAGAGCCAATACCTTCAAGACATGAATAGGAGGGGAGAAAATTGGCCAAAAACCAAAGGCTTGGAATGGTCTCACATGCATCTTTCTCAAATGCCCCCATTTAAATCAACACACTGATTAATAAATGTTTGAAGTATTTCAACAGCTGTTAAGAAAATTTGCTGGCAAAATTCCAAAGCCTGTTCATGAAATGTGGGAACGGTTCTTAATTTGAATTGAGGGTCTTAATGAATAATACATGTCAGCTAATGTCCAAAATTAATTGGAAATCAAGGGGGTGCTAGTGGAATACTTTTGCTGTTATCTCATGGGCTGTGTGTATTGCTGACAAGGTGAGCATTTACATTTGAGAAGGTGGAGCAAACCATCTTCCTGAGCAACTACAGTCAACATGCTTCCACAGGCCTGTTGGGACTTGAAGTACCTTGTAATTCAATGGTTTGGAGTAGTAAATTGTTTCCCATGCCATCTCAGAGAGCACCCAAGGGTAAAGTAATTTGATTCAGAGCCCCCAGGGAAAACCCAAGCTGACAACATACAAATTCCTTACAGACAGCTTGGGATTCGAACCCCAGTCCCGATCGCTGGTGCTGTAAAGGCTCTGCGCTAATCAATAGGCCAGCCGTGTCACCCATTAATATACATCAGGCTGGTTGAGAGAAATAGATTTCTTTTCCTTAAGGATACAGGTAATCATGACTTTTTTTTTCAATATTTGTCATTGTTAATGAAGCCATCTTCTGCAAAAAAAAAAAGCTATATTCATTTATTCACTTTTTAACCCACTTAAATTTCTCAGTTGCTGAGGTTGGATTTCAAACTGGGTCTTTATTGCACAACTCGAGAGTCACCAGATCATTTCTCAAGGTTAAATATAGTCTATTTTATTTGAAACTCTGGAAAGGTTACTTGGGTAACTAGCCAAATGCAAAGCAGTAGCCATGGAAACTTCTCCAAAAAAAAATAAGTAAGGAGAATGCTGAGGAAACTTATAAATTTCCAAACTCTCAAACATTTCTGTCTACTTAATATTTTTGAATAATGTTAAAGAGAGTAATTGTAATCATTGTTAACCTGCAAAGTTTTACCATCAAAAAGAGCAATGTGAAAATTCAACTTAGAGATGCTACATAAAACTATTTTTCTTTGTAGAAAACTGAACTTTTTTAAAATATCCTCTTGAAATTACCTTTATGTAAACAAGGAGGTAACCTTCAGTAATCTCTGTCAGTCTAATTATTCTGATTTTGAAGATATATTTTAAAATCATTCACAACACTGAAGTATTCCTCTCAAGGGGTGTCTGTATTCAGCATTAAATGGTAGCCCTTGTGAAGCTTGTTTGACAATGACAAAATGACTTCTGGTTTAGCCACTGGAATAGATTAAATTTAATTCTTTTTAAAAAATTAGACATACAGTATGGTAATGGGCATTTCAGCCCATTTCAGTCCGTGCTGCCCAATTTACACCTAATTAACCTACACCCCTGGTATATTTCGAATGGTGGGAGGAAACCAGAGCCCCCCTGGGGAAAACCCATGCATCAACAGGGAAAATGTACAAACTCCTTACAGACAGCTCGGGATTAGAACCCCAGTTCTGAACACTGGCGCTAATTGCTATGCCAACTGTGCCGCCAAGATGTTGTATCCTCGTTGTAGACAGAAATCGTGAAGGGGCTATACAAGTAATTTTAGCTAAGGATATCTAAACCCACTGCAATAACTTGTGAAGTAGTAGCAAAAGACCTTTTATGTTGGTATACCTGGAGTAAATACTTCATATTGATCAGCAGGTGAAGTTAGTTTTGGACTAATGTTAAGATTTCAAAATCAGTTGATAATCAATACAAAGCTGCAATTTAATCAAGTGTTTTAACAAAGGAAGAGGCCTTTGAATCTGTATGGGCCAGCTCCCAGTAATCGATCCTGCCATACCATTTTATCTGGTCTTTTCCAATAGCTTTTTTGAAGGCATCAGTTGATTCTAAATGCAACTGCCCAATAGCCAGTGATTTCCAGATATAAACTGCCATTTAAATACAATTAATCCTCAAATGTTGCTTGTAATGTTGATCAAATAAGAAACAGAAGTAGACATAGGCCATAATGCTCTGTGCTTGCCCGCTATCCAGTATAGCGAAGGGTGATCTTTTGCAGGTACTCCTCTATTTACGTCTGTAATTGGGACCAAGGGATTGGTCATGTCTCGAAATGGACATGTCAGAATTTTGCCCGAATGCATGGAGTACCAAAGTCTTAAAGCAAACTTAGTAATTATGCTGTATTTGACAAACTATAACAGGCATTCAGGGCATTTAAGAGCCAAAGTGTGCATACTTACCTTATTAGTTGGTGTCCCTCGGTCCACAGGAACGATATTGAATTTGCGCCCTCAACTCTCGCGTATGCGCCAACCAAACTCCAATGAGTGAACACACCACATGCGCCAACCGAAGACTTTCACGTGTGCACAGGAATTAAGATGGCCGCGCCCAGCCTATGGACCCCGGGACGCTGACTAAAAAAAGTAAGTATGCACATTTTGGCTCTTACATGCCCTGTACCTCTGTTATAGTTTGTCAAATACAACACAAACAGTGTAAATTTTATATTTTTTCTTACATATTTTCAAAAATTTGGTCGCATATACGAATGGACGCAAGACCCGTCGGACTCAAGTTGGGGAGTACCTGTACTTTAATACCAACATCCTGCATTAACATACCACACCCTCCATAATGTTTGAGACAAAGGCACTTTTTCCCCTTTATTTGCCCCTGTGCTCCACAGTTTTAATTTGTAATCAAACAATTCACATGCAATTAAAGTGCACAGTCCAGATTTTATTTAAGGCTATTTTATACATTTTGGTTTGACTATGTAGAAAGTACAAAACTTTTATACATAGTCTATTATTTCAGGGCATCGGAAAGAATGGGCCATTTGGCTTCACTGAGTAACTGAGTACTCAGTTATGTTTAAATGCTTCATTGGTGCAGATATAAGAGAGCTGGCCTTGCTTCTAAGCGTGATCGCTCTTGGAGTCTATACATGCTATTTTTCAATATCAAGACCAGAGTTGTGCAAATGGAAGTCAAATAAGTCATTCCCACACAACCAATGTTTTTGAATATTTTAATATGAGAATTCACATCCAAAGTACAGAGTACCTATGAATAGATGTTAAAATTCTCAAAGATACACTACACTTAAAATCACCAATGCCTGAAGAGGGCGCACAAAATCAGTTAACCGGTGTGGACTCGAAAGGCCAACATGGCCTGTTTCCGCTTCGTATATGGTTATATGAGATGGATAAATAAGAATAAAACAGTAAGAAACGTCTTTCACCCAAACCTTAGGATTACCAAAATCAACTGTTTGGAACATCATTAAGAAGAAAGAGCGTACTGGTGAGCTCAGTAAATGCAAAACAACTGATACGCCAAGGAAGATCTCTCATGCAGCTGACAGAAACATTTTCATTGTAACGAAGAAAAATCCTCTGATGATTGACAGATCAGAAACAGTATTCAAGATGTGATATTTCTTTTATTGTAATAAAGAAATGTGTTGTTTTGTATTAATTATATTTTCGAAACAGTTCATGACCTCATGGGGCATCCATTTTGCATCTAACCCGTGGTGGAGCATTCATCTGACTCCCTCTAGTGGTCAAAAGGATAATTAACTCCCAATCACCACAACCCCATTCCTGAAGATGTTCAATCTAAAAATATTAAATTGTAATACAGAATTCATTTCAATTTAAAGTTGAGCTCAAACATCAACACAAACATCAGCAGCACAAACTTGTTAAGTATGCAGTTATTTTTCTTTTGGAGATTCAGCCTGTCAGGTGCTTTAATGACACATGTGGATCTTGTCAACATAGGTGCCTGTGTTGGCTCTGCTGCTCCACTACTTCCTAGTACTGGTGATGTTTCCTCTGTTGCTGTGCAGGCTGGATCGTCTGTATTTATTTGTTTTTGGAGCATTGCTTGCATTTTCAGCAGGCTCTTTCGATTCCTCCTCAGTATTTGACCATCCTCTGTTCTGACCATGTAGGACCTTGGATTTACTTCTTTCAGATCAATGCCCTTCTTGTCCCAGCTGTTGGAATCTCTGAGCCTCACTGTCATGTTGTTCCAGTGGCTCTAAGCTTCTTGTTGACGTCATACTTTGTTTTTTGTTTTCTTTGCAGGTGCTTTTTGCTTCTGTTTGACATGTCTGTTCTTGTTTAGGTCTGCAGTGTAGGGAAGTGTTGTGCATAGTCTACATTCTATCAGGAGCTCAGCGGATGACATGCCATGTTCAAGTGGTGAAGCTCATTTACTCAATAGAACTGGATAAGGATCTGACCCACTTTTTTTTGCTTTCTTGAGCAGCTGTTTAACTATGTGAACTCCTTTCTCTGCTTTACTGTTTGATGGGGGGGGGGAGGGGTGCAGAGGACTTGAAATCACATGTTGAATATCATACACTTCTACAAAGTTCTGGAATTCTCTACAACTGTAGCATGGTCCATTGTCACTGTAGACAATTTGAGGAATTCCATGTCTTACAAAGATTGATTTCATAAATTTGATCATGCAGGCAGTAGATATGTTGGGAAGCAGATCCATAGATAGTCAATAACCAGCAGATAATTCCCAGCACTCTTAATACGCCCTTTGTTTGTGGGTCTGGGCATTTCTAGAATTGGTTTCAACTTGCTCTTGTCTGGCTTCACACCTGCCTCTGACAGCTTATCTCCTAAAAGGCGATTTCCTTCACACCAAACTAACATTTTGCTCTGTTTAGCTTTAATCATGCTTCTGGATATGTTGCAGCACTTTGAGCCTCTCATTGTGTTGCTCCTGTGTGGATCCCCATAGGATCATGTCATCCATGTACACATATACCTCATTTATGCTTTCTATGATGTTCTCCATAGTCCTGTGGAACACTTCGGAGCCGAGGAAATTCCAAAGGCATCCTCAGACAGGACTACCAGCAAAATGGTGCATTGAATGTATAGTAGTTTGTGCTATCTTCATACAGTTTTAATTGCCAGAAACCCTGGGATGCATCCAATTTGGTGAAAAACTTTTGGACCAGTCATTTCATTTGTAATTCCATCCCTGGTTGAAATCTGAAAATGTTCTCTTTATATTGGCATTCAAGTCTTTTAGGTCCATGCACACCCATAAGTCACTGTTCTTCCTTTTGAATTCACCTATTCTGTGGGCTCCTCCACTTTCTTTGACTCCCTAGTGCCATCAATCAGCCAACTTTCTGCTTGAACCTGTTTTTTAGTGGCACTGGAATCTGCCTTTGGGTATGCACTACTGACTGTGCATACTCCTTTAACTGTAACTTATAGGTGAATGTTAGAACATCATACCCCTTGAAGATGTCTGGAAATTGATCCAGTATTTCATCTATGCTGTTCTATGCATTGGCACTGTTAGTGCAGTACACCCTATTGACTAGGCCTAAGCTTTCACATGCCTTATCGCCAAGTAGTGAGCCATATCCATCTGGGACTACAGCAAACATGACGTGGTGCTCTTGACCTTTAACTTTCACCTTGAGTCTACATGTGCCTTTTGTGTCAATGCGCTGTCCATTGTAGGCCTTGAGCTGAACAGAATTTGGATGGATGTATGGCTTTACCTTCATTGCCCTGATGTGGCACTCACAGATCAAAATGGCCTTTTCCCCTGTCCAGCTTGAAAGGAATATCTGCTTCTTTTGCATGCAATGGCACTGTCCACTTGTTCTGCTCAACTGTTCGCACTTGGCTGTTCAGTATCTGTCGGTTTAAAACTTTCATGTGCTACCATACCCACAAAGAATGCATCACTGAGGGGAGTTTATTCTGTAGTGTGCACACTTTCACTTCTGTTTGTTTTGCTTTGTAAAAACATTGCTTTGCATAGTGATTCTGTATTTTGTACTTGTACAAAGTTTTCCATAGGTTGGGCATTGTTTTGGTGCATGTTGAGCACCACATCATTTATAATTGAATGTCTCTCCATCTTTTTGTTGTTTCCTATAATCCCATTCTCTGTTGATATATGTGCATCCAGACACTATAGCTATGACTGTGGCTTCATTTTCACCAGGCCTTGCACTCTCACTGAACTTTCTCGTGTGCTGCAGAGCTAATTCACAGGCGTGGCATATCTTCACAACACGAGCTAAGATAAGCTCTGTCTCTCATAGCAACCTCCCTCTCATTTTATTATAACTAATTCCAAGCACAATATGATCATAGTTCACTGAATCTTGCAGCAATCCAAAATTGCATGATCTTTCTTTCAATTTCAAGTCCATTAAAATGTATCAAAGCTCTCTGCCTGCAGCTGTATGCGCAAGCGAAACACATACCTCTCAAAAATTTCATTTTTATTTGATGAACAGTGTTCCTCAAACATCTTAATAACCTTGTTGAACTTGCCCTGGTCATCTGCCTTTTGCAAAAACAATCATGTTGAAAGCCTCTAGTGCTTGAGGTCCTGCCATGGTAAGAAGTGTTGCAATCTTTCATGCATCAGGTTTGCTATTGAGTCCAATGGTTTGCAGATACAGCATGAATCATTGTTTGAACAACTGTTACTCATAGTTGATATTCCCAGTCCAATTCACAGCATCAAGAGGCTTCACACTTTCCATGTCTCCTGCTGATACTGACTCCTGGTACCATGTGATGCTTCTTATATTCTAAGACAGAAACTTGGGATCTTTTGTATTATAGTAATTTTGTTTTCTTAAAAACTTATGACCTCATGGGACATTCATTTTGTATCTAACCCAAGGTGGAACATTCATCTCCAACTCCCTCTGGTTGTCAGGAGGATCAATAATTCCCAATCATCACACAGGAGACAGATGTGGAAATGCCAATGACTACTAGCTGCAGAAGACCTCATGAACAGAAATACAGAGGCTACGCTACAAGATGTAAACCACTAGTTAGCCACAGAAACAGGATGGCCAGATTACAATTTGCCAGAAAATATTTAAGAGTCTACATAATTCTGGAAAAATGTTTTGTGAACAGATGAAACTAAGATTAACCCATATCAGAGTGATGACAAGCACAAAGTGTGGAGGCGCAAAGGAAGTACCCAGGTTCCAAAGCATACCACCTCATCTGTGAAGCATTGTGTTATGGGGTATGATGGCCTGGGCTTGTATGGCTGCCAAAGGCAATGGAACACTCATCTTCATTGATGATATAACTGTTGATGGCAAAAGCAAAATGAATTCTGAGGTATATAGAAACTTCTTATTTGCTCAATTTCAAGCAAATGCCTCCAAACTCATTGGACGGCACTTCATCCTAAAGCAGTCAATGATCCCAAACATGCTGCTAAAACAACAAAGGAGTTTTTCCCAAAGGTAAAACCTTTCCTGTTTTACAATAGTTTCATTTTCACATTTCCTCTTAGATCTTGTCAGTCTGAATAACAGGATGAAAGCACCATGTTAACTCAGTAGCACTACAAGCCTTCAACTTTTCCGACCCTTGACCGATTTTCTGTTCACTACTGCTAAAAGAAAGACAAAACCCTTTGTGGTGACCTCGCAATAATCTTTTTCTTTGCTTCATTTGGATTTAGAAGTGCTCCATTCTATCTTTTCATTAATCTGGCTGCAATCCGAAGAACCAACAGGAGCAAAAAACACTGCCATAGCAACAGGAAAAGAGGAACGCTGCTCGACAAATAAAGTATACAAGGCTTCAGTTAACAGTTCCAGCTAAGCAACATGGTGTAAAAAGGGCACTGATAACATTTAATGTGAATGAAATCTGCTGCATAAATCAGTGTTTAGCACCATTCAGCATCATTATTATAATTTACATAAATTCACTCCACTCAGTAAACTCCTAGAATACTTCAAAAGGTGAAGGTCCAAAATCTCTGGTGCTTAGGCAACCGTTTCCTTGCCAATTTATGATAAACTGGCATGATTGCAAGCTTTCAAAATAGAAGAGTGAATGGTCATTTAAATTTTAATTAAGATTCAATCACTTTCAAATCAGTGGTCTAGTGTTTATGGCTGAATGAAACTACTGTACGTTTTCACTTTAGGTTGTCAAGGCTTGTAAATTGGTGAAGAATTCAAAAATGGCGTGAAAATTCATTCTGCATTTTGTCATCAACTTAGAAGCAAGCAAACAAATGGTAGAGTAAAGCAACATTTCCACATTAGCCTTCAAGTGGGTATTGTTCAGTTGCTTGATTTTTCTGGGAGATTCTCCTTCTGTAAGAATGGCAACCCAACACCAGTTTTGGTGGGATTGGTATCTACGGGCCTTAAATGAATGGGATATGTGATGAATACAGAAGCCTGTGAGAGGATTGGAAGTTGTGTCCATTTACAACAAGAGTGTTGATTATGTTCATCTCCAAAATACTGTCTCTCCAAAAGAGCAGCTTTCACTGAGAACTGAAATGTCAGTCTAACTTTTTTATGTTCAGATCTCTGGACTGGACCATAAACCAAATTCCTCTGATTTGAACAAGAATGCAGGGACATTCTAACCCTAACCCTAACCCAACCCTAATACTGTCAACAGAACAGGAACAACTTGGTGTTCTCCTTAATCCTACTTGCCAAGGACTTCTCATGCTCCCTTTGGGCTCTCCTAAGTTCTTTCTTAAATTCCTTCCTGGCTACCATATACTTCTGAGTCCTTCCTTTAACATAGCCATTGACCATAACTATGCTAAAGCTCAGGCAGTTATGGTCACTCTCACTGAAATGTACCCCCACCATGGGGTCTGCCACCTGACCAGGTTCATTGCTCAGTACTAGATCCAATATGGCCCCTCTTTTAGCTGGCTGTTCCATATACTGTATCAGGAATCCTTCTTGGACACCTCTGACAAATTCTGCTCCATCTTGAAGTCAGGAAGTGCCAGTCTATATTAGGCAAGTTGAAGTCACCCATGACAAGAACCCTGTAATTACTGCAACATTCTAAAATCTTCCTACTTATTTTTTCCTTAGTGACCTGAGGGTCAATTTGGGGGCCTATAGACTACTCCCAGTACAGTGATTCTTCCTTCCTATTTCTGAAGTCCACCCACACCAACTCAGAGGACACCCCCTCTGCAGTGTTCTCCAGCCTTTCTACAGCCATGATACTATCCCTGACCAGTAATGCTACATTCCCACCACCACCCCTCTCTGGCCTACCATCCTATTCCTTTTAAAACACTTACATCCCAGTATGTACAGCAGCCAATCATGCCCCTAACCAGCTGTCTCTGTAATGGCGACATCATAATTCCACGTACTGATCCATGCTCTAAGTTCATCTCTTTTATTCTTAATACTCCTTGCATTGAAATAGACACATTTCAAACAGTCTAACTAACTGTCTTTTCTCACAAGTCCACAACACATTGGATCATGCTTTTTCACCTTCTGCCCTATTCTCTGCATTCACATTCTCATTCACATGTAATAAAGTTCTTCATTGCCGATTCCTCAGAGCAAATTTAGGGCAAATTCTATGAGTAGATTTTTTTCATTAAGTAAATGAATAATAAGTAGCAAGTGAGCTAAGACAGAGGGAAACAGAAGCATATCAGAGATAATTAGCATTGAGTAAATTCATTTTAAAACTCAATTCACACCTGAAATGCCAATACTCCATGGATGAATAATATATCTGTTAATGTAAATCAATTTAACCCAGACAGAGAACTGTTGATTAACAACTTTTTGTTGGGATGAAATCTATATTTAATTCTATGACATTTTGTTATAAAATGTGTCAAAATTCTTCAGAACCCAACCACACAAAGAGCTGAATACAAAACTAAGTACTGAGAAGGTACCACAATTTTCAAGGTGCCATTTTAAGATGTCTACAAGCTGTTCAGTCATAAGTCCACCTGCTGATACCTGACAATATTGGGCAAATATTTTCTTGACTGTCCTTGCCCATGTTTGTCATAGAATTCGTATCACTTTCATTGATGTTTATTGGAGGCTCCTGTGTACAAACAGGTTTCCTGAATTATAACACAGATAAAAAGATTCATAAAAAGATCCATAAATATTCAACTAATGAAAAGAAATAGAAAGAGCCTGCTGAAAATGTGAACATGGACAAATGCAGAAGTTCCAGGAGAATTGTCATTCCTCAATCTCTGTGACAAGAGATGCTGAAAAGGGTGCATGAGGGACACCTTGGAATGGAAAAATGCAAGAGTTGGGCCAGAGCTGCTGTTTATTGGCCAGGATGAATGCTGACATCGACAGAATGGATTTGAGCTGGGACTGAGACCTGTTTGAAACATCACGCAGATCAGACAAAGGAACCCATGATCATAACTGACTTACCGGTGGAACCAAGGCAGAAGGCTGGGACTGATTTGATCCACATGGAATTACTTCTGGTTATTGACTATGGAACTATCCAGAGATTGCACTTATGTCTGCTGCTTGTGTGCTTAAAATATATGAAATCAAGACTTGGAATTCCTCAAATCATCTACAGTGATAATGGACCATGCTACAGTTGTAGAGAATTCCAGAACTTTGCAGAAGTGTATGATTTTTGACATGTGACTTCAAGTCCTCTGCATCCACAATCAAACAGTATAGCAGAGAAAGGAGTTCACATAGTTAAACAGCTGCTCATAAAGCACCAGATAGTTGCTCAGATCCTTCAGCTCTATTGAGTTACCAAGCTCCTTGAACTCAAGATACTTGAACATGGCTTGTCACCTGCTGAGCTTCTGATGGAACATAGACTACACACAACACTTCCCTTCTCTGAAGACCAAAACAAGAACAAAGATGTCAAATGGAAACAAAAGCATCTGCAATGGAGACCAAAAGCAAGCTATGGCAAGTCAGCAAGAAGGTGAGGACCACTGGCATAACCTGACACAGTGAGACTCAGAGAATCAAACATTTGGGACAAAAAGGCCACTGTTTTGGAGGAAGTAAATCCCAGATCTTACACGGTCAGATCAGATGATGGTCAAATACTGAGAAGGAATTGAAAGAGTCAGCTGAAAACACAAGAGACACTGCAGGAACAGACAAATACAGAAGATCCAGCCTGCACAGCAACAGACAAAACACCACCAGAGCTAGACAGTAGTGGACCCGCAGAACCGACACAAGCATTTGTGTTAAGAAGATCCACACATTTTCAAGGTACCTGACAGACTGAATCTCTAAAAGAAAAAGAACTGCACACTTAAAAAGTTTGTGCTGCCGATGTTTGTGTTTACGTATGTGTTGAACTATAAATTGAAATGAATACTGTATTAGTGTGCCACGTTGTTAGAGTAAACATCTCAGGGAAAGGGAATGTAATGATAGAGTTCTAAAATAAGTGCTAGAGCTAATCCTGACCACTTTTGGGGGGGGGGGGGGTGTCAGAAGATGAGCTACTGCATCTTGGATAGATTCAAAATGGATGCCTCCATTTGTGTGTTCTAACTAATAAATATAGTTGTTTTAAAAGAACCCAAACAATAAAAGAAAAATCACACCACCTGGAAGAAAATACCTGCAGCCCCTCGACATCTGGAAAATCCATCTCCCTCCACCCCTTTGTTCTCCCAAATACATGGGAAATGTCTTGCTGGATCCCAAAGGAGACTGCCTGCAGCAACCACAAAAAAAACCCCATCCTCACACATACCACTGAACAACTGACACAGAGGTGCAAAACATTTGTTCCTGTCAAAAATCTCAGAATGGATCTTTGGAGAAAAAGAATGGGGGATTTCCTCAGTTCACAGAAAAGTGACTGGAACCCTGGTGGCAAAGGAGACTCCCCATACTCCAATTATTACATCCAGTTACATGGAAGGATAGCACAGAAGCTGACTACTTTGCCACAACACTCCATGGTGGTTCCTGCTCCAGACTTTTGCTCCTTCATGTTTAAGTTCTTCTTATACTAATGACCTCAACCACTGACGGTACTGCTAGTTGTTTCCTCTACCTTCTACATGCCACACCACTCCCTGGCCCTACAGCATTATTGCAATACACAAATGTGCAGGTCTATTGCACTTGATCCCAGCGTCTGCAAATTTTCTTGTTTAACTTCTGCTGCATTGCTCCCTTCTTTTCTCCAATAAAAAAGAAGGGTTGGTCCTATGGTAAGTCCTTCGTCATGAACATTTTGAATCTTGTTTCCACCTTTCCCAGTGTCTTCTTATCCTTTAAATGACATTGAGATGAAAATGTACATAACAAATAGTCTAAAATATGCCCAACTGAAGTATAAAATAAAAATTATACTCGCAATTTTAGTACAACTTCTCCACTTTTCGCTGATCTTCTCAGGAAATAATCCCCTGTATTTGATTTGATTTTTCCATACATTATTCATATGATTTCCAATTATCTGTGCATCATTAATCAGAATTCAAAAAATGTTATTCCTCTACCTCGTGCAAGTTAATCAAGCAGCCTGTGACCTCTCTATGACCAAATAGCAAGAAAAAGAATCACAAAATACAGCTTCATGTAGAGTGAGTCACCTCTTATTTGAATGAGATCCCAGGGATTAGCTGGTAATTGTGAAACTGCTGTCTCATACCTACTTGAGAGAGAGAGAGTGCCAAAGCATAAACACTGATGTACGAATGGAATGAGAGTATGTCCACGTATGGATTGGAATAAAATGCACATCCCTGTTGCTAAGCTGTGCAGTATTTTTCCACTAGATTCTGCCTTACTTGCAGTCAAAACACACAAAAAGCCTTATAATTAATGCACCTTGGGATTAGAAAATGTCTGAGATCTCGAAGCAGATCATCTCTGGATTAGCAGAGAGGATGTGGGTGATGTTTTGATCACTCAAGTTCTCCTGTGTGAATCCATATCTAACAGGATTATTTGAGTTTGAACAGCCATTCATACGTCATTGAGTGCTAAACAGCAATAATCCTCCAGATTTCCCCTCTCTACAGGCAGTGGAAAAGTGATGCATTCAAAAAGTTCATGTCTCCTCTAAACTCAGCTGTTCACCAGGCTGATACCTGGAATGGCAGGAATAACTTATGAGGAAAGATTGCACAATTTGGGATTGTACTCGCTGGAGTTTAGAAGATTGAGAGGGGATCTCATAGAGACATATAAAATTCTGGCAGGACTGGACAGAATGGATGCGGAAGGGATGTTTCCAATGGTGGGGGAGTCCAGAACCCGGGGCCATGGTTCAAGGATAACAGGCAAACCATTTAGAACCGAGATGAGGAGGAATTTCTTTACCCAGAGGGTGGTGAATCTGTGGAATTCATTGCTACAGAGAGCAGTAGAGGTAGGTTCACTGAATATATTTAAGAGGGAACTAGATCTATTTCTTCAGTATAAGGGAATTGGGGGTTACGGAGAGAAGGCGGGGACAGGGTACTGAACTTTAAGATCAGCCATGATCTCATTGAATGGCAGAGCAGGCTGGAAGGGCCGAATGACCTACTCCTGCTCCTATCTTCTATGTTTATTACTTTCCTTCCCTGAAGATATGCTGAAATAGCCTCAAATCATACCCGCTAGTGATTTTCTTTTCATTGTCTTAAACCTTACCCCTCTTTGCCAATCCATGAGAACAGCTTGATGTATGTGTTAGAACAACTGCAAGTTTACTTTCGTGTCTTGATTATTATATTTTATTTCAAATTCACTATGTCTCCCTTGTCATGGGGAATGGGGAGCAAGGACACAGCACTACTCTACAGGGTCCAACCGCCTGGTGCCAATACCAGCGGCTCCATGGAGGCTTTAAGCAGCCCGTTAAAGGAGCCAATAGTGTTTTTTAATTAAAATATTGCAGCTGTATGCTTTGTGTACAAGTTGGCAGAGCAGAATCTAGGAAGCAGCAGACTGGAGTAGGGCATCAGAAACAGGGAGAACACTTCACATTGAGAAGGAGAGGCAGAGTGGATGGCCCTACGAGTGGATGACCCAACAAGACGGTGACCACAGAAACTTAGCAGCTGAAGGAGCCTATAGGACAGCGACTGCGGCAGCAGAGTGACAAGGACCACAGCAGCTGAAGGATCAACACAGACTGCAGGCGGTCAGCAACTTGTGGTCAAGGGGCTCACGGAACAGGGATTCCTGAGGGTGCTGAAGGCAAGAAAGTCTCCCAAAGGGCCTTGGTTGCTGAAGGCTTCTTGATTCTGTCAGAGCTTTGTAACTGAAGTTCAGGTTGCTGATGGGTCGAACAAGGGTCTGTGCATTTGCAGAGGCTGTGAGTGCTCTGGAGGCGAATCCATGGACACTCAGTGTCACTGGGGAGACTCTCTTTCTCTCATTCTGTAAGGGGTGCTGGCCAATACTAATGGTGACTCTTTGTCTTATAGCAGGCAGGAGGATATTTTGTGTAATATTACATTTCTGTATTATTACCTGACCATGGAGGATGGCATTAACTAACTTCTCCAATATTCATTAACCCATGCCCGAGTCTCTTTCATTATCCCTCTGTCTTTTTTCCACCAGCTCCACACCCCCTTCCCTACCCTCGCCTATCAGAGAGCTACCCTCTCCCCATCACTCCTCAACTTTTTCTTCTACCCTCCCACCTATATCCACCCTGTGACCTGTCAGTCTGTCCTTCCCTACTGGCCCTTCCTCACTCCTCTTCTCTCCTCCTCCCCCAGCTTTTTATTCAGATACCTGCCTGCTTTTGCTTATATCTGCTGAACTGAAACATTAGTCACCCTTTACTTCCGATGTATGCATTGCACAAACCCCAAAACAATTCGGAAAGTAGAGGAACACTCCCACAATTCAGTATTCCTACCACTTCCATTTATACCATCACCTCTTACTGGAAGCTGCATCAAATACCAGTTCTTGTTGTGTTCACTGCAACAGAATATATTGAAAAATCCTTTCTTCGTGTGTTGAGCAGAAGAGGAAGAAATTATAACTTCAATTAGGCTGAATGATACCATTGGGTACATCTGGAATGAACTTACTGATTGCATCTGCAGCTCCTGGCAAACTCACCTGGCAAAGAACAGGAGGCACTGTTTGAACAGATTTCAAATCAGCAGGAAATAAGTTATTGAGCTGCGCCATCTGCTACAAAGACTCACTTGGCCAACTCGCAGCACAGGGTTGGCACTGTCTGTAGCAGGCAAGGTTAACTTCCTTCCCTTTACCTTCTTCCAGTCTAGTATCTGCCAGGATATTCTAATTGCACCGTCCTCTGACATTTCTGCAAAGTATCACTTACACTGTGTGGTATGGTGCCTTTGCCTGCCTACCCATGTGTACAATCAGCTGGTAATTGAATTACTGCTTACTGTGCAAAAGGAATTTAACAAGCGAAAGGTGACCATAACTCCTCATTCTGTGCTGGTGCACCTTCACATGAGATTTATTGATTATAGTAACCTTAATGTGTCAGCTGACACTACAGAATACATCCCTTTGTTTTAGTGCCTGTAAACTGAGTTCCCACTGCTCTGAACTGCTTTGGGGGTGAACCTGCTGATGATCTGATGAGGTTCTACTTCTGTTGATGCACAGGTCCTCATCCCTAAACTGCAGCCCTTGTCATTCAGTGGTCCCCATGCTGCCACCTAAAACAGACCGACTGTCACCCTTTTTTGCTCTCCTGGCAGAGATGGCTCGCTTTTAAGATAAAATCTCATAGACTCCTTGGCAACCAGGCCAAGTTGGCAAATTTGATCCAAAGTTGCCTTGGTAATAGGAGGCACAGTGTGATGGTAGAGAGTTTACTTTGTGATTGGAAGACAGTGACCAATAGTGTACCATGGGGAGTGGCACTCCTTCACTTTATCGTATACATTAACAATTTTAATGGAGGCATGAGGAATAAATGACAAAATTTGGAGGTTAGACTAGAGTTGAAGGGAGAATAAAAATAGAATTAGAACTATGACACCAGCTATTCACAATCTATAGCAATACCAACATCAAGTGTAATATATATTGAAACAACAGAAAATGCTGGAAATGCTCTTACAGGACAGACACCAAATTTGGAAGGAGAAATAGAGGCAATACTTCAGCTTAAACCTCTTTCAGCAATGTTTGTTGATGGTGCAAAGCAAGGTAGCAATGTGTGCTGTGAGGACGATGTAGAGCGACTTTGGAGAATATAGGCATGTGAGGTGAAGAGGTAAAGACACAGATGTGGGAATAGGATTTGAAAAATATGAGGTCTATCACTGTTAGAAAATATTGAAGGATGAGTTTCATTTTAAATAGTTGATGTTCAGAGGGAACCGATGTCTTGGCCTGGCTTGGTTCTCCTTAAGCATGATTAGCTGTCTGAGTCATTTCTGTCTAATTTCCTTCAACATTCCAAACACCAACAATCTGGAAGATTAAATGACCACTGTGATATGCCTCTCGTGTGGTGAGTGATAGCATAAGGGCTTGGGGGTGAAGGTGTTGAGGGAATGCAAGGAGAATAAAATGGTATTAGTGTAGGATTAGTGTAAAATGATATAAGTGTAAATTGTGGAGAAACACAAGAACTGGAATCATGAACAAACAATGAGAATCTGGAAGGACTCCATGAGCAGATATGATCAGTCACTATTTCTGATCAGGACCCTTTATCAAGACTAAAGTATATTACTCCTTCCTACTTTAGCCTTGATAATGGGGGGAGGGGGAAAGAAGCTGTGGAGTGCTATTGTGGATAGGTTATTGGACAGAAGATGGGAGAGGTGGAGGCAGGTAGAGGAAGAGAACAACTTGGAGAAGGAAAGGTTAGACAGACAAGAAAGAAAGTGGGTAGGTAAAGAAGATATGGCAACAATGGAACCAGATCAAGGTGGGGTTTCCTTAAAATATGAAATCTATGTTCATAACATTAGGCTTAAGAGGAATATAATGAGTCATTCCTTAAGTTTACATTTGGGTTCATTCCTGGCAATGGATGAGGCCAAAGACAGACATGCCTGTGTAGGAATGGTAAGGGCTGACACAGAGCACAGGCATTCAGCCAATCTTCTAATCCCTTCCTGGCTGTCTATAACTGGGCAATGCAGTCTCAAAATAAGTGCTTGGTCATAGAGAACAGAGATTTTTCATCCAAACTATTGGCATTCTCCACCCAGAAGAGTAATAGAGGCTCCATTATTAAGTATATTCAAGATAGAGAACATAGAATCATAAATCTATACTGCATGGAAACAGGCCCTTCAGCCAAACAGAGCAATACATTTTTCAAAATTAAGAAACAGAGGGATGCAGGGTTAATTGCTGG
This sequence comes from Narcine bancroftii, assembly GCF_036971445.1. Classification (NCBI taxonomy): domain Eukaryota; kingdom Metazoa; phylum Chordata; class Chondrichthyes; order Torpediniformes; family Narcinidae; genus Narcine; species Narcine bancroftii. The sequence goes on from NC_091477.1 coordinate 41,890,510, forward strand.
AAAGTTGTGCCATGGTTTAGATCACCCATGATCTTTATGACGATTAGATTTTATTATCATATAGTACAATGAAAGTCCTGCTTGCTGCAGTTACATGAAAACTAAATCACACTGACAAATAATAAATGGAGATTAAATTAACTCAACGTGTCACAAAAAAGAAAACAAGATAATACAGGACATATCAAAGGATAGATAGATCAATATTCATTTTCTAGTTATGCAAAATTGGAATGGTGGGACAGAGGGAGGGACTAAATGGTCTATTTCCACTTCTGCTTCTCATGTAACCCCTTTTTATCTCTTTCCAGGTGGGAGTTAAAATGGGGCTGTGACTCTAAAATCTTTTTGGTAATATCTGTGTTAGCACCCTCTAACATGATCATATTTTTCAATAATCTCGGAACTTTACAACATAGCTTAGTCCAGCCATTTTCAATGGTGGTGGTGGGGTGGGGGGGAGGTGAAGAGGAGGGTCCACAGCACATTTTAAGTAAAAGCCTTGTTTTCTTTTCACAAGTATTTTTAAATGTTTTTTTGTGTCCAAAACTTTGAGCAGAATCCAAAAGGGCCAAATCCAAAAATTAGCTTAGACCATCAGAACGATTAATGAATTGATTTCATAAGGCTGATTTGATCTTTTCTCACTGATGATAACTATCTCATTTTCTTTGACAAGCCATTTTACAATTTCACCTTTAAATATTTCTCTTCATCTTTGTTAGCTAACTCAAACTGATTTTGACAAATCCTCAGAAATAATCCTATTAGTTTGTTAGATGTGATCTTTATTTCAGGAGTCCACTCAAGGTCCTCTTCATTCCATTCAAACTTACCAGTTAATCCTGAATTATTTATTTTATATCAGAATTCATGTTATACTCATTACTGACAACAAACTAACTGGTCTGCTGTTTCCACAATTTCACCCAGGAAGTTCCTTGAAAATACAAACTTTACTTTTAGCAGTCTAGTCGTCTGGAATACAGGGAAGTTAGCAAATACCCGTTCCCAGGTTTATTTATAATAACCTCTCAATCAATGGTTCATTGTGGACTGTGTCACAAAATAATCTAAATATTCAATTTCGACAATCAGCACAGTAACAGGTCCTTTCAGGACACGAGTCTGTGCCACTCAGTTACACCCAATTGACCTACAAACCCCATACCTTTTGAAGGATGGGACGAAACCCGAGCACCCAGAGAAAACCCACAGGTAGAGGACATAAACTCCTTCCAGACAGCATTGGATTCGAACCTGGGTCACTGGCACTGTAGCTGTGTTACACTAACCGCTACGCTAACCATATAAAGGTTTAGAAGTATCAGTTTTATTAGTTATTGACATATATTCATCAATAGACTGCAGCTGTTTTCCATTTTCATTCTCAACTCTATTCTGTACTTGACCTCTGATGTGCAAATAACTTTTGAGGAAAAACAGCTGATTGTTTTGAGTCTTTTGGGCATAAGATTACATACAAAACTTTTAGTTCACCATCTTTTTCAGTTTGTATCAAAATGAGCCAGTTCTGATTATAAACTGATCAACCTGCAACATTAACTCAATATTTCCCTTTTCATAGATGGTGCCTGATCGGCTGGGTATTTCCAACCTACTTTTTCATTGCAGATTTCAAGTTAGCACAGTATCTTGCTATTTTAGCTCTCCTTTTTGATCTTATCCATCTCCCCTATTTACAGCTCCTTAAAAAGATAAGGGACAATTAACAAATCTTTACCACACTTGTTAATCCAGCACCATCTGGATCATTCAGATCTCCCTTGGCCTCTACCACAAAACAAGCATTGCCTTTGCTCTCTCTGCCACTCTTCTTCCTCTGTTAATTAAAATATTCACATTTTCTAACTTTTCCTGATTTTGTGTTGAGAGAAAGTGTTGGTTCAAAAGAAAATGTAGAGTGCGTGTTTGATGGGATTATTTTGAGAGCTGGCATTGATTTAGTGGGCTGAATAGTCTCCTTCTTTAGTGTTATTATAATGAAATGTTATCAGTCTGAACCAGTAACTACATCTCTCAACAAAGACAATGCCTGACTGGCTGAATATTTCCAAATGTTTCTGTTGTTCAAGTTTCTAGCACCTTCAGTTTTGTTCTTTGCTTTCCCTTTACCATTTAACAATTTCATTCTTTGACTTAATGATTCTCATCTTTAGACTTGGTTAATAGTGACATACCTCATCTTCACCACTGGGAGCTGGGCCACTGAATGCCTTCTCAGTAGGTTCAGGAAACTCCATGCCAACAATATACGCTGTTGGTATCTGGTTATGCCCATGGAAGAAAACGGCGGTGAAGGTGCTTGTCCAATGTCAATAAAATCTGGACCAGTGCTCCAGCATGCTCCAGAGCAGAGTTGCCGACCAGACTTTGTGGAACAATTTGCAATCAGAAAATAAATTTTCTGGATTTTTCCAGCAAGTGTTAAGATGGTGAGGTATTGAGCAAAACAAATTTTACTCAGAAAAGACCCAAATTAACTGAGAGCTGGCTCAGCCAGCTACTAAAAATAATAAATATTCTGGTTGTTTGTGGCAGGTAGAAATATTCACACTTGAAAATTAAGCTAGTTAAGTTAAAACTCTTGAAAACACACAACAGAAAGGGTACATTTAATTAAGAACATAGAATATAGGAGCAGAAGTATCCGACCTGGTCACTCAAGTCTATTCCACCAAAACTCAAGGTTTGTTACACAGATGTTGAACAAAGACACCACAAGTATTTTTGGAATGTGTTGCTGGGGATGGTTGTATGGGCTGATACAATAGAGATATTTAAAAGATTCTTAGATACACAAATGCATAACAGAGAAAAAAAAATTATAGGCTTGTGAGGGAGGATTAGATTGATCATGGAGTAAGTTTATAAAGATTGGGCCAAAGCGTCTATACTGTGTAGTTAGTACTCTGTGTTCTAAACTACATTGCTGGTTCCCCAAAATCCATAATCCCTTGTGAGCTCAAAAATGTATTACCTCTATTTTAAGTATCACCAAATATTTAGTTTCTGAAAACCTCCAGGGCAGAGAATTCCAGAGATTCACCACCACCCACTGAAGGAAAAAACTCCTGTGTAGTTCAGTTTTAAATGACTGCCCAACTATCTCCCTTTGATCAAGGCTCTCCCACTTGTAGAAACAAATAATTAAAAAGCAATTGCAACATGTAAATACCTTATTTTCTTCCTACAGTTCTCCACTGTTTAAATAATATTGTCATTGTCCGTGCATCCTTGAACTCATTCCTCAATGTTAATAGTGAAGCTTTGCCAAAGAACGTTCCCATGCTGGATTCAGCATTAGGGCAAGTGTTGCATGAATAAGCTATGACAAAATTGAAATCAATAGGCATCAAGGAGAAACCTACCCAATGGTTAGAGTATATCATACATAAACAAACAATTGTCATTGCTGGAGGTCAATCACCCAAGCCTTAGGATGTCACAGGAGCGAGTCCCCACATTAGTACTCAAGGCCCAACCATTTTTAACAGCTTCGTATATCTGAAGCGAAGCACAGAGATGAAGACATCTACTGACAACCACACAAAGCTCAATTTCACCTAGAAATCCTCAGCAAATGAAGCAGCTCATACCTGCATGAAACATTCAGCCATTGGCTGATAAGTGTCAATTGACATACATGACACCAAAGTTCCAGTCAAAGGCTATGTCAAACAAGAGAGATTCCATCCAGCTACCATTGATCACTGAGTTTCTGCATGGTGGAGTTCACCCAATGGCTTGAAATTTAATTGCAGCAATACTTTTGCAACAAGAACAGGCAAGATTCAGCATTATTTGTATTCTCTCACTTCCTGGGGCCCATTGAGTTGTTTTGATATATACCAGGTGATTGAATATTCTTCACTTGCTTCAGAGAGCATGGAACTTAAAACATTACAGATCTTTCAGCCCATGATGTTGTGCTGACCTATATAAATCTAGTCAAAAACTCAACTTTCCCTACTTCTTAACCCTTTATTTTTTTTTGATCCATGTGCCTGTCTAAAAGACGTTTTAAATGTCCCTATTGTACCAGTCTCCACCAGCATCCCTGGCAAAGCATTCCTGATACTCACTACTTACTGCGTAAAAAATCTTACTCCTGATGTCTCTCCGAAACCTTCCTCCCCTCACTTTGTACAGATGTCCTCTGGTGTTTGCTATTCTTGTCCCCGGAAAAGAGATGCTGGCTGTCCTCCTTATCAATGCCTCTTATGATCTTGTAGGCCCCTATTAAGTCACCTCTCATCCTTCTTTGCTCCAAAGAGAAAGACCCTAGCTCTACTAACCTTGCCTCATAAGACACATTCTCCAATCCAGGCAACATCTTGGACAATATCCTCTTCAACCTCTCCATAGCTTTTGCGACCTTCCTGAAATGAGGCAACCAGAACTGAACGCAATATTCCAAGTGTGGTCAAAACGGCGTTTTATAGAGATGCAACATTACCTCTCAACTCTTTAACTGAATCCCATGACCAACAAAGCCCTGCCTACCATAAGCCTTTTCAACTAGCCTATCAAGCGGTTGGAAATCTTGGCAGAGCTATTGCTTTGGACACCAAGGCCACTCTGTGCTTTCACATGGCTAAGAATTCTGCCATTAACCATGTACTCTGCCTTCAAGTTAGACTTTCCAAAATTACATTTGTCCAGATTAAACTGCGTCTACCACTTTTCCACCTAAATCTGCACCCGGTCTACATTCTGTGGTAAACCTGTGACAATCTTCTACACCATCCACAATATCTCCAATCTTCATGTCATCACAAACTTACTGACTCATCCCTCTTCTTTTTCAATCAGGTTATTCATATATTTTTTTTTAAATCACAGAGCAGGGGTCCTAGAACAGATCCCTGTGGAACTCCACTAGACACTGACCTCCAGAAAGAATACGTTCCAACCACTACTACCCTCTGCTTTTGGCATGCAAGCCAATTCTCAATCCATACAGCTACGGTTCCATGGATCCTATGGCTCATGAATTTCTGAATGATTCTACCTTGTCAAATGCCTCACTAAAATCCATATACATCACACCTACTGTCCTATCTTCATCAATATTTTTTGTTACCTCCTCAAAAATAAATAGGCTTGTGAGACACAACCTACTCCTCACAAAGCCAAACTGATTATCCCTCAGAAGATTATACTAATTTAAATACTCATAACTCCTATCCCTAAGAATCCTCTCCAATCATTTGCCCACTACTGACGTAAGACTTATTGGTCTATAATTCACAGGATTCACCCTATACACCTATAAACAAAGGGACCACATTAGCCATTCTCCAATCCTCTGGTACCTGTCCTTGTGGCCAGGGTGGACTAAAAGATCATTCCCAATGTTCTAGCCATCTCTTCCCTCGCTTCCTGCAATAACCAGGGTAATTCTCCTCTGATACCGGGGACTTTTCGATCCTCATGCTTTTAAAGAAAATTCAGCAATTCCCCTTTCTTTGTCAATATTTTTGTCAATTTTGTTTAGCAAATGTCACAAAGGTAAGTAAACACGAATAGCACAATAATCACATTTATATGGTAAAAATATCAGTAATGACAAAATCTACGTTACATTTTAAAAAGTACCTGCAAAAAGAAAACAAAAAGAGACTGGCTAATCTGCAAATTCGATCCCCTACTACTGTTGGCAAAATACACACTCCATTATCTGATAATGAAAAAAAAATAAACAATGAGGTCCAGAATAAAAAAAAATTAGTCGAGCTTACAAAAGTGGGAAATAATTAAGGGAAGAACCCCATAAAGAAATAAAGTTTACATTCATTATAGTAGTGGAACATCTAATTTTTTTCTAAAGATAAACAAGGTATCATATTAGACTGTGGTGGTACACGACTGGCCTATTGCAGGGGGCAACCTCTGTACCTGCAGGAGTGTAAGGGGACAGGACAACACCTGACTGGCTGTCAATCAGTCAGCCTGAATGGATCAAGCCCCACCCGGTTGGGTGTCAATCATCCTCCGGGATATAAGCCTGCGCCGGCCTCCTGAGGCCTCACTCAGAGTTGCTGCAGCCACAGCAGGCCTGGCTCTGTGGAAGTCTTTGTGGATTAAAGCCTGTTGTACAGTCTTTATCTTTATGTGTGTCTGATTCTGGCTAACAGTGCACCACAATATAATCCACGAAATTTTCCCACGGCAGCTATGGAAAAACTCCTATGCACAGAGAGCCTCAAGGCCGACCCACGCCACCCGGAAGCCCAGACATGCTTTGAGATCTGGCAGCATGCGGTCGCGGCAATCATCGAGGTACACAAGGATGACATCCTGGACTCCAATCAGAAGAGGTTTGTCCTACTCCGGTGAAAGCTGGGTCCCCGCGCCTTCCAGATAACCAAAGGCTGCTCCGTGTACAAGAGCGCAATGGACACTCTCGAGAACTTGTACAAGCCCCCCATAAATGTGGTCTGTGCAAGGTACCTCCTCAACACCTGAGCCCAGCAACCCGGGGAGAAGGCTGGGAGTTGGCCTGACCGTGTCTGGCTGAACCCGGGGTAGATCTAGAGGAAGTCGAGAGGGTGATCCGGGATGCCTTCATCCGAGGGTGACGCTCGAGGGCCATCTGGCAGAAGCTGCTGGAAGACAACATCTATGCCCTAACCAGGACTGTGAAAGTGGTCCAACCCTGGAAGCAGCAGCCCTGCATGTCAAAACCTTCGATTCCAGGTTCCCCCAGGCTCACTCATGGCCCTCTCACACTGCAGCTGCAGCCCCAGGACGAGCTGGGGATTAGAATGTTGCTGCGGCAAGCGCCCAGTGCCCCTATAAATGCTGTGGGTCCTGGTGTGGGTCAGATCGATGATTGCGCCGAAACTGCCCAGCTAGGAACCAGTATTATTCCCGATGCGGCAAGAAAGGCCACTTTGCAAAAGTGTGCCTCTCTAAACCTGCCGGCAGCTCAGCGGCCCTCTATGACCTCCCCATGTCCCCCGTGGACCCCCCACGTGCACGTGCTGGGCGGTGCCATTGTCCCCACGACAATTTCTACCTTCCCCGACATCCGGCCCCGCCAGCAACCGTCACAGCGTGTGCCCCGAGCATCTGCACCAGGCCCTGCCCACACCGACACCGCTCACTGAGAACTACAGCGAAGTCACTTCCGGCTCACGGTGTGACGTCACTTCCAGCTGACATAACGACATCACTGCCGCTGGTCGTGATGACGTCACTTCCCCGGCACAGCAGACACGGCTAGGGAAGGAGGCCAGCCATGCGCAGTGGCCTCCCATGTGCCATCGCCATCTTGGGCCAGGCAGCACCTAACACGGAGGGCCTACGACGTCGTTGAGAAGAACGTGGTCAACACGGTCGATGACCAAGCTGCCCTACTGACGCTCTCCATGCCTCCGGGTGCCATTAGTTGCCACACACCACACCCAGCAACCGACGGCAATGTGGTCAACATGGGCGATGACCAGGCTGCCCTACCGATGCTCCCCACACCTCCAGAAGCTATCGGCTACTGCACGCTGCACCTCATGACCGATGTCGATATGATCAACACGGGCAAAAACCAGGCTGCCCTATCGACTCTCCCCATCCCTCCAGATAGCGATGACTCCGACTCCAAGACGGTCCTGGCCACCACCATGCTGACTAGGGACATCCCCAGGATCTCGGGCGCTCGATGATGGACGTGTGAGTCAACGGGCAGGTAACAAAGTACCTGTTGGACAGTGGCAGCAACGAGAGCTTCATTCACCCAAGCGTGGCCCACTCCCTAAGATTAAAGGTCTACCCCACCACCTGCTCGATCAGCCTTGCTGACAAGGATAAGACTGTCGGTACCCTTGGGCGCTGCTCGGTCGATATAATGGTGGGAGGGGAGGTCGTGGATGGTCGTGGATTACAGCCAGACCATTAATCAGTACACCCAGCTGGATGCCTACCCCCTGCCGAGGATCACCGACATGGTCAATGAGATAGCCTGCTACCAGGTTTTCCCCACGATTGACCTGAAGTCAGCGTATCACCAAATCCTTATCCACCTGAAGGACAACCTCTACACCGCCTTTGAGGCGGAAGAGCGCCTGTTCCAGTTCCACCGGGTTCCTTTTGGGGTCATGAACGGGGTCTCCGTCTTCCAGCGGGAGATGAATCGCATGGTAGACCGGCACAAGCTGAAGGCGACGATCCCATATCTGGATAACGTCACTATCTGCGCCCGTGACCAGCAGAACCATGATGCTAACCTGGAAAATTTAATCCAGATGGCCGCGGAGCTGAACCTCACTTACAACAAGGAGAAGTGTGTGTTCAGCACCACCAACCTCACTATCCTGGGGTACATCGTGGCCCATGGAGTCGTCAGCCCAGATCCGGAAAGGATGCGCCCATTAATGGAGTTACCCCTCCCCCCACGCTAAAGGCTCTCCGCAGTTGCCTGGGCCTGTTCTCTTATTACTTGCAATGGGTCCCTCGCTTCTCAGACAAGGTCCGCCCACTGGCCCAAGCCACAACTTTACCCCTCCCACCTGAGGCCTTCACTCGCATCAGGCAAGACATCATGCATCAGGCAAGACATCATCGATGCCACGATGCAGGCTGTGGATGCCACGATGCAGGCTGTGGATGAGGACTCCCCCTTCCAGGTGGAGAGCGATGCCTCCGAGGTGGCCCTCGCTGTTACCCTCAACCAAGGGGGGCACCCCGTCACCTTCTTCTCCAGGACCCTTCATGGCTCCGAGCTAGGGCACTCTGCCATTGAAAAGGAGGCCCAGGCAATTGTGGAAGCGGTCCGCCACTGGCGCCACTACCTGGCTGGCAGGAGATTCACGCTCCTCACAGACCAGTGGGCTGTGGCATTCATGTTTAACACTACGCACTAGAGCAAAAACAAGAATGACAAGATCCTGCACTGGAGGGTCAAGCTGGGAACCTACAGCTAGGTCATCCAGGACCGCCCCCGGAAGTTTAATGACTCCCCTGATGCCCTCTCTTGCACCTGCACGCCAATACATGACGACAGGTTGCAGGCATTGCATGAGTCCCTCTGCCATCTGGGCATCACCCTGTTGTACCATTTTGTTAAGTCCCGAAATCTGCCACACACCATCAGGGACGTCAGGGACATGACCGAGCCCTGTCGGGTCTGTGCGGAGTGTAAACCCCACTTCTTCCACCCCCAGGCCCACGTTGTAAAGGCTACTCGGCCTTTCGAGCATCTCGGCATGGACTTCAAAGGGCCCCTGCCTTCCAAGAGCCGAAACGTCTACTTCCTCATGGTAGTGGACGAGTACTCATGCTTCCCTATCGCCATCCCTTGTCCGGACACCTCCACGGCCACCATCATCAGGGCCTTGGGGCAGATTTTCTCCATGTTTGGCTACCCCGCCTTCATCCACAGTGACCTAGGGTCTTTTTTCATGAGCGACGAGCTGCACCAGTACCTGACGGCGAGGGGCATCACGGCCAGTCGAATGACAAGCTATTAACCCGAGAGGCAATGGGCAAGTGGAATGTGAGAATGGGGTGGTCTGGAAGGCAGTGCTCCTGGCTCTCAGGTCAAAAGGGTGGGCCATTGAATTCTGGCAGGATGCCCTATCTGAGGCGCACCATGCCATTCGGTCACTACTGTGCATGGCTACCAACGAGACCCCTCACGAACATTTGTTCTTGTTCCCTAGGAGGTCGGCAACTGGAATGTCACTCCCAGAATTCCTCACGTCCCCGGGACCGGTGCTTCTGCGTAACCATGTACGGACACACAAGGCCGAAGCCCTGGTAGAGCAGTTTTTCCTCCTTCATGCAAACCATAACTACGCTTACATTAGGTTCGGCAGTGGCAGGGAGGACACCGTCTCATCCAGGGACCTGGCACAAGCAGGAACACCCACCACACCACGCCACCCTCCAACCCAGGATGACGCTGACTGGGCATAAATCCCCGTCCCCAGGCATCAGGGCCTCCTTGACCACCAGGGGCCCGCTTCAGCCTTAGGAGATGAACCCGACCCCCCCACCCATCCAATACAACCTGCATACATCGACCCCGGCCCCCCTGGCCACCTCTCCACACAGCACCACACCAGCCACACACATCCCTGCTGCCAGTCATAGAAACATAGAAACATAGAAGATAGGAGCAGGAGTAGGTCATTCGACCCTTCGAGCCTGCTCTGCCATTCAATGAGATCATGGCTGATCTTAAAGTTCAGTACCCCGTCCCCGCCTTCTCTCCGTAACCTTTAATACCCTTATACTGAAGAAATATATCTAATTCCCTCTTAAATATATTTAATGAACCTGCCTCTACTGCCCTCTGTCGCAATGAATTCCACAGATTCACCACCCTCTGGATAAAGAAATTCCTCCTCATCTCGGTCCTAAATGGTTTGCCTATTATCCTCAAACCATGGCCCCGGGCTCTGGATTTTCCCATCATTGGAAACATCCCATCTGCATCCATTCTGTCCAGTCCTGCCAGAATTTTATGTCTCTATGAGATCCCCTCTCAATCTTCTAAACTCCAGCGAGTACAATCCCAATTTGCGCAATCTTTTCTCATTTTCCCCCCACTTCCCCTCGGACCAGTGACCAGGAGCCAGTCCTATGACGGTAACAGAGACCCCGGCGGCTCCCGAATCATCTCAACCTGTAAGTATTGTATGTATATAGTGGGTGCGATTTCTTGTTACTGCCCCCCCCCCGGGACAATTTTAAAGAAGGGGGTGAATGTGGTAGTACTCCACTGGCCAACTGCAGGGGGCAACCTCTGTACCTGCAGGAGTGTAAGGGGACAGGACAACACCTGACTGGCTGTCTATCAGTCAGCCTGAATCGATCAAGCCCCAACCTCCAGGATATAAGCCTGCACCGGCCTCCCGAGGCCTCACTTAGAGTTGCTACAGCCACAGCCAGCCTGGCTCTGTGAAAGTCTTTGTGGATTAAAGCCTGTTGTACAGTCTTTATTTTTGTGTGTGTCTGATTCTGGCTAACAGTGCACCATACAGACACCCATTTAAGTGAGTAGAAAGGACAGCATCTTTCCATTTCATTAGTATGGCCCTACTGGCAATCAGGGAAGCAAAAGTTACTACATGAGATTATGAAGAATTTAAAATTGGATCATTGGGCTCACATATTCAAAACAAGGCAATAAAAGGAGATGGAGCCAAATTAATAATAAGCATTCAATATAATGTACAAAATACGTCTTCCCAATAATTGAGAAGGGAAGAATATAACCAAAACATATGATACAATGAACCTGCTTCAGTTATACATTTATTGCATTTGAAAGATAAGTTTGGATAGAATTTACCCAGTCAGGTTTTGAAATACTGAGTATGATGTACTAATTTAAATTGCAATAGCAAGGGTCCAGCACAGAGAGAAGGTGAATGAATACATTCTCAAAATAGAATCCCATATAGTCTCATAAAACATTTGTTGGAAATCTTGTTCCCATAGTGTTTTAATTCCATCCAGGGAATTATCCTTAGACAGGTAAAGTAGTTCATAGCATTTCCTCTTTCTTAACCTCAACATTCCCCAGCATGCATGTTTGTTCAACTCTGATCCCACCTTCAGGTACATGTTGCCTCCTTTATCCTTAAGTGACTCTAGCTTTCATTCTCATGATTCATTGTTCCTCATGTAGAACATCTTAGGACTTTCCTTAATTCTACAGGCCAAGGCCTTCTGGTGCCCCCATCTAGTTTTCTCAAGACCTTTAAGTTCCTTCCTAGCTACCATATAATTCTCACGAGCCCTTCCTGTCTTTTTCTTTATCATTCTTATATTTGCTTACTTCTTCTTAACCAGCTGTCTCAACTGTTTAGTGAATTGGATTTCCCTATCATGCCATATTTCCCCTGCATCAGTGGGATAAATTTATCCAGAGCCCTGTACAAGTGGTTGATAAACATCCTCCACGTTACTTCTGTGCTTTTCCCTGACAGCATCTGTTTCCAATTTACTCTCCCTTAATTCCTGCCCTTATCCAATCGTAATTAGTCCTTCCACAGAATGGCCTTTCCTCTCGTCAGCTAGTCTACATACTGTGTCAGGTATACCTCTTGGAGACACGTAACAAATTTTGCTCCATTTATCCCCCTTGCAGTAAGGGGGTGCAGTCAATATTTGGGAAGTTGACATTTCCCATCACAACAACCCTTTAATTTCTGCAGCCTTCCAAAATCTGCCTTCATATCTGCTCCTCAGTGTCCCCAGGACAATTTGGAGGCTGAGAGGCTACTCCCAATACAGTGATCACTTCTTTTCTGACTCCAATCCCTCCACAAAGTCATCCTCTCTGCTGCTGCACTTTCAAGAAGTTTGACTCTAACATACTGCTTGACTGATACCCCATCCACTACCCTAAATGTCCATTCTCTTCACCATGGCAAACAGTTATTTGTCTAGACACCATCAGCAGTACCGCCCAAGCCTGCTCCCTCCATCATTAAAAAGGGCAGAGACTTCAGACACACAGGGTCATTACCACCAACAGGTTCCATTCCAAGTCGCAAAGCATCCCATTCTCCTATCCTTATCCAATTATGGCCTTTCGTCTACTGGTTTGTGCTTCCCCATCCCCCTTTCCATTCTGTCCTTTTTTTTTCCTTCTCCAAGTCTTTTTTATTCAGGCACATGCCTGCATTTTGCTCATTCCTTGAGGATGTTCTCAGAAAGGTTAACTCCTATGGATGCTGCGAGACCTGCTGGATTCCTCCGTATTTTTGTGCATTTAATACAAAGATAGCTTCCTTCCCACAGTTATCAGGCTCCTAAATGAACCCCACCCAGAGTGCTATCATGCTGCCCTTGTTTGATACTATAAGCTTCCCCTTCATTGTGATCCAATACTCAGTAAATTGTGTTCTTTTCACAGCTCCATGAATGTTAAAGTTAACCTGTTTGTCTGTTTGTGACAAATAGACTTAGACTTAAATGCAACAATCAAGGTCCTAATCTTTGAATTCCCTAGCACTTTAAGAAAAGTTTTTTAATACTGTTCCACATCATGACCAAATTCTTTCACACTTCTGAATGTACTTTCACACAGCTATTTCAGTCAAGCTTTCTGGTTCTATGCCAGTAAAATTAAGTTGCAGGAATCAATCAAACCCCTTTGCTTGGCTATCTCTTGGAAGATCTCATATGAGCATCATGCCAAATAATTTCAGTGAGGATACAGACCATTCCCACACTCTCAACCTCCTCTTAACCTGCATAAAAAACACAACTTAATCCATCATAAGTAATGCCATGGCTGATGTCCTTATAAATGTCAAAATATGAGCCAATAACAATTAAGGAAGAGATTTTGTTGGAAATCAGCAAACTGGGCATTGGATCAAAGGCCAACATTACATTCACCAGATGCCGGCATTGTATTGACAAAACAGAATCATAATTGTGTCTCGGTTTAGTTCAGTTATCATTCTGCTGGTTTAGGATCAAGACAGTGGGATGATCAGCCTCTCTCTATTTAACAAACGTATTAAAATTGCTGCTTCATCTCTACCTAGAAGTATGTTCTCTATGCAGCTAACAAGTACCATATGCAGCATTGTGGAAGAAATGAGAACACATTGCCCCTGGAGTAACCATTGTTGGTCACCACTTGGAGTGTTAAGGTCCAACTCCACAGATTTTATTTCAGATTTTCAGCATTTGCAATTTTTCAACAAGGAATCACCAAATTGAAACACTTGAGTTAATCCGCCTACTTATGTAGTACAGCACAGGAACAGGCCCTTCAGCCAACAATGGCATCTCTGTTCACAATGCAACTTAAGGTCCCTTTTGCCTGATCTAGACCCCTCCATTCCCTGCATATTGATCTGCTTATCTGATAGTGTTATAACACCGCCACCCTATCTGCTACCACCACTAACCATTCCTTGCACCTAACACTGTGCAAAAAAAAAGGCTGCATCTCGTTTAAACTTTTCCCTTTTGTCAAAGGTGGAATTTGACAAAATTCAAGAGGACAAGCATTTAAGGTGAGAGGGAGAAAGATTCTGACTGTCTCCCCTATTTATTTCCTCTCATGATTTTATAAACCTCTAACAGTTCTCCCCTCAGCCTCCGACACTGCAGATAAAAGAACCCAGGTTCGTCAAATCTTTCCTTATAGCTCATAAACAAATCCAGGCAGCATCCTGATAAACCTCTCTATGCCCTTTCTAAAGACTCCACATCCTTCTTGTAATGGGGCAATCAGACTTGCACCCAATACTCCATGTGAGACCTGAAGCTGACCTTTCATCCTTTGTCCATCCCTTCTTCACATGCCTTTCCAATGCACTCACACACCCCCAACTCCCTCTCATAACGCAATGATCTAAATTCTGACCTCCAGGCATAAATCCTGAGCAGGAGCTAGAATCATCCCCAATGATTTTAACAACTCCTTTCTTAAGGCACACCTTCTACTTTTTAATTTGATACACGTATGTAACCAATTAACCATCTAATGCTGTACGACTTTGGAATATGGGTGGAAACTTGACCACCCGGAGGAAATCCACACAGACCCTAAGTGAACATACAAACTCCTGACAAACTGTGGCAGATTTGAACCCAGACGCTGGCACTGTAATAGTGTTGTGCTCTCCGCTACACTAACCATGCTGTCCTTCCGACTGATCTCCTGTAGCTTTGGCCCCTTACCTTCCGATTCTCTAATGTTCAGGGTGTACCAAAGATCCAGGCCCCCTAAAACTTTATTCTCCTCATGCCCCAAACCCCCAACTCCCTTGTGTCTATGACTTCTGATTGTCTAATTGACCACCCACCATATTTTCAAATAAAAACACATGCAATGCCTATGCAGGAGCACCCGAGACCTTAATCACCACCACAATTTGCAAGAAGAACACCATGATCAATAAAGCCACTGATGCAGTTTCAGCACCTGTTTAAAAATTTGGGTAGACTACAATTTTTAGCAAGTCATTCCAATGTTACAAATGGGACTGAAATGATTCACGTAGTGATAGATCTATCTATGCACCAAATCACACAGTGCAGCATTTTAGAGCCTTTCTGCAATTGCAATGAGAAAATATTTTGCCTTGCATAATTCCAGATTTACTGTCCAATTGCATTACTGAAAGTTCTTGCTACCAGTGAGATTAATAATCAGATTAAGTGATTTGAATGGGAGAAAACAGATTACTTTTGTGCAGGCACGTGGTTCGGTCGAGGAGATTGAAAATTGGCCCTGAGATACAAGTCAACTGAAAAATAACTGTGGAGAGCTGAATATAGAAAGCAGCATATGTGTAAATCAGGAAGAGATTGCAATTAAATTCTTATCTTATTTGCTAAGACATTTCTAGGTTTGAGCTGTTAATTACTGTGACCAAAGCTGGTGAATACATTGTCGATTAAAAAAAAAGGTACAGATGCTGGAATTCTGAACAAAAAAGAGAAGATGCTGGAATGAGTAGAACCGGATTCCTATGACATGTTACCTTGGCAGCTTGGAATCATCATTGCTTTGCTTCACATAACTTTACATGATAAATAATCACGGAACAATTTACTATATTTCAAGCAAAGTAATTGAATGAGGAAACACAGCAACCAATTAACTCAAAGCAAGTTTCCATAAATATTAGTATTTTACAACAATATAATATGTTTTTGGAAACATTGTGAGGATTTATATTGGCAAACCACCAGTCAAACCTTGGCCAACTTCCTTTGGAATAGTTCCATCAGATCACTTTTGTCCATGAGAAAGGACCTGACCTTACCTCAGATCTAAAAGGCCATATCTTTGACAGTACAGCATTACCACAGAAATATATATGGTGCCATGAAAGTCAAAAGTGTTAATGATTTGTCTATCAGGATGGATTGTGTGGGACATCAGCAATTATTTTAATGGTTCATTTGCTGTCATTGATTGAAGTTCTACGACTAAATTAACCATGATCAATTGATTTCATTGTAGAAGTTCAATCAATGACAATACACAGAGAAAAAATATCATTATTTCAAGATTAATGTCTGCAACAAAATCCTAATAATTTAGCAAATTAAACAAGAAAATAAGAAGTTAAATACAGTATTAGTGATCATCCTGAGTCAAATTTAAAAAATCAGCTCTAATTCACTTGATTTATATTGCACAAGTATAGTGCACTGATGCTTCTAGGAGAGTGAAGCAAATTTCATCCTGATCTCTGGTGATGTCTGTGAAAAGTTTGCAGGTTCTCTCTGTGAATGTGTGTTTCCTCCAGGTTTGCCTGTTTCCTTCCACATCCTATGTGTGGGTTGGTCAGTTAACAAATTGCCCCTAGTGTGTCAGTGAGTGATAGATCCTGTGGGACGAGTTGAAAGAATGTGGAGAGAATTTAATGGGTTAGGGCAGAATTAGACAAAAATGGGGTTTGGTAATCAGTGCAGACTCAGTGGGTTGATGGGCCTAATTCTTTGCTGTGCCTGTCCATGATAGATCTAATATTGTCATTATGTGCCAGGATGAACATAGCTGCAGAATCACATTTATTTTGGGTACAGCTTTAGATTCTATTATCAAATAATGCATGATTCTCTAATTCTACATTTCTGATGGGTCAGACTTTTTTTTTAAGTAAGTTTTACATTCTTATAAGTTGGTGAATACCTGTTGGATCAACAGACAGATAATTGGATGCTCTATGTACATGAGCCATTTACTCAGAAACATGCAAACAATGTTCTGGTTTTTATCAACATCTCACAATCAGGATGAACTTCACATTATTGTTACTGGTAATAATATAGGATCTGTTGGTTTGTTGTTCAGAAGTTTCATTTTCAAACAATAAGAAAAAAGAGAAATAATAGTTCAATTACTGGACCATAATGTTTTGTGGCATTAAATGTTTACACTTTAATGTTTGAAATTGTATTTTGAAACAATATTTGCAAAATTAAGAGAGGTTTAAATAAACTTTACACTGCAAAAGTTAAGCTAAAACCACAAGTTGAAATGCATCTAAGACTGGGATGGTTCTGAAATTCTGATTGGCTCCCAACACCTCTGCAACAGGCATCCCGGACTTAAGCATGGATGTCTGCAATATAAGTGGCTGAACATGAATAGTAGCCAAAATTCCTCAAGCAGAAACTTGAGGAAAGATCTTCTTTCTATTATCCTCTTGCCAGGCTTTCACATTGAGGTCATCTACCTCAACATGAAAGAAGAGCCGTGGTTGCCCCTACACCTCACCAGGAAAATCAGGTATGAATTAGACCATCTGATTTAATGCAAATGTTCTTCACATCAATCATACAGGCTGACTACTAATTGCATTGGACCCAGTATGCACGTTATTTGTCTGCAATAGAATCATTTAATTCTGGTCCTGGGCACATCTATAGTCAATCATCCATGTGCAAATTTATCAAACAAAAAAAAATTATCGTTGACCCACAGCATTTGTAATGTTTGATCTTGGCCAACCGTAGCCCAAAGATTGCACTATTCAGTCATTTTTCTTCTCTTATCTCATCATAACAGCAGAAAATCTATTGTCACTGATTATGTAAATCAGGTAAGTTGATCTGGTTGTTTTCACAGTGGTTTTACTCCTAAACTTCACAACTCCCTTTTTTAAAGTCAACTGCCAATGCAGAAGAAATGTGGTGATAGAATCCATTTTTCATAAACTTGCCTTGTAAACAAAAATCTCTGGAGTGGACGACTGTCTGAAACTGCATCAGAACATTCACAACCCTGGTGCTTTACTTGATTTGAAATGAATGATTTCTCAGCATGTTTCAATCTCTATAACATCACTCAAATTTTCCAAGGCTTCAGCTCATCCGTTGAAGGAACTCTCATCAACATCTCTGTTACTTTTGTTGACCATACTGGTTAATATGTGGTAGCTATCCCTTTCTCCATTCAATGTAAACTTAAGGCCAGCAAAAATGCAGCTGTCTAATTCAGCCTTTCTATCACTCTTTGGCTTGGCTTCACAGACGAAGATTTATGGAGGGGGTAAAAAGTCCACGTCAGCTGCAGGCTCGTTTGTGGCTGACAAGTCCGATGCGGGACAGGCAGACACGATTGCAGCGGTTGCAAGGGAAAATTGGTTGGTTGGGGTTTCTATCACTACCCTTTCTATCACTACCCTTCTACCAAGACCGACCTATCTTTACTCCCAGTTCAGCAATGTCTTGGTTTTTTATTCCTGTTTTGCCCCTCTCTGCGCCTCAATAATTTGCCTACAACCATTTGTTTTACCTGCACTCCTGCAAATTTGGGGTCTTGATCATCCCTTATTACATGAGATAATTTATTTGTTCTTATGCATTTTGTTTCTGAGCTCCTCAACTCTGGATTTTTCTTTCAGATTTCCGTAATTACTCTTTCTTCTTTTAAAATACTCCTTACAGCCAAATTCTTTGGATGATTCTTTTGGTCAATTGCTGTAACATCTCCTTCTGTGGCTTGGTGTCAAAATTTATTTGATCATTGCTTCGGCTGTTTTGCTATTTTAACCAAGCTAAATAAAAACAAGTTTGAGGAGATGCTTGTGAGAGAATGAAGAGAAAGGATGGCAAGTCAGAAATAATTACAGCCAACAACATAAAGAAGAAGCAAAAGGCAGAAATGTTCTCACCAGATGATCTCACAGAATCTGTTCTGGTGAGCTTCCCATTGACTAGCTATTAAGCATTAACCATTCCTTCTGTGAATGTCCAATCAAATAGCTCTCATTCTCATGATATTGTCAAAAGTATTAGAATGGTTCCTTGTAGATTAGCGAGATTCCCTTTTACCCTCTGTTTTCATACTTTGTGTGGAACATCACCTGATATAAGAATAAAGGTGAACATGGATAGATGAGATGGGAAATTCCACTTCACTGTCACAAAAACATGATCAAAGGCTTAGTTGAACGTGAAAAGGCATGTCCCCTATCGCCAACTGCAACTACTATATCCTCCTATCTTTCAGTTTTACAGTGGTTGACTTGCTAATTTATATGGCTTTGTCTTCATAACTAGACACCATATCTGGAAGGAAGATACATTGCCTTCTCTTACAATTGTACTTCTTGGAATTATTTCCCTTTTCCATTTCATGATTCAGGCCCATCCTTTACTTGCAATAACATGAAGTCCAACAGAGCACTATTAAACAGCAGGAAGAAAGTTCTTACTGTATGTGTGAGAACGGTTCTTATTGTAAAGTGAATTGTTACAAGATTAACACAAGGTACTCTTAGATGAGCTGACCTGGAAGAAACATGCAATTTTCTTCAGTATTCTATTTACAGCAAATCAACTGTCAAAGCTATCTCTTCTCACCATGCCCAGACACCTCATTATTTTTTTTTCACACTATGAACCATATTAACTAAAATACACACAAACATTTCCCTCTTGAATATAGACAGTGTCATTTTCTCCCCTTCTCCTCGCTCCCTTCCCTCCCTCCTTCCCACCCCCTCCCTACACACTAAATTCAACATATACAATACAATAAACCCATTAAACAATGTCATCACACAATGAAAGTAAACAAAAAGTATTGTGTCATCTCCTTTTACACACTGGATCAGTTCAGTTCATCTTCTTCTCATTCTGTCATTTTAGGGGGTGGAGGTCTGCGGTAGGCCCTCTCTGTTGTGTTCCATTTATGGTTCCCAAATTTGTTTGAATACTGTGACATTTTTTAAATTATATGTTATTTTTTTCAAATGGAATACATTTATTCATTGCTGTACATACCATTGCTGTACTCTCAGGCTCTCTTCTGATATCCAGGTTGACATTATACATTTTTTTTCTACAGCTAAGGCTATCATAATAAATCATTTTTGTGCTTCATCCAAATTGAGGCCTAGTTCTTTACTTCTTATATTATTAGAAGAAAGATCTCTGGATTTTTTGGTATGTTGCTTTTTGTGATTTTATTTAATACCTGATTTAAATCTTCCCAAAACTTTTCCACTTTCTCACATGCCCAAATTGCATGTACTGTTGTTCCCATTTCCTTCTTACAGTGAAAACATCTATCTGATACTGTTGGGTCCCATTTATTTAACTTTTGGGGTGTGGTATATAGCCTGTGTAACCAGTTATATTGTATCATGTGTAACCTCATGTTTATTGTATTTCTCATAGTTCCGGAGCATAGCTTTTCCCATTTTTCATCTTAATGTTTAGATCTTGTTCCCACTTTTGTTTGTCATGGTATACTTAACAGAACCAGAATTATCAATAAAAGAATTACATTAGAAATTGAAGGAATATAGAGAAGTATCGGGGTACAAGATCAACACACATAAAAGTGAAGCGATGCCAATGAATAATGTGGATTTCGCAAAGTTTAAGAAAGAATCACCATTTAAATGGCAAACACAAGCAATCCGATACCTAGGTATTAGACTAGATAATAATCTATGCCATCTATACAATTAAATTATCAGCCATTAATGAAGAAATTACAGGATGACTTAGAACATTGGAAAGATTTACCACTAACACTGATAGGAAGGGTAAATTGCATTAAAATGAATATCTTCCCAAGGATACAATACCTATTTCAATCGTTACCAATTCCCTTAACAGAGAAATTCTTCATTGAGCTAAAGAAAATAATAAGGAAATTCTTAAAGAAAGGGGGGAAACCGAGGATAGCGTTAGATAAATTAACAGAATGGTACAAACAAGGGGGCTTACAACTACCAAACTTTAAGAATGATTATAGAGCAGCACAATTAAGATATCTACCAGATTTTTATCAAACAAGGGAAAAACCAGATTGGACAAAGTTAGAGCTAGATAAAATAGGGGAGAAGGTACCAGAACATATGCTTTATAAGTGGGATGAAAAGCTGGTGCAACTTAAAAATTCACCAGTACTGCACCATCTGCACAACATTTGGAAGAAGATTCACGTAGAAAGGAAAAAAACAAATTACCAACTACAAAAATTATTATTGACGCAAAATCAACTAATCCCTTTCACAATAGATAACCTTTCCTTTAGAGAATGGGAGAGAAAAGGGATCAAAAGAATATAAAATTGTTTTTTTTGGGAAATAATTTATTATCTTTTGAACAAATGAAGTACAAATATGATATAACTCATGGTACAATGTTTGCAAACCACTAACTGAAAACCTACTTGAAGGACAAATTGGGAAGCAGGCTGAGAAGGAAGCAGCTTTGAATATGTAATTTCAGACACAATGATAATTAAAAGATTTATAACAAGCATGTACATCAAGCTCCAAGAGAAAGAGAACGATGAAATAAGCTGTAAACCCAGACACCTCATTATTGATGGATAAAGTCATCTAGTATCCAATAATTGTCTCCTTCTTTGTTTTTCTTTTTTATTAAACCCCCCCCACCCCAATGAATCTGAGGGTTGTGAAATCTATGGTCCTAATGTTCCTTTCTAATGCACCTCAATCATCAATTTTCTTACATTGGAATTTTAAATTTTAATTTAGACATATACATTCTGGCCAACAAGCCTGTGCTGCCCAAGTACCCCAATTAGCCAATGACCCTGGTATATTTTGAAAGGGGGGAGGAAACCGGAACACCTGGAAGAAACAGGAGAAAGTACAAACTCCTTGCAGATAGTAACAGATTCAAACCTGGGTCACTGGCACTGAATGGCATTACACTTAACTGCTAAGATTATCAAACATGCCAACTTGATTCTCCTGGCTAGACTTAGTTGTGATGGTGGTCTTCATTTTTACTGGTTTAATTTAATAGGACAAGAGAAATTTAAACAGGAAGGCAGTAAAATCAGGCTATAGTTCGACTATCAGAAAATGCTAAACTTAAACTACTGTTCCAAATTGTGACCGTATATAGATATGTTTTTGAAAGATAAATTGGGGTAGATTTGTTAGTTTAGGTCACATAAAAACACTTTAAAATAGATCTTATGTTAAATACTGGAGCTCTGCTAATGCTAGACATATCGGCCCCAGAGCCTTTGCAGAAGCTTTGGAGAGTGCCCAAGAGACTTCACTAATGGATTGTTGTTTACAAAAAGGCAACAGATGAAAGAACTTGTCGGAGCCACAGATTGTCTGAAGTGGAACTTGCTGTTCTAGGAGGGTTATGTAGTTTTGCAAGCAGAGAGAATCAAACAGGTTTTTCTCTGAGAGAGAGAGAGAGAGAGAGAGAGAGAGAGAGAGAGAGAGAGAGAGAGAGAGAGAGAGAGATCAGTTTTACAGTCAGCAGCAGCAGATGGGATGGGAACAGGGCAACCTGGCAAGCTTGTGGAAAACCCCATTTGGAAGATGGGTGCTTCAATCAGCCTGGTCAAAGCCCTTGTGGTTCATGCAAGAGGAGTGGACTGGCTGTCTAAAGTTTCACTTGAAATAAGAAAAACAAAAAGACACTCTGTGGTGACCTGAAAGAAAGAGGTTATCATCTGGAGAACCCTGAAGGGGCAAGTTTTGTTCGCAAGACAATGAAGTGGCTGATTAAAAAGGAATCAGTTGCGGGTGTCCAGCTTACAACAAATCTCTCTCTGAAACCAACAAGAACCTTCCTGTGCATTTACCTTTCAAGCACCAAAACCAGATGAACTTTATAAATGTTAAATTCTGTGAACAGTATAAGAATTGCCTGCAGCCAGTGAACTTGGAGGAATGAGATGTGAGATTGGATTGTGAATCAAAGAACTTTTTCTGAACTTACACACACATTACATACACATGCGCTTAGAATTAGAAGGGGGTTAGGTTAGGTTAGTTAAGTCAATAGTAATAAGTTAGAGTATGATTCTGTTTTCATATTTAAAGATAATCAAAAGCAACTTTTGTTTAAGTAACCATTTGTCTTGGTGAATATCTATTGCTGCTGGGTTTTAGGGTCCTCTGGGCTCGTAACACAATAATGCCTATGTGTTCCTGTTCATAATGGCAGAATGACGATATCTTCCTCAATCATTTTCAAGTTGACCTGCAACCTTGATTTCTGTAATAGGAACTCTAGAATGAAACTGCAATGTTGTTGGCACTACATATTAATTTATGATTGCTGTTTTTCAGATAACAATTATTTATTTATGTTTCCTTTAAGAATAAAGATTGATGAATTATTACAGGAAAATTATATGTTATTGATGAATTCAGGTTTGAACATAGCATGTCTATGGGAAAATCAAAGATCGATCACCATCATTATTAAATGCTTGTCTCCTAACAGAATCTTCTGTGTATCTAATACTGAATCTTCTTGAACTATTAAATTTGAAAGTAATGTATCTCTCAGCACTGATCCTGCTGTGATTAATTGTTAATATAAGTTTATTGAAGCTTTTCCAACATTGGTTTGGAGCTTTGGATAGCTTCATATGTTTTGATCCTCTTGTTAATCTGTGTAAGTTATCAGTAGAAGAATTTCATAAGCTATTTAAAAAAATGGTCAATTTACCACAATATTCAAAATTTAGATATTGAAAGCTCTATGTCATGCAAAATGATAAGAAATAGATGTATCACTATTGCTTAAACATTGTAAATTTTATGCTTGTCTCCATCTTGGGAGCTAAGCTTTCCACTAACTTATATTACAAGCCCATAACTCCTACAACTACCCTGACAACACTTCCTCACAACCTGTCCCCTGCAAGGATTCTATTACCTTCTCTAAATTTCTCCGTCTCCCCCGCATCTGTTCCCAAGATGAGGCCCTCAGTCCAGATCTTCTGAAATATATGCCTTCTTCCACAAACATGGCTTCCCCTTCCACACCATCAACTCAACCTTCAACCTCATCTCCTCCATTTCCTGCTCATCTTCCCTGCGCCCCCGCCCCCACGCCTGCCCCTGGGCATCACAAACATAGAGTCCCCCTTATCCTCACCTACCACCTAACCAGCTCTCGCACTCAACATATTATCCTCCAGAATTTCCAATACTTACAATAGGATCCCACCACTAGACATACCTTCCTCTCTCCCCCCTTCTCTGGTTTCAATGCTGACTGCACCCTCCATGACTCCCTCATGAACTCATCCCGCTCCACCAATCTCCTCCCGGCACCTTCCCCTGTGGCCACAGGAGGTGCCACATGCATCCACACCTCCCTCCTCATCACGGTCTGGGACCCCAAAGAGGCCTTTCAAGTGAAGCAACATTTCACTTGTTTATCCACAGGACTCATTTACTGCATCCAGTGCTCACTTTGTGGCCTTCTCTACATCAGAGAGAGTGGGCACAGATTGGGAGATTGCTTTGCTGAGCTCCTTCCCCTCCCAGTAACAGAGATCTCCCAGTAACCACCCCTTTTAGTTCTGTGTCACACTCCCATATAGAGTTTGTATAATTTTTGGATAAATTTCAGTGGTCAAGACAGTTCATAGAAACAACCTGTTAAGACATAATTAACCTATTAAGACATAATTAGGAAGAAATTCTCAAAGATTACTGTAGATCTATGTATATATTAGTTTAAAACATTGGTACATCATACAATAAACAATCTTGCATCTTTTCCTTTGTCCACCTGACCAGCTCAGGGTTTGTGGACAATGTGGCCTGGCCTACAGAAATGCATTAAGGCAAATGGATTTTCATTCCTGAGGATGCTGGCCGAGGAGAGAACAATAACGTAGATTTGCGTGGATTGGAAGATTTTGCAGACATAGCATCGGTGGTATTTTCACCGTTCCTTGAGTTGTTTATTTTTGATATTTTGCACAGGATAAGTAGATCATACATTTTGTGTTGAATTTGTCCTTTATTTAAAAAATTTCAAAAGACAATGCTGATCCCCTGAGGGTGAATTTCTTCTTCGATGCCCTTTGCTCAAAAATATCTCTCAAGATATGTGATTTGAAGGGGAGGTCAGGACTGTGAGCTGGAGTGGGGCCCAGCTATGTGACCTGGAGTGAAGACCAGATGTTTGAGCAGGAGTGAAGCCCAGTTGTGTGACCTGGTATGGAGCCAAGGGTTTAGGCAGGAGTGGGAACTCAGTGCGTGGCCAAAAGCATTCACAGGTTTGTGACTACTCGAGAGGTATTCCAACATGGTCAGGAACAACTATCCATATACCAAGTTCACAGAATTATAGAACCCGCATCACAATTGACAACATTAGTCCCACCCATTCCCAAGCAGACTCTTTGAAAGACCTCTCCAAATTATCCCATCCTCTGTTCTTCCCTTATAGCCTTTTGAATGTTTTAAAGCAATGAGGCATTTCAAATTCAATATGCTCCCACAACCCTTTCCAAAACATGGCAACTCACTGAATAAGATACAGATTTCAGATTTTAGATTTATTGTCAGAGTGCATACATGACACTACATACAATCCTGAGATTATTTTTCCTGCAGATGAGGCATAATTATCACTTATTGCCATGGCAAAAAAAATTGTACTCAATGTAAATAAAGAAATGTAAACAAACTGACTGTGCAATACAAGATGAAAAAAAATCAATAAAGTGTCCAAGTAAGAGTCCTTAAATGAGTCCCTGATTGAGTTTGTTGTTGAGGAGTCTGATGGTGGAGGGAGAGCAGCATTTCCTGAACCTGGTGGTGTGAGTCTTGTGGCCCCTATACCTCATTTCTGATGGCAGCAGCGAGTGCAGAGTGTGTGCTGGGTGATGTGGATCTGTGACGATTGCTGCTGTTCTCCGTTGGCAACGTTCTCAGGTGGGGAGGGTTTTACCCGTGATGTCCTGAAACATGTAAGTCTCCAAATGCTGCGA
Source organism: Narcine bancroftii (assembly GCF_036971445.1). Lineage (NCBI taxonomy): Eukaryota > Metazoa > Chordata > Chondrichthyes > Torpediniformes > Narcinidae > Narcine > Narcine bancroftii. Next base: position 41,916,224 of record NC_091477.1, read on the forward strand.
TTGTAGTGAAAACACAAAATTGCTGAGGAACTCAGCAGGTCCCGGAGCATCCATAGGAGGTAAAGATATATAACCAAGATTTCACATCTGGCCCTTCTTCAAGATGCTGTTTTAAGAAAATACATTATTGCAACAGTTTCAATGAAACTTGAGTTCTCCAACTGGTTGAGGTTTCATTAACTTGATTTTCTCTGACTATCATTTTAATTTTCTTAGACGCAAAGGAATGCACTTCAACTTATTAATAATTTCACTATTTTTGATGCTGAATTTCTTTTGCATTGAGAAATTATATCTACTGATGCATGTTGATTGCTATTTGATCTCTTAAATCATAATACTATTCCTCTAACAATAAGTTTGGAGAAGAATATAGATCAAAGGTAATCGCTATGTCATCTGCTTATCGTCTGAAGGAAAATATGTGTAATATCATTGCAGTAGAAGCACGGTTGTATATACTGAAAAGACAAAAATCGCATTGCTTGTTTTTGAGTGAAGTTGAAGTTTATTTCTCATCTGATTGTACCAGTATAACCCGACCTTCTTGGGTCCACATTGCATAACAGTGCAAACACACAAACGGATATAACACACCTTCAGATAGGTACAGAACATATATATGTACATTACAGACAAGGTGATCATGAAGCTCTTATTTTTCCAGCACTTTCTTAACCTGTTGAAGTGTTTCTAAACAGATGATCATGAATATTGATGCCCTCTGAAAGTTATTACTTTGGAAAGTAAGCACAGAAGTTATATTGAAGGCACCATTTGTGTCTTAAAACATGACTGTGTTTCTCACTGAAGTCCAATTCTGTTGCAAAATGCAGCTTGAGACAATATTGTGATAAGTTATATCATTTTCATTGTGTGATGTCATTGTTTAATGGGTTTAATGTATCATATAGGTTGGACGTTGAGTGGGTGGGGAGGGGGATGGGAAGGAGGGAGGGAAGGGAGGGGGAAAAAGGGGAGAAAATGACACTGTGTATATTCAAGAGGGAAATGTTTATGTGTATTTTGGTCAATATGGTTCATAGTGTGTGTAGAGCTCGTCGAAAGAACCAAAGACTTGTTGATCCAAACCAAGGCTTTTATTAGCAAAAGACCGGAGCTCTTCACAGGTGGCCGACCAGTCCGGAATGATCCGACCTGGCTAGGGACACAACCCTTTAAGGCCCAAACAATAGGTGTGGCTTAGCTCTCAGCCAATCGCTGTAAGCACAGTCTAGATACAGTAACTATATACACTATGTACATTGGTGATAGATCTGTACTATCACAGTGTGAAAAATAAAAAAAGAAATGAGGGTTAAAATGCAACCTGATTTGTCCAGACTAAGCTTCACCCATTTATGGATGTTGTCTAACTGTTCGCTCTGTAGCTTTCAGACGAAGGTATCAGCCCTTAAAGCCACTCTCCTCATAGCAGTCACAAAATAAATAAAAGAGAAATGGGGATTTTAAATTTTTTTCAGCACGTTAGAAATGTTTCAATTTTCATCCAATTTGGTTCTGGGCAAGTAGGCACATGCTGAAGTCAGAGTTTTAAATTTTGAATAAAAGAGTGACCAGCATGGAGGAGACGGAAGTTCAAGCAAAAAGGATGGCAGCTCCTACATTCACTCAAACATATTTAAAGTGCTTGTCAACGAGGTGCATGATGGAAGGGAGGTTCTGTGAGGCGGGGAGCCAGGCCTGCCAGAAGGAAAGCCTGACATAAGGTGAATACATTTGTCTCCTCCAACAATGATAATCCCAGCACAGTGGGGCATAATCACAAATAAACATGTCCTCAACAAAATCTCTACACCACTGCAGAGTGGATGTCCTCACAACCATTTTTTTTTACTGCAGAGATCTGAGTCCTTCAAGTAAACTGAAGCAGCAATCCATTAAAGCAATTACAGCAAAAATTTATTCACTCAAATGAAACTGCATAGCAGGTAGTGAAGGGATTCTATGCATGAGCTGGGCTTGGTCAGCCAATTGCTAGTGGATTATGTGGTTACAAATGTTGGAATGTGGAAAGGTTTACTTGATTTGCTTGATAAATTTTATTCTGCAGTGGTTTTCAACCTTTTTCTTTCCACTCACATACCACTTTAAGTATTCTCTATGCCATAGGTGTTCTGTGATTAGTAAGGGATTGCTTAAGATGGTACGTGGGTGGAATGAAACTTTGGAAACCACTGGTTTAATCATCCCTAAATGACTCGTTATGTGCGAGGTTTCATAACTTCAAAGGAAATGGGCCAATGACAATTTTTCTCAAGCCAATATTTCAGTAACAACTGGGTCTAGAGCAGTGATTCTCAACCTTCCCTTCCCACTCACAGACCACCTTAAGGAATCCCTTACTAATCACAGAGTACTTATGGCATAGGGATTATTTAAAGTGATGGGTGAGTGGAAAGAAAAAGGTTGAGAACCACTGTTCTTCCGGGTCCTGAAAATTGTCTTTCAATTAGATGACCTATATATACCCTCCCATGCTCTCTATCACCCGTCTCCTCTGCTCAGCTGAAAGATGTAACTGGATGCAAAGCAAGAACATAGCACAGAGTCTCTTTTTTGTGTGTTATCCTCGGGCTCATGCTGTCTTCTAAGCTCTGCCTTAGCCACCTGAGGGTTTGAATCCCCTTGTACTTGCTCTGGCAGTGGCTGCTGCTACCAATTGAGGAGGTTGTGCAACGTACAATGAGTGACAGTGACGCTTTCACCAGTTTAAAAGTGATACCTCGTCTTACATCTGGACACCTTGCCATCTGCAGGACTCAATAATGAAATCTCTACTTTCAAAGAACTCCTTATTTCCTTTCCGGCCTGCTTAGCAGACAATACAACAATATACAGTTTATACAGCTGTAGCAACCTTTTATACAGTCAAAGGTGCAATAACCTTACCTTTACTATCACATTATTTCACCCTCCGACTTAAAACTCATTGCTAAGGTTAAAGGAGCAAGAAAAGTTTGCTCAGCCCTTCCAAAAATGTTCACTTAGAATTTTCTCCCATTCTCAGATGATGGCAAATCATCCTGGCTAATGAAGAATGATGGAAACAATACTATTAAAATATCTCTCCCCAGTAACCACTCTTTACATGCATAACTGAGTAATTAAAATGAGGCCATTCATTTCTATTGAAACCATGGTGACAGTTTTATTTATCACAAAAGAAACATGGCAGAAAATGAACTCCAATGTTTTGCAGTTTACCATAAATTTTTCATTCCTACGGGCTCTTTTTAAAATAAAAAAAAATGCAGAGAATTTTAATTATCTGGTGCAGTTCTTCTCTAATCTACCTTATGCTTGTGATGCAGAGGGAGGCCCATCAAACCCTGCTGGTTCCCAAAGGGGCAACGACGTTCATCCTATTTCTCTCCTTATTTTCTCTGTACATTACATCATTCTCTCTCACACATAACCAGCAACTCCCCTTTGATTTCACTCACCATTAAACTACACTAATTGGTCATCTACTGTAGACAATCAGTACTCATTTGGGATGAGGGAGGAAAGCAGTGTTCAATGAAACCCACATTGAAATATCATAGATGTGGAGGTGGGAATATTGGAGCCTGGAAACAGTTGCATGGGGAACGTAGGGAGAAATGGGGATTTTAAATTTTTTTCAGCACGTTAGAGATGTTTCAATTCATCCAATTTGTTTCTGGGCAAGTAGGCACATGCTGAAGTCAGAGTTTTAAATTTTGAATGGTCGGACGAAACTGGAGCCTCTGGGAAAAACCCATGCAGACAGAGGGAGAGCGTACAAACTCATTACAGACAAAGCAGCATTCAAATTCTGGTTCCGAATGCTGGCACTGTAAAAGCATTGTGCTAACTATGCTTCCCCAAATTAATTCTGTCATTTAACGGGACGTTGCAAGCATGAGGTTTGATGGATTTTAAAGTCAGTTGCATCACAGACAAAGATGGAGATAGAATGCAGGCAAACCCCCACCCCATTCCCTTATGGCAGTGGTTCTCAACCTCTTTCTTTCCACTCGCAGACCACTTTAAGTAATCCCTATACCATCAGTGCTCTGTGATTAGTAAGGGATTGCTTAAGGTGGTCTGTGAGTGGGAAGGGAAGGTTGAGAATCACTTCTCTAGACCCAATTGTACTGAAGTATTTTGCTTGAGAAAATTTGTCATTGGCCCATTTCATTTGGAGTTATGAAATCGTACACATAACGAGTCAGTTAGGTACAATTAAACCAATGGTTTTCAAACTTTTTCTGTCCACTCACATACCACCTTAAGCAATCCCTTACTAATCACAGAGCACTTATGGCATAGAGATTGCTTAAGGTGATATGTGAGTTTAAGGGGGAAGTTTGAAAATCACAGCTATAGATGCTTCATGGCCTGCAGAGTTTACCTAGACCTTTTTGAGCATGTACAAACTCCTTACAGACTGCACAGGATTCGAACCCCAATCCTGACCACTGGCGTTGTTACAGCACTGCGCTAACTGCTTCGCTAACCATGCCACCCAAAAGCTGCAACTAAATGAAATAATTGCATTATTACTGTGAAATGGGCAGCACGGTTGTTGTAGCAGATAGCACAACGTCTTTACAGCACCAGTGATTGGAACCGGACTGGGCTTCGAATCCCATGCTGTCTGTAAGGAATTAGTTTGTTCTACCCGTATCTGCGTGGGTTTTCTCTGGGGGCTCCAGTTTCCTCCCACCATTCAAAATATATCGGGGGGCGTAGGTTAATGGGGTATAATTGGGTGGCAAGGATTCATGGGCCAAAACGGCCTGTTGCTATGCTGTAGGTCTAAATTAAAAAAAAGATTCATTGTAACTTTCTAGAAACTTTACATTCTCAGTGACAAAGGAATTCAAAGAACCTGTTGGGCATAAAAATCTATATATGCACATATATTTTTTGTTTACATGGAGAGGGGAGCCAAGAACACCAGGGAATTCTGTTCCATGCTCCCACAAATACAACTGTGGATTACAATAATGGAAAACTCCCAAGCTTTGGCTAGAAACAGAAATGTGAACACAATTGGGGCAAGACATGGTAACACATGCACCAGTAGCCACTTCCCAGACTTCCGTTCTTTTAAAGGAACAAAGTGATGCTCATTTAGGAGAAAGGCAATGCAACAAGGGTATATCAAATAAAGCACAAGAGGTAGAACTTTAGCTCAAATTCAACTTCAGGATGGAAAAAAATGTTTCTCATTTGAAGTCACAAACGGGAGCCTGGGCAGTATTATGATCGCAGAATTTACATTACAGAGCTTGAATAATATAAGAAGATAGCATGCGGCAACAAGACTACACAGTCACAGACTTGATTAATGAGAAGACAAAGGACACACATATTGATATATAAGCAAACTGTTTGGTATTGGCGAGTGGTTCTCAATCTTTTTTTTCCACTTGCATACCATCTTAAGTAATCCCTTACTAACCACAGAGCACCTACGGCATCCTACTAAAATACATACATTCCCTGGCGTCCTATGCTATATGTGATCTGTGGTTAGTAAGGGATTACATAAGTGGAAACCAATGGTTTATTCCAATTAAGCTATAAATATATTTTCAGCTTTACACACAATTGAATGTGGTACAGCCTACCCGAGAGGAGAAAGAGAGCAGGGGCAATTAAAATATCAGGCAATGTTTCAAAGAATAATAAAGTTGTTTTGACTGAATGAGTTAAAATTACCAGACCAGCAAGAAAATATGTTACTTAACAATGGGATTCTGGTAAGAGAAATCTATATTTAGAAAGGTTATTTAATTCAGATCTGAAATCATGTTAGGAATGTTCACAATCACAGCTAGAGGCAACATTGCAGACATTGAAGTAAGGTATGATAATGAATTCATTCCTGATGTTGCTACAGAGCCAGGTAGTGTTCACGTATCGAGGAACAGTGGTGGGTCATGTTGAGGTATTGTAATCCCCCAGTTCCAGGAGCAAGCTCACAGTCAGATAAATGCACAGAGAAAAAAGAAAAAGAAACTGAAAAAGCCAGTCAACAGACCAAATCAGAAATAACTATGAAAAGCTGTAAAATAATACTTACACACATTTTAACTGAAGACGGAAGAAAACGTTGCAGAATAAAACAGACACAGTGACATAATAAATGATTCAAAGCAATGGCTGCTTTCCTACCAGACAGAGAAAAATACCTATGTTTCTGCACTGTATAACTGCTATTGTAAGTGGAACTTTCTGGAATTTTAACATTATCAGAGGTTTACCTCAGAACTCATTGCACTCTCTAAGTTTCGAATGCGGGTATTTCCTTTAATCCATATTCTTTCATCACGTCTAGTCTTTGCAGAGCAGCCTGTTGATATTCTTCAGACTTTGGATGATAATGATTTGGTCTTATCTGTCCTCAAGTTGTTGAGTGTGCTAACACCTTTTCTGATATCAAAGGTTCCTTTTATCGTCACATAATAATACATTAAAATTGTCATATACATGACATACTTTAACTTTTGTCTGCTGTAAGGCAATCAAAGAGTTGCCATGACTGTTGCCCAGTCCCCCTAACAATAAGAGAAAGAGAAAGAAAAGAGAGGCCCTTCGGAGTCACAGGCAGGATCCAGTTCAAACCATTGACAACCCAAGCTGCAGATCGAAACCTCTGATACAATCAAGAAGCCTTCAGCGCCCTCAGGGAGCCCAGCTTTTCCTCAGCACCTTCTCAAATCCTGGTTCTGATACCTGGTTCCCGTGAGCCAGTCTCCAGCAGCCCAACCAGTGTAGGTCTTTTGTAGGCAAGTCTTAAGTCGGCAGCATCCTGCAGCATGTGCGAGTCCTTCAACTACAAGTCACCAACTGCCCACAGCCTGTTTGGGCCCTTCAGCCTCTGAACCCCTCACTGGTCCACTGTCATGTTCACTATCCTGTAAGATAATCTCCCATGCCTCTCCTCAATGGGAGATGCTCTCTCCATTTCTGGTGCCCTGTGCTATTCCACTGCTTCCCTCAAATATGCAACCCTTCATGGTATGCATAAAAGGCACCACCATTTTCAGCACAGACCCCTGTGGCTGCAGGACTTAAAAGGAAAACACCATTGGCTCCTTTAAAACCTGCACAGAGCCATCCAAATTAAGTCCGGGCAGTAGGACCCTGTGCAGCAGCACTCTTTCTCCGCTCCCCACTCTCCTGGGTCTACACCAGCAGCAGAGCTGCCATTACAGCAGTGCTGACAGGGCCACCATTTTATTTTTGCGGCACATTTCACAGTCACCTGCACAATTTGAGAACTAAACTACAATATTTGTAAAACAAACTTTCCATAAATTAAAAAAAATCACAATGCTTTTTTAAGCAATTAATCAGCCCAACAACTTCTGCTGTTATAGAGGTAACTAAGAGAGCAGGTGAGAGAATCTGCAGCATTTACTGATAGATTATTCCATCAATTCTTGAGCTCCAGTTGTTCTCTCACTTTGGTTTTATCAGTGGGTTTCAGGAAGGTTAATGAACAGGAGATGTGGTGCCTGCCATATTGACCACCACCAGTGGGCTGATATTGCCTCAAACCGTCCATCTTGGTGCCTTACAGTTCGGCAGGCAGCAACCTCCTTTGAAGAAGACCGCAGAGCCCACCTCACTGACAAAAGGCAAAGGAGGAAAATCCCAACACCCAACCCCAACCAACCATTTTTCCCTTGCAACCGCTGCAACCGTGTCTGCCTGTCCCGCATCGGACTTGTCAGCCACAAACGAGCCTGCAGCTGACGTGGACATTACCCCTCCATTAATCTTCGTCCGCAAAGCCAAGCCAAAGAAGAATGAACAGGAGCAAACTCACCATGCCAAGTTCAATAATACTGTTAATATAGATCTTAACAAGTGATTACCATATTGAAATTGTCATCTCCCTCCCCTGAGCAAACTTCTCGCTCAGACTGGCATTTTCAGTTAAAGGCTGGAAACCAATAGGCTGGCATTGGGTTTGCATTGCACTTCCATATTAAAGTGTATACTCACTTCTAAATCACCTACTATATGCATTAAAGCTTCTCTCAAATGCATCCAGAGTATGGTATATAAAATTAATTTTCTGGGATTTTTGACCATGCCATTGAAATGGAAAAAGAGTAAGTTTCAATAAAAGGTTATGAAAAGATTAAAATATGTTGACAAGTTTATTGTTCTACAGATAATAACTCAAATCGTTATTCCTGGCTTTGACCAAACTGGTAATGTGAATTAACAGCTACTAAGTACCCAATTAAAACAGATTTACAGCAATCGTAAAATAAAAGGAAAAGGAAGGCAACTGAGGTTCTGATGTCACACCTTATGATACATTTTTATCACATTACAATGGGATAAATCTTGAGAGACATAATGCCTGTTGAATAGAACTATGCTTTTAATGGAATTGTTTTGTGCTGACCATTTTTGTTGGCACTTTGGCATTTACCATGGCTTACATTTTCCCTGAGTCATCAAGTTTGTCGACTGTAATAAGCTCTTGCTCCATATGTCTGAGATTTATACTATTACCTTTGATAGCAAATGCTTACACATTTTTATTTACAACAAGCTTCCAGATATCTTTAGTTATTGAAAAAGCATAGATTGCAAAATGTTCTAAAGCTGCTGTACTTTCGGTACAGTTGAATATTCAGAATGATATAGTTTATGAAAGGAGACCAGTAGAATTGAGTTAGCATTATGGCCCTTCACCTTTGGCAATTGACTTGAACCCTATGGAAGTGTAATGAGTTTGAGATCAATTATCTTAAGTGGTAAATATATCGTGTCTGTAATTAGATTTGGTTTTTTTGAAGCCATTTCTGAGTTGGTGCATCCATCAAATGCACACATCCTTGGATTTTAATACTCTTTGTCAATCTTACCAAAAAGTAGGTTTTACAGAAGGAAAATGAGACATTATATAAGTCCAAACACAATGATCTTTTGAGATTTGGCTCATGAGATATTGATAGTACAAATAAAAGCAAGTTTAATTTTATTCTAATCCATCTGATACCAAATCAATGAACCAGAACATTGAAATCAGACTTGTGAAGAAAACAATATTTTTCCCACATGCCCATGACAAATAAATCACAGAATCTTTGAATTTTGAAATATTCAGTAGTCCAAATGAATAACGATAATTTTTTTTTCCTTAAGTAGAACATGCATTTTATAATAAAGCCAACGCTTCTGTATAATTTCTGCATTATGGGATTGGCCCTTCCAACTGGTCCTCACTCTGAGATGCTGGTGTGTCAAAGCAGCTCAGCACATGCACATACACATGACACCTCTACCACCATGGATGAGTCATCTTGTTGTCAGAAACATGATTAAAATCTTGCATTCAACTACTTCTAAGTCGATTCTGCTATTTCAGGTGTTCCCATTGTTATTTTATTATACAGAAAAACAGCACGGAACCAGACCCTTTGGCCCACAAAGCACACACCAATCATCAACCATTGCCTCTCAGCCTATTTCATTCTCCCTATATTCCCCATCATCTTGCTTCAGATTCTACCACTCACCTTGCACCCAAGGGGTTATTTACTGGGGTCAATGATCTTAATGCTCCCCTTTAATTTGTGGGAGGATACCATAGCACTCATGGGAAACCTATTCTGTCACAGGGGAAACATGCAAACTCCACAAACACAGCACTAGAGGTCAAATTGAACCCATGTCACTGGAGCTGTGAGGTAAGAGCCCTACTGAATTGAAGTAAGATGTGCAAAGTCAAAAAGAGTTTGGCAGTTCATGGGAAAAATGTTCTCTTCAGAAGGACTATTTGATTGAAAGTTCATTCATTCAAGCCTCACTCTATGCACATCTAGCATTGTTGAAAAGTCCCATTTTATGCAAATGAAAGCATATCAACTGGATATAAAATACCCAAAGCACCAACGTTTCAGAGAATTGATTGTCTCATCCTTAATCTGACCAGTCAGAGCTGCTTGTTCCTGTAGCTGTATCAGATGACCTGGTTTCTGACATGTGGATTTTGAGGTGTATGTTTACAATCTACCTATCATGGAAAGCAGTCCACCAGCTTTACAGGATTGATGACCCAATTTGCTCATTCTGTTTTAATCTGTCATGCAGCATGTACTACTGGAAAAAATGTAAGATCATTTAAACGTAGTGATTTACTCCCAAATGTTAATGATTTAGATTCTGACTGATGTGGGAGCTCTTTCCACTGAGAAAGGTTTTGCTCCAGTTTCTAGGCCTGCACCTGCGTTACAGTTGGAGGAAAACAGCAGTTGGTGTTTCACTCTGACACACTGAGAGATGGTTGTCCATGTCCAGAATGCACCAGTTTAATAGTGGTCTGAAACCTAGCATTGTCAGGGTGAAACTTAGGAATAAACTGATGGTCCTCTTGCCAATTTGTAATTTCCAGGGCCAAGTTGTACCTTTTCAAGTGAGGCATATTTATAAATAGAAGCAGAATTCAGCAAAGCTGTCATATGTTGTAGAAGTGAAGGAAGACACCTGATTACAGTCAATTTCTGTCCATAACAAATGTGTCACAGCAATGGTTACTGCAATCAAAAGCTTGTCAATCAATGTTAAAGATGTTTGAAAAGTGAGAAACATTTTGTATTTTTTACGCTGTATTCAAGTAGCATCCTTAGGAACCTTCACCATTTGACAGTATGCTTATCAAATCATTTTGTTATGCATGGAATTGGCAAAAGAGATGGTTTGAGTATGGTAATGGGAAAATTATGTTAGCCTGGAGAAAAATAATTTATTTTAGAAACAAACATGCACAATTGTTAGAAAAACATTTTGGGGCTCGAGGACACTGATGTCTTATGCACCTGTCATTTTGCAGAAGTGATGGATGAGAGTTCTAATTAATTAACATCTTGTACTTACTCCTGAGGACCTTGAACTCAAAGCTAATCCTGATGTGATATAAATTCCTATTGACTTCAAGGACCCGAAATGAAATGAACTTATCGTGAGAGGTTGCAGGTCTCAGCAACAAAATGATCAATCTCACACTGAAAACTCATTATCCCCAGAAGGGTAAAGCTTAAAAATTGGCCTTGTGAGGTTAAGGGTGAGACAAGTATAGGAGCAGAGTGTAAAGAGTTTGACATTTTATCTATGTTATATTTAACATCTGAGCGGTAGCTGGTGTTCATTCATCATTATCAGTATTCCTTTCATGAGTACATATTGTGATCAATTTGTTGAATTAAAGAAAAAAATACATGGGGTTTATATACATTTCAAAACACTGCAAAATAAATCTTTTTGTCCATCAACTATATCTATTTCTTCTGCAATGCTACTCTTGAAGTATAACTACCATCTATCAATGAGCATCGCCTCCTGCAGGAGATAGTTGTCTTAAAACAGATGCATTCATTTTAGTAATAGACTTGGAAATCAATTAATCTCACCCCTGATGCCTGAAAATCAATGCCAATGGCTTAAGGTTGGTCCAGAAATTAAATATCACCTTGGTAACACATTTACTCATCAAACGTGGGAATATTTATTTAAAAAGAGCTAACTCCAAGTTAAATTTTATCCACAAAACATCCCCAGGGAAAATTTTGAAAGCCATTATCTTCATTTAAATATTGTTTTTTTTAGCTGCAATATTTTAAAATTATTTTTCAAATAAATTTTCTCTCTGATTAGTCAATTCACTAATATAAAAAAATCAAAATTATGGTTCTGAAACATTAAAAATATCACTGCATATACAAAGTATGAATAATTTGAAAATAAAATCTACATTCCATTTCAATATTCTCAATTTTAATTTGAGGTAAACAGGTCTTCCTCAGATCCTTTCAAGCAATGTGGCCCTTTCAGAATGATTGGGCTTTCAAGGCTTTTCAATTATTTTTATGAGAATTTAGGTGCTCCCCTACTTATGATGATCCAACTTACGATTTTTTGAAGTTATGATGGTTTGAATCCATACTTTCAATTTCAAATCCGGTTTTGTTCCCAAGCTTGCAATATGATTCCCCACCATCCTCACCCTCCAGCAATTAATTTTAGTTCAATCCACGGTGTGCTTTCAGCTGTGTACATTAATGTTTTTTTTCAGTGTGGAAAAAAAGGTATTGAAAGTTGATTTATAAAAACAGTAGGGTGCAGTAATATGTTTCGACTTACGATGGGTTTGCCAGAACACAACCCCATCGTAAGTTGAGGAGCACCTGTAGTTTCCTTCTGTTAAGGCTAGAGGCCAAAGACTTTACAAATCAACAGCAGTTCTCAAGCATATGTGGGAGTTGACTTGGAGGGAGGTTGGCCTCTTGGAAGTAATACTCTGGTTTTCATAATCATTGATAAATTTGTCATGGTTTATATTAACAGCGCCATCTTTCACTGATACAAAACAAATTCAGAATTTATGTAACATGTTCTCTGGTTTAAGGATGTAGAAACAGATTGCATTGTTGCCAGGAAACAGAGATAAGTGTTCAACATTTACTAAGAAGTAGGTTTCATTTATATGACAGGGTATTGTAGAGCCAGAAATGACACGGACATTAATGTTGAGCACCTAGTCCATGTACAATTTTACTGCATTCAACTGTTAGACTGTTGAGTCTAAATCTGTATTAAATAATACATTTATATTTTGTATTTATTTATAATGTTCTACAACTTTCATGTTTTCTCTATTATAACTAATGTCAGTTGCATTACAATATTATAGTCTTTTACATACTCATTTGGAAATATTACAGTATAAATGTTTATATTTGGCACTAATAATTTAACATTATCCTCATACAGATATAAGTAATGTGTTATGAAATTAGGAAGATAGTACAGGCTGGATAAATTATGTAACAGAATTTTATCAAAAGTTAGTAACATGAAAACAATCATTCTTAAATTGGATGAGTCCTTAATATGCACAATATGTGGATCCATGGAAGGTACAGTGAAATCAAAGGCTTGTAAGCTAATTAATAATGCTGCTTCCCAAGGTAAGAAACAGGAATGGGGCTACCTGTAAAACATTTATTTTTGAAGATAGATACTTCTGAACTAATGACTGTGTCTAGTATTATGGTGTATCAAAAATCATACCACAAGAAATTCTCTTTATTTTAACTGAACTGAATTGTTTATTGTCATGTGTGTCATAGCATCAGCCTCTGCCATGTCCAGAAATGTTGGAGAAGGCGTGTTGCCAGCCATGTTGTGCAAGTCAGTAGCTACATGCTGAAAAAAAAACACACTCCCCTGTCAATAGACAATAGACAATAGACAATAGGAGCTGGAGTAGGCCCTTCAGCCTGTCGAGCCAGAACCACCATTTTACAGATCATGGCTGATCACTACCATCAGTACCCCTTTCCAGCCTTATCCCCATAACCCTTAACTCCTTTGCCCACTAGAGTTTTATCTAACTCTCTTTTGAACATAATCAGCGAATCTGCCTCTACCACCCTCTGTGGCAGAGCATTCCACAGATTCACACTTCTCTGGGTAAAAAAATGTTTTCTCATCTCCATCCTAAAGGGCCTACCCTGTATTCTTAAACTATGCCCTCTAGTTCTCGTCTCCCCCATCATTGGGAACAAGTAATCCGACTTCACCCTGTCTATCCCCCTGATGATTTTGTATACCTCAATCATGTCCCCCCTCATCCTTCTAAACTCCATCGGATACAAGTCCAGTTTTTCTAGCCTTTCAGCATATGTCAACCCTGCCATCCCTGGAACTAACCTTGTAAATCTGCGTTGCACACCCTCTATAGCTAGTATGTCCTTCCTCAAAATTGGAGACCAGAACTGGACACAATACTCCAGGTGGGGTCTCACCAGGGCCCTGTACAACTGTCACTTTACACAAACTCTGATAATTTTGAAAGATGCTTGGGTGACCTGCAGTGAGTTCTAAAGCTGTCCACAAAGGGTCTCCGGACATCAGTAGAATGTTCTTATTGAAACTGCTCATCTTCAAACAATGAGTGTTTAATATTGGACATGGTTTAATTGAAAAAGCTTCCTTATGCCAGCAAGAGAAGAAACGAGTGGCAAACAACTCCTAACCATATAACCATATAACCATATACAGCACAGAACAGGCCAGTTTGGCCCTACTAGTCCATGCCGGAACAAATCCCCACCCTCCTAGTCCCACTGACCAGCACCTGGTCCATACTCCTCCAATCCCCTCCATGTAATTATCCAGTCTTTCCTTAAATGTAAATAACGCCCTTGCTGCAGCCACCTCTGCTGGAAGCTCATTCCAGTAGAAGGAATGAATGCATCAACTACCCATAGGAGAATAAACTATTGAAGGTGCAAGGGTCGTTTCCTGATAGACTTGATTTTTACCAGGAAATTACCTCTGATACAATATACCCTGGAAAAAATCAGTTCTTTTGCATGACTTGTGCAGTCAAAATTAGATCAATTTTAAAGGTCTGAACTCCTTCATTAAGCTCATTTTAAACCCAAATGACGTGTAGTCACCAGCTCCTATCTCCTACAAATCAATCAAAGCATGATGCCTTTGTGAAGAACAAGGCAAATTCCTTTTCTACATCATGCCAGATTCCTTTGTTATTTGCATTGACTGCAGAAGGTCAGCTGTCATTCCAAGGAAAAGGTTTTGCTGCAGGGCCACCCACACTGTATCACAGATGATTAATTTAAAGGAAATAATCATGATGAAATATAATAGAATAATTGTTTTTGCCTGTAGCAAGGATCGAATGAGTATGTGTTGTGCATTTTTTTAATCTTAAAAGAAAACAAAATTAAAACATTGCAGTTTGCAGTCTTTTCTTCTAGAATTCTGAAATTCTGAATGAAAACCCTTCTTTGTTTTGTATTTCAGATAAATCCCATAGATGGCTATATCCAACGAACCATAGAATTAGCAAAATGTACAGCACAGAAAAAGCTTATTTCAGCCCACCACATCCTTGCCAACTCTGACTACATTAACTACACTAACCCCTTTAATTCTTTTCTATCAACCAATGAACAAGCCTTACTGCCTACAGGGAGGCATGGTTGGCATAGTGGTTAGTGCAGTGCCTTTACAGCGCTGATGATCAAGACTTGGGTTCGAATCCCACGCTGTCTGTAAGGAGTTTGTAGATTCCCTGTATCTGCTTGGGGTTTCCCAGAGGGCTCCAGTTTCCTCCCACCTTTTGAAATGTACTGAAGGGTGTAAATGGGGCAGGTCGGACTCCTGGGTCGAAATGGCCTGTAACCATGCTGTATGTCTAAGTAAAAATTGCCACAATATGACAACCATGATTTCCTGGTGGATTCATTTAATTGTACATTCTGGAAATGCAAGAATGTCCTGGTATCACTTCCACTGCCAGGCCCATGGAAAAATAACGTTAGGATACAATAGTTTTTGACCTTGGATCAGTGCAGGGAAGATGAGCTTAGATAGACATCCAAAGAGTGGAACGAGTGGAACTGATCTTAGCTGAAAATCTCTGCATTCTCAGTTTTAATTTTGGCCCAGCAGAAACTAAAGTCAGAATTTGTAGCAGCAATAAAAAAACAAGGTGAATTTTAAAAATATGAAATAGGTGCAACAGTAGGCCCAATCAATAAAATCACAGCTGATCTGGCTATGGACTCAATTCCACCTACCTGCCTTTTCTCCAACACCCTTAATTCCCCTACTGTGCAAACATCTATTTATCTCCACCCGGTCGGGTGTCAATCACTCTCCGGAATATAAGGCAGAGCCAGCCCTTCGAAGACACTCTCAAAGTTTCCAGCAGCTCTCTTCACAGCTGGCTCTGCAGGTGTGTTTGCTTTTGTCCGATTGCTCACCACAATAAGCTTTACCCATTGCTTGCAAAATCTTGGGCAGGAAGTGGGATACTCATGCCCAAAGCATTGGAATGGTAATCTTGTTCTACTGAATTGTTGATCATGTCATTTATCATGTCCTTGAAAAGGAGTATTTCCTGTTAACTCCTGTTACTTCATAAGCCATCTGCAAAAGAAAACTTGGTTTCGAGCTGAACAAAATATATTTCAAAATTTCTCAAATTATTGGCTGATGCATCACCGAGAATTATGAACAAAACAAGAACAGTGTCAGTGGGTTCGTTTGACTTTCAATGGATTAAGGTTGCGCTCTACTTCCAAATCTCAGATCCATGAAGTGGAACAGAATTCTGATAACATACACATTTGACCAAGTAAAGATTTCTGTCTCATTCAGTTTTAGTGGTATTTATTGAAGGAAAAATATTGGTCAAATTGCAAAAAATAATTCTCGACCTTTACTTGCAAATAGTGTCATTGGAATCTTTTTGGTCCAATCGGGAGATCAATACTACACCTCCAGCACCCTCTCACACTATTTTGGCTATCAGCCTTGGGAATTTTGCATTTATATCTTTTGAGTGAACCTGAATTGTTTGACGAAGTGATAAGCATAACAGAAATTGAGCCACAGCTGATGCTTTTGATAGTAAAAACTATGGGTCGGTCTATGACCCAAAATACTGTCACACACAACAGTGAATTAAAAAAAAAAGAACTTAGACTTTAGCAACTTTCTACACAGCAAGATTCCATAGACAGTAAAATGACCGCATAATATGGTTTATTGGTGTTTAATGTGGGGTTAGTATGCTTAAGGGCAAATAGGTGTTAGGGGATCTTTTGCTCCATTTGACAGAGCAGATGGATTTAATCTCATCTGAAAGATGTTGGGTCTGAGCAGCTGCTCAGCAGAGATCTGAAGCATCAACAAATATTCTTGTGATTAAGCTCCAGCTCTTTTATTTTGATGATAAAGGAGCCAAAGAAACCAATACATCATACCATTCGGTTGGTTATACCATACATCTTTGCTCTGTGAACTAATAATTTTTAAAGCTTTAGTTTAGTCTCACTTTTTAGTTTAACACCAGCTACAACATAATTGCAGCCTTAATTACCCAATGGAGGTGAAACCACATGCTCACAACCTGCTTAGATATAACATCTGAGTAATTCATATCACTGTAAATATTGACTCTGCATTCTTCTTATAATGCTACTCCTCGTCATTAATATGATCATTTACCTGCTATTTCAAACAGTGCAGACATCTAATAGCACAAAGTTGGACTCATTTGCATCAGTACATTGCTGAAAAAGAGGTGAATTGATACAAACCGCACTTTATCTCCTCTTGATTTGATCCTCTGAATACCAGAAGATATTCAAGAGCTCTCTGATGAAAATGTGGAAAACACTGTGGAAGTGTCCATTTTTTTACTGTGCTTTTACAAGTTTTGGAAGTACTTTAAGGAATGGAAAGTTACTCGGCTAAGCAAAGGAACAAAAATAAGTGTAAATAACCAAAGGGGCATGTTAAGAAATGGGGTATTATGTCTTGGTGTCAGGTGGCAGTAGAAAACACCCCCTAATATAATAAGGGTGTGCCCTTATTGAAACATAATCCTTGCTTTTTACGTGCTGTATATGTGATTAACGTGCTGTGGTGGTGGGGATCTGCTGTTCACCTGGAGTATCCCTTTTACTTTTTGTGGTAAAGAGGAGCCTCCATGTTGATGCAATCATGAACCGAGGAGTTTGAGGAGATCTGGTATGTCAAGACTCTTGAAAACTTCTACAGGTGTTCATTGGAGAGCATTTTGGCTAGTTGATTTACTGTTTCAGGACAATAAAAAAACTCTGGACGACTGTTAACTCGGCCTGTGACAACAAGGGAATTAGTTTTAACTCCATCGAGGACATCTCCAAGAGGTGGAGTCTTAAAAAAAGCAGCCTCTAGCCTCAAGGACCCCACCAACCAGGCCATGCCCTCTTCACTTCTACCGTTGGGGACAAGGTACAGGAGCCCGAAGACGAGCACTCAACAGCACAAGGACAGCTTCTTCCCCACTGCCATCAGATTCCTGAATGAACAATGAACCATAGACACTGCCTTATTTTGTCTTTCTTTTTCTATTTGGTAAAGTGGCTTATATAAATGTTTGCACTGTGATATTGCCGCAAAACAATGAATTTTGTGACATGTTCATAACAATAGATTCTGACTCTGAGGTTGTCCTCAGCCTATGTGCTGAGTTCACTTACTTGGAGAAACAGCTGCTGGGCTGCAGTTCTGTGTAACTGGATCCTCTTGCTTTGCAAAGTGAAAATAAAAGAAGGATTACCTTGTTTGTCAATGCTTAAGAATGTTCTTCTAGTCCAAGAGAAGATGGTAAATCAGCACGGTATGACAGCATTAAATATGGCAATTGTTGATGTTCAATTTAACAAACACACAAATGATTAAAAATAACGAAAACCACTTTACAAGCACACATCTTTGCTGTTAATCAGAACTGTCTAGGTGTAAATCTGTAAATAGAAGCAATTAGTCTGCGCAGAAGTTAGAAAATGCCACTTTGCTACACACATGCATCCATAAGATAATGGAAAAAAATATGCACATATCTCTATAGCTTTACAACTTTATGGAGGATTATTGGAGAGGGGTTAGGTATACCATTACTCTTTAACGTCCACATCCCTTGCACAATTTCTTCATGAGGTCAGGAATACAAAGTACTTCAGGTATCAGGTTATTTATCGCAATTTACACCAGAGAGCATTAAAACTGAGATAGTGTTCCCCTGAACCAGTACAAAAACTGCCAAACAATACAATGCAACATTTTCAGAATCATCAATCAATACTTCGACAATCGTTCAATTCTTTTGATTGTGAAGCTGTCAGAAGATGCTGTGTATCTCTAGT
The DNA here is from genome assembly GCF_036971445.1 of Narcine bancroftii. Classification (NCBI taxonomy): domain Eukaryota; kingdom Metazoa; phylum Chordata; class Chondrichthyes; order Torpediniformes; family Narcinidae; genus Narcine; species Narcine bancroftii. The sequence goes on from NC_091477.1 coordinate 41,934,976, forward strand.
AATTACCAAACATAGAATAGATTAAACAGTTTACAATAAACATAAACTCCCTTCCTTTACAATAAATGTGTTACTGGATGACAATTACAAGTGTGAATGACAACAATAGGACTATACCAAAGGACTCTTTCTGGAAGTGTCATATGGCCATTTTACATTTCGTTTATTCTATGTATCAATACAGCTACACTATCTGGAATCCTTGGGGGACAGTGTGTTCCGAATTTCCGATTTTTCTGGATTTCGGAAAGCCAGATTTAAGCCCACCCGAATTGTGCTGCTGTATCCACCCCCACCCCCTTTCAATCACGCTGCCGCTCCCCCCCCTCGCCTGTCCGACTCGTGCTGCTGGTCTCGCCACCTCGCACACCCGCCTCTCCCCACTTGCTGGATTTTGGAGCTTTCCAGATTTTAGATGTCCAGATAAAGGATTGTGTACCTGCACTATGTTCACAGATGCAGAAGAGCATCTTTTTACCTGCACATTTTGCAACTGTATAAAACACAACTTTGTCTCAGAAATCCTTCAGGTCATTACACCAACAAGCTGAAAGTACATCTACAAAATTAATTATGTACTTCAGATAATTGTGGTAAAAGAAGTTAATGTTTGTGAATCAAATGTTTGAGAAGATAATCCCAGATCCAATTCCAGGTTCCCAATTTAATGCTCCAATGATGGGCCCAAGCAATAAAGCAACCTTCAGAAACATATCCACTGAACCAGTATGGCATTTTTAACTGCTTAAACCCGTTAACTGAGAATGTCAATTTCATGGCAATTTATGAGGAACCAAGGGATATTTGTGCTTTTCAAGCATTGGATTGTGTGAAGAGTATATCATTTCATGTGGGAATTTTTCGGCCTGCCTGAAAACACATAAGAACATTAGGAGCAGGAGTAGGTCATCTGGCTATTTGAGCCTATTCCACCATTCAACAAGGTTATAGCTGATCTGGCTGTGAACTCATAGGAGAAAGTTCTAACTCATCCCAATCAAGGATGCTAGCAGCTTTTGTGGAAGTGTTGCATGGACAGCATGGTAGCTACCCTTTTCTATCGATAGATTATCCCAGCCCCTCAGTCTTTGGTATTGAGAAATCCTTTTAATGGGGTCACATTCCTTTAATCATCAAGTAGAATTCAAGCTGCCACATATACAGCACTCTTAAGCACAGATAAAAGTGACATTCATCCCATTCAGTGTTTTTATGCATCTGAAGGAGAATATCATTTGTATTTCTTAAATTTAAGTTGACTTTGGACAACCAAGTATTTATTATCTCTGCAAATGGACTGTAACCCAAAGCATAAATTATCATTAGCTCTACTCCATTCTAAAGTCATTTTCTTTGAATTTTGCATTGCCATCCAGCCCGTCGAGCCTGCTCCGCCGTTCATGACTAATCTAATGAAAGGCTCATCTCCACCTACCTGCCTTCTCCCCATTTCCCTTAATTCCCCAACAATGTAAAACTCTACCCAACTTTGTCAAATATATTTACAGAGGTCGACTCCACTGCTTCAATGGGCAGTGAATTCCACAGATTCATTACCTTCTGGGAAAAGCAGTTCCTCCTCACCTCCATCCTAAATCTACCACCTGGAATCTTGAGACTATGTCCTCCAAATCTGGTCTCCCCCACCAATGGAAACAACTTACCCACCTCTATCATACCTTATACCTTTAATAATTTTATATGTTTCTATAAGATCCCCTCTCATTCTTCAAAATTTAGTGAATGCAGTCTCAAAATGACTCAATCTCTCCTCATAAGCTAACCCCCTCATCTCTTGAATCAACTAGGTGAACTTCCTCTGCAGTGCTTCCAAAGCCAGTGTCTTCTTCCTCTATTAAGGAGACCAGAACTGCACATTGTACTCCAGATGCAGCCTCACCAGTACCTTGTATAGTTGCAGCATAGCCTCCCTGCTCCTAAATTCAATCCCTCTAGCAATGAAGGGCAACATTCCATTTGGTTTCTAAAAGTCTGCTGCACCTGCAAACCAACCTTTTGCGATTCATGCACAAACACTCCCAAGTTGTTTTGCACGGCAGCGTTCTGCAATTGCTTGCCATTTAAATAATACTCTGATCTTCCATTTTCCTTCCAAAGTGGATAACCTCACATTTACCAACATTGTACTCTATCTGCCAGACCCTTGCCCACTCAATTAACCTATCGATATCTCTCTGCAGACACTCGTATCCTCTGCACAATTTGCTTCTCCACTCAATTTAGTGTCATCAGCAAACGTAGATAGACCACATTCTGTCCCTTCTTCCAGATCATTAATGTAGATTGTGAACAAATCAAGCATATGTGATGTTTAATGAGGTGCTGACAATTGCTACAACAGACTGGATGAGGCAAGTTATTCTTCCAATAAATTGTTATAATAGACTGTCAAAGAGGCAAGTTATTCTCTGAGAATAAACCATTGTGTTGTCCTCAGCTATGGTGTGCAAGGAGTCAACTAATTTCAGTCTGTATGACTGGATAGTTTAAATCTCCCATGGCATGTGCAAAGTGCATGTCATCCACATCAGGTTCCGAGAACAAAATCCAAATTAATGCTTTCCTACAGGTGGAAAACAAGACACAAAAAATGTCTGTGATCTCCCAGAAAGGATATATATATATATCAGAAAATTACTGATATGGACAGGCAACTGGAGCCTTTGTTCAATTATCTTCATTTCACCTCATTACATGATGTGACTCCAATGCAGATAAAATGTGTACAGTGTGCTCCATGCCATGTTGTGATATTAGAACAACTACTGGCACAATGGAGCTCATTGATAAGTTGAAGAACAATCTCATCATGAAAATACTGAATGATTTCTGAAGTTATATTTTACTTTACACACTGTTTTCTAATATCATATTAGATCTCTTAAAATTCAAGGTATCATTAAAACACATACAAAAGTTCAAAAGGTCTCAAGCTAGAATTAAATTAAGCAAAAAAAAAATGGAAGACTGAACAGTGAATTATAAGTTCACTGATTGAATACAGGATGTGAATAAGATTTTAGTATCATAGATTCCAGTAATGAACCATATTTGGAAATGCGTACTTTACTTATGATCGCATGAGGGTTCTCGGAACTGCAGCAATGAATATCCTATAAAGGGAATCTGGAATTGAAGTAACCAAAGTGTGGAATAAATACTAAATAAATAACTAGATCATTCTCTAACAACACAGCCTACAGCCTGATTTCATGTCTCAAGGATTCATGTAACTTCCCACTGGAATTTATTACAAAGGGGTAAAGAAGGCAAAATGGAGAAAGGAATAATTGAGTCTTCATCAATAAGAAATAGAAACCCCATTGTTGTGAAACATTGCAAGTGATAGCAAAACCTGAGGACTTAATGTCACTAGTTCTCCGAGATATTTAAAAAATGAAGAGCGATGGATTTTAAAAATTGCTGCTTGCTGGTGACATTTCCAGGGTCTGTGAGAAATTAATATTTGCACAGAAACTAATGACTTTAAACTGCATAGCTGATAGTGAAGTTGATGAGTCAAATTATTCCTTCCACCGCACTATACACAACACTCCACCCTCAACCTGACCATCTAGATCCCAGGCATCCAACAAATGACATTGGAATAAATAAGGTGGGGAGAAAAATAATTGAACAAAATAATGTCATTTGGCACAGCTGCAATTACACTGACATTTCCTCAGCAACATTCACGCTGCGTCAATCACACCAAGATTCCAACGCTAAAATTTAACCCAATGGAAAATTGGGAAAGAGATCACAGCAGGTGATGAGGTCAAATTAAAAATGAATTAATTCATTGCATCATAAAAAGGAAGAAAGATTTGGATTTATAGGACATCTTTTTGAACCTTGAGCTATCTCAAAGAGTTTATAGCCAGAGTACTACTTTGGCCACTGTTAAAATGCAAGGAGTACATGCAAGAAGGATGCACAGGTAACAATATGATAAACAAATAATCTGTTTTATGAATGTTAGTTGAGGGATAAATACACTCTACTTATGTCCCTCGCAATCATATGCACCTCTATTAAGTCACTTTTCATCCTTTGTTGCTCCAAAGAGTAAATCTAGCTCAGTCAACCTTTCCTCATGAGACATGCTCTCTAATCTAGACAGCACCCTTCTAAATTTTCTCTGCATCCTTCCTGAAGCTTCCACATCCTTCCTATAATAGGTGACCAGTACTGAACTCAATTCTCTAAGCGTGGTCTAGCCAGAGGCTTCTAGAGCTGCAAAATTATCTCACTTTTGAACTTAATCTCTCACTAACAAAGACCAGCACACCATACATCTTCTTAATCCCCCTATTAACTTGCATGGCAACTCGTGTCTCCCTGCCACACACTAAGATCATGGCTGATCCTTTACTTCAGCACCATTTTCCTGCAGTAACTCTATATGCCTTGATTCCCTTAATATGTAAAAATCTGTCACTCTGTCTTGATTCTCAGCTCTCCAGGATGAAGAATTCAGAAAATCCTCAGACTCTAATATTTTTAAAATTTAGACAATTAGAATGGTAACAGGTCATTTCGGCCCACGAACCCATGTCACCGCGTCACATCCAATTGATCTACTACCCCCAATACATTTTGGAGGGTGGGAGGAAACTGGATCCCCCAGGGAAAACCCATGTAGACACGGGGAGAATGTACAAACTCCCTACAGACATTTGAACTCTGGACCTAATTGCTGGAGCTGTAACAGTGTTGTGCTAAGCATGCCGCCCACTCTCGGTGAAAGAATTCTGTCCTGAATGGCCATCCACTTATTCTGAGTCTGTGATCTGAGTTCTGAGTTGCAGGGAAACATCATCCCTGCAACTGCACTGTTAAATTTTATGAGAATTTTGTATATTTTCATCAGGTCATCTCTCATTTTTTTAAATACTAAAAAATATAGACCGATGAAAATAAAATTAACTCTGCAAGTACCAGAATGCAGGAAACACTCGTCGGATTAGGCAGCGCCTTTGGAAAGAGAAAGTGAGTTAACATTTCAGACCCCAGTTCTGACAAAGTATCTTTGACTTGAAATGTTAATACTTCTTCTTTTCCCACAAACTCTACTGATCGACTGTTTCTGAGAGCGTAAACCCAATGATTCTTTATTGAGTCTGGACAAAGGATACTGACCCGAAATGTTGATTGACCATTTCTACCCATGGATGCTGCCAAAGTCACTTCAGCTTCTCTTTGCTTACACTCTCACATGGCAATATCTGCAATTTATGTGCTTCACTGGAGTATAGACCGTGTATGCAGGACACTGCCTATTGAGGAAACTTCAAGAAGCTTAATTGGGCTCACCTTTATTCAGAATCATGGTCAAGATAGGTCAAGAATTAGGTCAAGATAGTCTTACATACTTGTAATAATTCAGTAAGTCAAGATAGTGATATTAATTTACTGAGTACACGGCCACCTATTATTTTACACACAAATATTATACCATATGCTGTGGCATCGCTAACTTGTAAATAAAAATACATTAAATCAATATGTGAATGTAAAAATAGGTTAAGAAACCAAAGATTATTACATTTAATGAGTAATTTGTGAAAAGAAATTGGTAACAGATAACTGCTGGAATGACTAGATTAGTAATTCAAAAGCTTTTAACCAGTGATGTTTTCCTTCCCTTTTGCCTTAAATTAAAATTTTACTTAACTTTTTTTCCCTCAAAAGTCCAAATAATAGGACAGCAACTGATTAACTATGATTAGGCAATATCTCAATTATTGTTAACATGCAACCTCTATAGTGGTAAAAGGTGAAGGAAATTAACTGATTTTCATTAATCTATTATAATATTTCTGGTTTATTTTTACCACAAACGTCCCACTTTACTACAAATTGAAAGATTCAGTAGATTTTTTTCATTGATATTTCCATCTTTTTCAAATAGCAATGAATTACATTTATATGGTTTCCACGATAAGTAAGAAAATCATATTAGGACTTATATATATTGTGAAATGAAGAGAAAATATTATCCAAGGATTTGTAGACAACGGGAAAACAATGGGGATCACCAATGATCTTCAAGAGGATATCTGAGTTGGAAAATCCAATCTCCCAACATCACCTTCAGTTCAAAGGGACCACCAACATTTGCTCTGTGTACTGCTATCAAGCTGCTGACCAGCCAGTCATAAAAAGTAATTATTTTTTAACTTTTGTAGAAAAGTAAAAAAAACACAATTCATCATTAACTTCAAATCCATTTTTTTAAAAATGTGAAATAATGATTGGAACATGCATCTATAATTAATGTGGAAGCTATAATATAAATATATGTTTTTATCTTAATCTTATAGTTTGAAATATTTATGTGAGGGTATTGCAATCTATGTTATAGCTTTTAGGAAAATAGAATTTGCTGAGAAGTAATTATGGCTCAATATTTCATTAAAAACTCATTTGAACTCCATGCAACAATGAGCAATGTTCTGAGGGAGATTAGTTCATAAATATAAAAATGAAAGAAACTGCAATTGCTAGAAATATGACTTAAAACAGAATATACAGGGAAACATGGAAAGGAAAACAGGGTTTTCAGGTCAGACATCCTTCATCAGAGCTTAGAAATCGAGAATAGTAATGATGAAGAGTTTCCGCTTGAAATGGCGATCATACTTTTTCTTCCACTTGATGCTACTTGTGTCACATTTGTGGCCTGAAATGTGAAGTTAATAAAACAGCGAACACAAGTTTTATCAGGTAAACTTCTCAGTGTCTTTATTTTCCAATTTCCTTTGTTCTCCTGCTTGTGCTCTTATCTCTCTCTCATACCACGTGACTTCCGGTATATCTCATACATATTCATTATCATGATATCCCTCCTTTAATCAGAAATAAACTTTACCTTCACTTACCAATATCCCTCGGAAACATACAAACATCGTAACTAATGGTAATACTATAACTCAACTACATAAAATTTACTTCCTACAGCACTCATACATGCACTTTATGATATAAGATTAAAATACTGTCCCAAAGTTCTTATTAAAACTATGGCACAAAGTCTTCGTATCGTTTGGGCGCTTTCCGGTTTCGTTTCGGCCTGCCTGTGATATTGTCGTCGCTTCTCAGTTGTTCACTCTCGGTGTCGGAAATACTGCTCGCCACGGCTTCGGGTGTTTCTGGCGTTCTAGTCACTTCCCGTGTAAGTCTGTGTCCCATGAAGTCCATTTCTGACACACCGAACTGGCACTTGTTTCCATTCACGGTAAGGCCTGTCTCCTGTAGTCTAGATAGTACACGCCTCAACCGTTTGTCATGCTCTTCCTTCATTGGTGCATGGACTATGATGTCGTCAGAAATGTTGGCAACTCCAGGAATGCCTTGAATCACTCGATGGATTTCATACTGGTAGGTCTCCGAAGCTGCATTAATTCCAAATGATAGTCTCTTGTAACGATACGATCCACAGTGAGTCACAAAAGTTGTTACATCTCAGGAACCTGGATCCAGCTCTAATTGATGATAGCCCCATTTCAGATCAATTTTTGAGAATACCTTGCTGGTAGTTAGTTCTTGAAGTATTTCCTCCACTGTTGGTATAGGGTGTCGTTCTCTAATTATAGCTTCATTGGCCATTCTCATGTCAACACATAGTCTTATGTCACCCTTTGGTTTGGGCACAATCACTACGGGACTGACCCATTGTGTCGCATGTTCCACCGGTTCAATAATGTCTTGTTCGATCAATTCTTTAATTTTGGCTTCGACTTTCCCACCAAGCCCAAACGGAGTTTGGCGCATTGGTTGTGCCTTGGGTTTGACCGTTTCGTCTACCGCTAGCTTCAATTGTTGACCTTTCAGCTTTCCTACTCCTTGGAAGACTGCGGGGAATTCTTGCTTCATATCCTCGTATGACTGAATTGAATTGACACAAGCTCCAATATGAAGTATTGCCAGGTCTTGCGCTGTGCTTCTACTCAACAATGGTTCTCCCCTCTCTTCTATGACCATAAACTCTGCTTCGGTGTACTTATCTCCAGCTTCAACAGTTGCAGTAAAACATCCAATGGTCTGCAATGGCTTGGTTGCTGTGTATGGATACAGTTTCTTGGAACACTTCTTTGAGGTACAGATGATCTTTTTCCTTTTCAACTTCTCCCATAAATGTCGATCAATCACATTACTGTCACTGCCTGAGTCTACAATGACCTGAACTGTCACTCCACCAATGATCACTGGGACCTTCTCATGATGTATATCATTCAACGTAAATTGGTAACAACTCTGTCCCTCCTGGGTATCATCATTGTCACCGTCTATCTGGCGAATGGCATCTTTCTTTCCAGGATACTTACCTTTCCCCCAGGCTTTGCCTTTGGAAGTTGTACTCTTCCTCTTCTGGTCTGCATTGGACTTTCTTTTGCACTTCTTTGCAAAGTGGTCCTCACCTCCACACTTTCTGCAAACTTTGCCTTTGGCCAGGCAATATGGGTCTTTTCCAAAGTGACCTCGGTTTCCACATCGATAACACTCCACGTCCTGTGTCGATGTATATCTTGGCTGGTTATGGCGATGTGAGAGCCTCTTAATTTGCTGGCTTGAGTTGTCTTTCAGGGTCATGGTATGAAATTGCCCTTCAACAGCCTCTAATGCAGCAGCAATGGTTAAAGCATCGGTGAGTTCCAACTCACTCCCTCTTTCCAGTAGACGTCTTCTGAGTTTATCTGATCTACAGTGCTGTACGACTTGATCCAATAACTGGTTGTCCAAATCAGCTGGCATGTAATTGCATCCAACAGCTAGCTGGCGTAGTCTCGTCACGTACTGAGCAATTGTCTGGCCATCTTCTTGTTTCGTTCTCCGAAACAAATGACGTTGAAATGTAGCATTCGGTGTCACTACATAGTGTGCATTTAATGCATCTACCGCTTTCCGGTACTCATCCTTTCTTCCAGTATTGAAAAGTGTCTTAAATGTTTCCCGAACTGCGGGTCCAGCAGTGAAAAGAAGTTACGCCCTCCTCTGCGCTTTTTGTTCAACTGTACCGGTATCTAGAAATAGGCCACGACTGTCGGCGTAGGATTCAAATTCTTCCAGCCATGCCTTCCACTTCACACTTACAGTGCTTGCATCACCCGTTGGGTCAAAATGAGCAATTCCACTATGTGTTAGAAAGTCACTGTTTGCACCAGCCATGAGGAAATATTCCAGCCCCAAAAGTACTGAGTCAAAGAGAAAATTCTTATCACCTTGAAGTTGTCTGTAATCCTCTGTAATCTTGTTTAGTCTTTAATTTTCTTCAAGCTTATCCCATCCTCGTCGCCAATGTCACATTTGTGGCCCGAAATGTGAAGTTAATAAAACATCGAACACAAGTTTTATCAGGTAAACTTCTCAGAGTCTTTATTTTCCCATTTCCTTTGTTCTCCTGCTTGTGCTCTTATCTCCCTCTCATACCACGTGACTTCCGGTATATCTCATACATTTTCATTATCATGACAACTTGATCCATTGATTTCCTCCAACTGATTGTGTTTGGCTTAGGAACTAGAGAAATCAAGGTAGTTTTAAATTGCAGAGGTTGGAATAGGTGGGACTTGGTGCTGGGCAGATGTGTAGCCACAGACATAATGGACTGATATAGATAGTTAACTCATCTGAAGCCCTATGATGTCAAAACAGGGAATGGTCTTGTTCAGCTTTAATGATGAGGGAAGGGAAGCATTTGATACTCAGTGAACAGGGGAACCTAGCATAGCCCCAAAGAACTAGTCAAAACTATTCTCCAGCACAAGCCGTTCCAACATAATTCCACCGGTAATATTTTTTAATTAAAAAAAACACATATTAATCCAATACATAGTTCAAACTAGAATTTAACTTATAAAGTTAACTATATAAGAAAAGACAGATTATTTGTACTTCTCAAATAATACTTAAACCTTACATGGTGTAAATTGTGTGTACACCTCTCAATCAAAATCATTTTACAAAATATCTCAAAAAAAAATAAAACAAAAATAAAAAAAAAGAAAGTCCCCTATTAATCAAATGCCTGCAGGTAAATGTTAAAAGAATGAAATGTGCAATTGTATTTGGATGGTGGGATTTCTTAACTTCTGGATCCTCTAAAGATCTACATGGTTAACAATCTATGCTAGTGGACATTTGATCTGAGTGGTCTCTCCCTCTACCTGTTTCTGCACCTCTCTCATATTTCTCATATTTAAACCTTCTCCAGCTTCTTTCCCCTCTGCCTTGATATACTTGATACAATATCTTTCTACTTTATAAAGGGTCTTGATAAAGGCTCCTAACACGAAATGTTGTCTGACCATTTCTACCCATTGATGCTGCCTGACCCATTGAGTTCCTCCAGCTGCTCACTACTTGTCATAGTCACAGATAACTGCTTAAACCCCTTTCTTTTGGAACAGAAAGCAATAAAATCTTAGGTATTTCACTCAGTTCTAGTTCTTGACCATTCCAGGACAATTATAGACCCCTTCAGAACTCAGGAGACTCAAGGAGACATTCAGGGTGGTTATGAAAGAGACATGGGTGCTTAAGGATGATGAGAAAACAGAAAGTTTATCCAGTTAAGCAGCTTCACAACATTACTGCCTAAGAGAGAAATATGCGATGCTGGAACGTGAGGATGTGCCCAACTGAAGTCGTTTGGAGAGGATTTGTTGCCCACTTCATGACCAAGCTTCTGATGGAAGTAGGAATCACAGGAAAGACTCTCAGAAAGAGAATTAAATTATTGTCCAACTTTGCTGAAATGAGCAGACACTGGCTTTTCTTGAAAAGGAGGGATTCTATCTCGGTTCTAAAATGACCACTAAAAGAAATGTACATGGAACACACACCCAGGTCTGATCAGCCCGCGGTGGGTCTGCTTGGAAGAGGATGTCATGTTTAGAAGGGAATATAACTGAAGATTTATCCCACTGGATTTCACCCCCTAGTGGTCATCCTCCATCATTGCAATTGAGGCAACCTACTCTGCTACCTCTATAAGGGAGGTCCAATCTAAACAATACTGAAACGTCAGGGATTGTAACACCTAGTCTACAGATCAACATACATAAATTAGACCGTGATAACATTTCTGATGAAATTTTCTTGTCTATTCTCACACCCTCATGTTTCCTATCATTGTATTCTCATTAATAATCTTCCTCTACTCAACCTGGGAAACTGCATTGAGGAAGATGATCTGAATTGCAGGTCTGGAGATCATTGTTTGTAGTGTTTCAATTAAAACCAGCTACAAAAGAATGTGAGAATGTCAAAATCATTCATTGCTTTAACATTTAACAAATGCACAGTTTTCATCTAATCCGTTCAACCAATTCAATGGCAAGTTCTTGTGGGCAGAGACAACAAAGGCAAGAGATTCACTATGAAGAATAAGAAGAGCATATTCAGGAGTTAATGAATTTGCAAGCAAACTTCCTTTTTCAATTGAAATCACTTTATTGCCCAGATGTGTGGAGAAAGGATACTTTCCACTTTTAGCAACCAAATTACTCCTTCATTTTTTTGGTGGAAGTGAACAGTAACAATAAGCATATTTATTTTAATGTAAGATTCCATGCAATCCTTGCAAATCGCTCTTTTCCCCCATTCCCCTTGGGCTCAATCTTCAACCATTTATTGATGAGCCAGATGTCAAACTCAGGACAACTTTTGTGCAGCATCTTAAATGAAGGTCGTCAGCATTCACACTCACTAAAGAGATGAGAACTCGATATGATTAAATAAAAATCGACCCCAATTCTTGATCATCAATTCATTTTATGGTTGGTTAATTTATAATTAATCACTGCTGTAGAAATATTCAAAAAATCCTTCTAAAATAGAATAATCTCATTAAATGACTAGATGGCAAACCTCTAATTATGAATTACAGTGACTCAAACATGTGGATTACAATAAACATCACAAAAGTAGCTTATTACAACTGGATGATCTCCCATCTGTAGCCAGAATAAATCCTGTTGAATTCAAGTCAAGTTGACTCTTATATTTTGTCAACTTCCATTCTTTTCTTATTTCCTGAAAACAATGACTAATTGGCAGGACATCAATTACACAGGTGCCTATTATTGAGGTGAGAGTCAACAACAAGATTGTAAACAGGCTATTTCACTTTGAAACATATCTGGGCTGAAGTTATTCCCTCTCCTTTTCCAAAACACATGTCAGTGAACGTGCTGCCAGGATCTTAGAAAGTGTCAGGAGTTGACAGATTGGGTTTTGATAATACTTATTGTGCAATGCACAAAAATCTTTAATTATGTAGCAGGATTTCTAAGCCTATGTTTTAGTTACATGCCAGTGCATATGTCTGATGTTATTTAAAACTTCTTGAAAATGTCCATTTAAAATAATTGACAATGATGTGGGGAAGGAAAGGAGTTAATCCACCATTTATGATGGATAGCGCAATGGAATAGATAGTTGGGTCTTCCCACCATGTCAGCAGTAGGTTAGTGGAAAACAATCCCAGCTCTAATAGGGAAGGACAGATCTAACAATCTGGCCTAAGTTCCATTCCTGAAGTTTGTTTTCAAAGTTAAAACTTGGTTTCCAACGCAGTTCTCAGCAAGTATCTGCACCTCAGAGTTATTGCCTTTTGAATTAAATATTAAACAGTGACTCTACCTGCTCACTTAAGTAATTACAGTAGATCCCATGGCATTAAAGAGGGAGATGGGGGGAACCTCCCTCATGTCCTGCCCTATATTTTCATTTAACAACCTCTATCAAAAATAAAGCAGTTTATTACATTGCTGTTCACATGAGATTGCTGCTTTCCAATACAACAGCAGCTTTTTTAACTGTAAATCATTTTGAGGCATCCGAAGGTCATGAAAGATGCCATAAAAATCCAAAATCTTTAAGCCTCTGAGCCAGCCTTGTCTTCTGGGAGAAGAAAGGTAAACCTAAGGGCATCGAAAAATAAATTAACTCAGTAAAATACTTTTTGTGATCTCCTTAAATAAGCAAAATTTACCTTCTGAGTATTTACTGCTAACCCACTTATCATCTTACAATGTGACCTCATGAGGGAACCAAAGTTGCAGGAAATGCACAGAGGAGCCTATCAGGTGGGAACAAGTCATACGTGGCTGTGATTTCTCAGAAATTAAATGTCGCATACAGCTGTTCATACATAAATGATGGTTGAGAACCACTGCTTAATGACTCAGTTGTAAATGATACAAAACTATTCCTCACTCCCTCACCACTGCCACAAACTCCACATGGCTGAATCAAGTAATTAATGATAGAGAGGGAGTAACTTAGAAGTATTGATTGACCAAGAGAAAGTGAAGCAAAAAAAGAGTGAGTTTGTAAGAAGAATTTGAGAGCTTCTAATAGTTTTCTCTTTCTCCTGATAACATACTGCCACAAAGAATCTCAGTTTCAGGTGTCTGGTTTAAAGCATACAAATGACATCGCTTGCCCATTGGAGTTAACTAGATGAAAATAGATCACAGTGAAAGAGAATTGCCCTGGGACAAGTTCATTTATCCTGACAAAGAACTTGAATGTTTTAGTAAAGACGAAGTTGCCGGCTAGTGAATTCCATTATCAATGTCTGCTTTCATTGAGAGATATGGGAGGTATCCACATTTTCCAGGGTTTCCACATTTTACCCAGGGTTTTGTTGTGGCCCTTTATTATAGACTAATAGTGATGTAAATGACATCCATTTTAGAGGGGCTAAATGAAAGATCTGTTTTTTTGTACACCTGTCAACAAGTGGATGATGGCTTTAAATTCAGCCTCTGAACTGTGCATACTCAAATATTATCTGAATAGTTCAGCTGAATTACTAAGTTTGATTTTTTTTTAATTTAGACATACAGCACAGTAACAAGCCCATGCTGGCCAATTACACCCAATTGGCCTTTAATCTCAGTACATTTTGGTGGGAAGAAAATGGTGTAAATGTTAAAACCTTATGTTTTTCAATTCTTCGTTAATTTTGTGCCTTTCTCTTTAAGAGAGCTATTATTTGTAGTGTTACCATAGTGACCATGATGTAATAATATCCATGCAGACTAGGGGTGTGCACATTATTCTTCAGGATGGAGAGAAGGGGTGAGCACAAAAGATTTCGTTTTGAATTGTGTTTCTAAATCGTAATGAATCTCTGTAAAGTTTGAGCTTCTTTATATACATTTTATATCTCTATCATCATACAGTAAATGCTTTGTTATTCATCATAATGAAAGTCCTAATGCAAAATTATGCTCAATCTTTATCTGTTTTATCAACAAATTAAAACTTCATAAAATAGCAGCCACAGAGTTGGATTTATTGGATTAAAGAGATTGAAATTCGGAACTTCATAGCTCAAGCTTTTGGAAGATAATACTTTGAAATTAGGATATATTAGAATAAGGAAAGAGTCATCTATAAGTGGAGCACCCGAAGGAAATCCACGCTGTCATGGGGAGAATATACAAACTCCTTAGAGACAGCGCGGGATTTGAACTTCAGTCGCTGGTGCAGTAACAGTGTCGTGCGAACTGCTATGCAAACTATTCTGACGTAATTTACTTGGTTCTGGAATAAAGATGGTGAAGATTGAATAGTCTCCCATCTGCCCTGTTGATTACCTCCACTCCATTTGGGAGCTTAATGGAGGTGAAATGCAGGATTACCATAAGAGTAAAAAGCAGTTACAACAATGAAATCGCTCTGCTTGATGCCACTAGCACTATGCTTAGATCTGTCCTTCCCTATTAGTTAATTAGAATGCTTTTTGTTAGACCCTCCACATGTAATTTGGCTCAGCAGTATATGTCATTGTTTCTGAGATATATTTTTATCATTATGGTGCTCACTGATAGTTCTTTACCTCAGTTAGGCGGCCTTTGTGTCCGGAAATGATCATTGATGCTTCGTTTGCTTCCATCGATCAAGTGGTGAGAGGTGGATTGCTAACTTCAAATCATAAAAAATGAACTTGCAACGATCACAACCATATGATATTTGGTATCCTTCCTGGAGCGAAGGCAGATCTTGGGACTTGATATTCTGCACCCAAGGGCTTTAAAGGAAGTGGCTGCAGATGTAGTGATTGAAATATTTCAAACTCACAGAATTTTGGAAGGCAAATGGTAGGCAGATGGTGGTGAAGTATAGGTTGATTTGCTGAGCACCTTATTATTGGCAAGATACTGAACTCAATAATCACGGAGCAAATAACCATTTGAGCAGTCTGAATGAAATGAAATCTAGTCAGCATTGTTTAATGCAAGGTAAATCACTTCTGGTGAATGTTCTCAAATTCTTTGAGGATGTGACAGACAGATTTGATGGAAGGACCTGCAGATTTAGACCTCCGTAAAATATTTGACAAGGTGCCACATATGAAGCTGATGCATGTATTAGAGACTAAGGTGTTTGGAGATGAGTGAGCATGCACTGAAAGCTGGCTGTCACATATTGAGCAGAGTTGAAACCTATGAGTCCTTTTCAGTTGGATGGAAGTAATTAGAATACTAAGGATGGTTCTTGGCCCTTAATAGTTTGCTCTTTACATTGATGCTGTCGAGGAAGCAAATGAAATGTAAAGTTTCTAAGTTTACTAATGATACAAAAGTATGGATTAGGTTGTTATGAGGAGGAACTTGTGACTCTCTACCAGGATATTGAGAGATTGAGTGACTGACAAATGGAGTTTGCAAGAGGAATCAAAAGCTGAGTTAATGTAGAACATAGAACACTTCAGCTCGATGTTGTGCCAACCCATATATTCCTTAAGAAATACTAAACCCTCCCACCTCATTGGCCTCTAACTTTCTTCCATCCACATGCCTAAGAGACTCTTAAATGCCCTTAATGTTTCAGCCTCCACCACCATCCTTGGTAAGGCCTTCCAGGCACCAACAACTTACTGGGTTAAAATAAACGTATCCGATGTCTCCCCTAAACCTCCCTCCCTTCACTTTGTACCTATGTCCTCTGATGTTTGCTATTCCTGCCTTTGTAAATAGGTGCTGGCTGTCCATCCTATCTATGCTTTTCATAATTTTCTAGACCTCTATTAAGTCTACTCTAATTCTTCTATGCTCCAAATTGAAAAGTCCCAGCTCTATTAAACTTGACACATAAGACTTATCTTCTAATTCAGGCAACATCCCGGTAGATCTCCTCTGCACCTTCTCCATAGCTTTCACATCCTTCCTATAATGAGATGACCAGAATTGAACACAACTCTAAGTGTGGTTTCACGAGAGATTCATAGAGTTGCAACGTTAGCTCTCACCTCTTGAACTCAACCCCCCTATTAATGAAGGCCAAAATCCCATAGGCCTTCTTAACTATCCTATGAACCTGTACAGTGACCTTGAGAGATATATGGATTTGGACTCCAAGTTCCCTCTGTTCATCCACACTCTTAAGTAACCGACCACTAACCCTTTACTCAGCCTTCTAGTTTGTCCTTCCAAAATGCACTTAAGTGGCTTGAACTCCACCAGGCACTTTTCTGTCCAACTCTGCATCCTGTCTATATCCTTTTGTAACCTACTACAACCTTCAGTGCCATTCACAACTCCTCCAAAATTTGTATCATTCACAATCTTACTGACCCATCCCCCTAAGTCATTTATAAAGGTCATAAAGAGCAGAGATTCCAGAACAGATCTTTGCGGAACTCCAATAGACACTGACCTGATTATCTTAATAGAGAGATCAAGGTGTTCTAGTGTTTGAATCGCAAAAAGATTTTCAAGGTCTAACCTGTAGTTAAGAAGGAAAATGTTATGTTGGTCTCAGTTGCAAAGATGGAGCTAAAGAATAGGGAGGTTTTGTTATAGTTCAATACAGTATTGGTGAGTCCTTGTCTGGAATACGGTGTACAATTTTAGTTTCCTTATCTAAAAGAAGATAAAGTAACATGGGAGGCAGATTCACCAGAATAATTCCTTTAGATGAGAGGGTAGTCCTATCAAGTGAGAGAGGACAGTCCTTGGATCTCAGAATAATGAGGGGTGGCCTAAATCAAGCATATAAAATGCTAACGGAACTTAATACAACAGACATTGAGATGTTTTTACAAGCATCTCGAACAAAGGATCATAGCCATAAAATAATCAGCCTTGTTATTTAAAACTGAGGTTTGTAGAAGTCTCTTCTCTTGGAGGTCAATGGATCTTTGGAATTCTCCATATATGAAGGTGGTAGAGATGAGATCATTAGGCAGATTTAAGGAGCTGATAGATAAATATTTGAAAATAATTGATAAATGAGGGCAGTGGATCACTGCCATTGTATATAGAATAGCTAGCATTAATCAACTATGATCACATTGGTGATGTACTTCTGCTGTTACTATCTTGTTTTCTTGCATTCTAATGACATCCTTCTGCACTTGATTCTGTTGGTGCCTTGGTCAATGTTAAGAGACCATTCTATATGGTCATACATTAATCTACTAATAAATGGGCTGTATAGCAATAGCAACTACACTTCAATTGTAATTCACTGGTTGTAATTATTTTCAGATATCCCGTCACAGTGACAGGACATAGTAAAAAGCTGCTGCTTGTTCCATCATAATTACTTTGAAACTTCTGAGATAGGCACATAAGAAAATATTTCCTAGTACCTTCAAGTCAACCAAATGATGCTATCTTTAGTTACCATTGTATTCTGTGTAAAGAACCAATACTGGATGGCCTTACAATTTTGCAATGAACGACAAGAGCTGGAAATGTGTTGTGCATTGGTAGATTCCTGCATCTGTTCTTTGAAAGGTAGAGAAGAAACAGCTTTCTATGCAATATTTGGGATGTATTTTCCTAATACATAGCACCAGACTCTGAATAATCTTGCCATCATTGACTTTTCCCTTTGATATTGTGCACAATCTATAGTTTGACCATTTTGAAAGCTTTGCTGTGTTGCCTGTGGGGATTTGTGCTTGATGAGGAATAAGCTTTGTACACTATGTATTTCATACAATGACACAAAGAGTATTCTTGCAGATGAAAGGGAATGGAGAGCTGTTATTGATTGTAACCATGGGAATTGAACAGCACAGATGCACAACTTGTCCTTGGAAATGATAAGGTGCTGGCAGCTGTATACTTGTATGTTCTAGCAGGTGTGGGAAGCATTAGCATCTAGTCAAGTCATCCTTGGGATATTAGCCATATCAAGTCATTTAATCATTTGTAAATACATTTGTACATTTGTAATACATTTGTAAATACATTTTTGCAGAAACTGCCAAATTTTTTGGCCTGGAAGTCAGCCTGAAGAAAACTGAGGTCTTCCATCAGCCGGCTCCCCACCATGAGCCTTCCATAAATCTTCATCCGCGAGGCCAAGCCAAAGAAAAAAGAAAGAATACATAGAAGAGCATAGCATCCCTGCCCAAAATCCTAATATTATCCACATCTTCAGTGTCCTCCACATGCACACACCCACTTTCCCCCCAACCACACCCACCCCACCCCACCAGGTTGAGGTCCCAGTGTCATGGAGTTGTGGAGTTTTACAGCACAGAAATAGGTCTTTGGATGCAACTCATCTGTGCTAACCGTTGTTATCCAAGCAGGTCCCATTTGCCTGCATTCAACCTATATCCCTCTAAACCTTCCCTATCCGTGCACTTGTACAAATATCTTTTAAACATTATAAATGTATCCACCTCGACCACATTCATTGCAAATTGAAGTCTGCCAGGAACAGCAGCATTTTCCTGTCTTTTCTGCATATTTTCCAGCTTAATGGTGTATTTCCAAATGCTGGGCAGCTAGTAATGCAAATAATATTCTATGACACCACTTTCGTCAAACTTTGTGAAGCATATCAATATCTTCCTAAATGCTGATAATTTTATTTAATATTTATTGTGCTAATTAAGGATAATCATTTACATTTTCTGATAGATAGAAAAAGCTTTTTGACATGCAAGGATACTGTAAAATTTATTGGGTAAAATATCTCTTTTTTTCAAATCTTGGTAAGATTCAAGATATTCTACCTTAAGTTTCTTCTCCCTTTATTCACCTTTTCCATCCCTTCCCCTCTCTAACACCACCATCTATTTCCAGCTATTCATAATCCACCCAATCCTTCCCCAACCCATTTCAATCAATTATCATCCACCAACCTCTTTACCATCCCTCACATGTATTGTCAATCTTCCCTCCTTCCCCCCCAGCCTCAATATGAAACATTGGCTAAAAGAATTTGGGTTCACAGTTCCACTGAATCCTCTGCGTCCTTAGTAAAAACACAATGCTGGAGAAACTCAGCAAGTCAAACTGCGTACTTTGTATAACAAAGATAAAAACACATAACCAATGCTTTGGGCTTGAGCCCTTCATCATGATGTGAACAAAATGTAGGCAGGCACCAGAAGGACTCCTCCTAGTGTCCTGTTTTTTTGTACTAGACATCATAGTCAGCATTAAGTATTTGAACTTTTACAAGTTCTACAAGGTTAATAAAATGGAACAAGCTGCATCTGATAGAAAATTCACTAGGTGTTACATGAAAGCAATACAAATTATTTAAAGTATATTTAGTGTGCGATTGGTGTACATGTTAAGGGATTTGAAAGGAATTCAATTGAATTAAAGATGTAATTATAGGAGATGGTGAGTCCAAAGAAAATTAAACACAGTAAAAAGCAAAATTAATCTTTAGCTGGCATTTATGGTCTTGAAACTTACAAGAATTGAATGAAACTACAGATAATTTTAGCCTATGAATTAATTGTACAGTGTACTTGCATTTCAATAAGCCTTCTGTATCTATCAGAACATCAAAACATTAACCCTAGGTAGCCTGAAAAATATTAAAGAAAAATGTAAGTATTTACTGACATATTGATATGCATTGCTTCACAGAGTGAATGTTTGCAAACATGTCTGTTACATTTGGCTTTATTCTAATAATCTTATCATCCCTATAATTCTTCTTCAAATTTTATAATTGTTGAGACTTCCATTAAACTTGTACTATTTAGTAAATACATTTTAAAAGCCCTGATAAAAATATCAGTAGTCAAAAATAAATAATGCCATTTTGGAACAGAAAACAAAGGAAGATTTATGAATGGTAAGCTGAACCATTTTAGTCAACATGACTGAGCAGTTGTTAATCATTACCCAAATGTTTTATATAATTGGACCAAATGTAGTGGTTGCCAACCAGTGGGCCACGGAGACTTCCCAATCCACTGAAGTAAGGTGGGTCTGAGGTCATTTCTTGGTCTTCCCGGATAACCTTGGGTAAGGTGGCGAGCAATCTGCCACTGAAGCCAGTGAGGTTATCTGGCTGCCTCTCAATTAGAAACAGCTTGGCACTCAGCACTGTCACAGTTCCTACCAGACCTTCAGATTGATTCAGAAGTGTGTGTTTTCTGTCTTCTTATTGCTTGTGTTTTCTCCACTTCATTCAAGTCTCAAGTAGTACCAGTTGATAAGTTAAGACACATGATATATTTCTCCTCTAAAATTGAATACAAATCATTTGTGGAAAAAAATTCATTGAAGGTTTACCCTGAATGGGTTTGTGTGACTGTCAGATATGTATTAAGCAAATGTATAAACTTTAGCATTCAAAGAAACATCCTGACACTATAGAAATAAATTAAACATAAACTAACAGACTGTGTATTTATGTATGGTAATTATTTGGAAGACAGACAATTCATAAATTGCAAATAAAATTAGTGTGTTATTTGATGTACTTATCATGAAAGTTCCTCATTTTTTAGAAATGGAAATAGATTCATTTTTCAGACATAACGATAATAAAAGCCTAATAACCCTACCTGTTATGTCAGTAAATATTAATACTATACATTTATAGTTAAAACACAGACAAACCATGAAAAGAACAAATAAAAATGTGACTAACTAAATTAAAATGGATGCACCAAGAAATAGAGCAATTACGCTTTGGCGTCACTGTTTTTCAAACACAAAACTTAATACTCATAACAAAGAGTGTATAATGGAGCATGATTCTTGTTCTTAGCTGTATTTTTAAAATATTTTATTGTAGTATCAGTGTTGATTGAAATAATAGGTATGTTTTTTTATCTCAAAAACAAATCTATTTTGAAAAGTCTAAAAATGGTTATAACTCAAATGACTTTTCTCTTTATTTCAAATTCAAGTAATTTTGTTTCTTATTTTTTTACAGACCCTTCGAAAATGATGAAACAAGGGTATGAAGTTCAGATCCACATCCTTCTATGATCATGGAGAATTAAAAGGACAAAGTGTCCTGTGTCATAAGGTTCGTGGAAATCACTTTCCACGACCATCCAAGTTGCAGCTGCACCTGGCGAAGATTAATCTGCAACACCAGTATAAGGATGTGGACTTTTTCAAGTGAATGGAAGGGAGCCTGAAGCATCAGCGCTTGGATGGAAATGGAGCATTTCTACATCAAGAAAAGCATCTTATAGAAGCTGTTTGTGCTGTCAGCCTCCTCCTTGCATAACAGAAGAAACCTCATACAGCTGGAGAAACACTGACCAAGTCATGTGCCCTGAAGGTGGCTCAAATTGCATTTGAAATGAAGCTGAAAAATATTCTCTCGTCTTGTAACGAGATCAATCTCCAAAGTTGTTACTGTTCCCTGTATGTTACATCAGCAAGCTGTTGCCGATGCCACTCCACCATCAGACTCCTCAACAACAAACCCAGTCAGGTACTTATTTAAGGAATCATACTTTTGCACTTTATTGATTTTTTTAAATCTCTGTATTGCACAGATGGTTACGTTTCTTTATTTGTTTACATGTGTACACTGAGTCAATTATTTTTTGCACTGCCAGTAAGTGGTAATTCGGCCTCACCCACTGAAAAAGAATCTCGGGGTTGTATGTGATGTCACCTATGTACTCTAACACTAAATTAGAAATCTGAAATACCTTTCCACCTCCTCTTCAGGATGTTCTTGGTCAAGTCATCAAAATTGTGAACCATGTGAAAAGTGGGGCTTTGAACTCGTGATTGTTCAAACAATTGTGCAAAGATATGGATTCAGAGCACAACAACCTGCTCTACAACACCAAAGTACAGGAAACTTTGTGGCATGTTTAAACTATGCGGAGAGTTTCAGTTGTTCTTGAAGATGCATAAACATACGAACTGGAAACCTGCTTCGATGAAAGGCTGTGGGTGTTTCGCCTTGGCTACCCTATGGATATTTTTGATCAATTGAATAAATTGAACCTCAGGCTGCCAAGGCAAGGATACAACTATCAGCCAGCTTGTAGATGCTTTCATTGCATTTATACAAAAGCTTAAAAATTAGAATCAGAAGGCTGAGGGAGGAAACTTTGCCATGTTTGAATCTCTTTCAGCCGTAGCTGTTAATGGAATGGATGCTGATGTTGCAAAGGAAGTTGTCTCACATCTCAGCTGCCTCCCAGAGAATTCCTGCACTACTTCTCAGAAATCAACAGAGAAGACTGGCAATGGTGAGGAGCCCCTTTCTTGTTTTTTATATTTATATTTTTTTTATTTTTCACACTGCGAACCTTATCAACCAAAATATGTACAAACGTATCTGATTAAATTTATGCAGTGGTCTTTTCTCCCCCTTTCCCTCCCACCCCTCTACCCACCCCCCTCCAAAATCCATAAATATTCAACATATACAATACAATAAAACCATAAAATAATATTTTCACACAAAGGAAAATAAAGAAGAAAAATGTGTCATCTATTTATTACACACTGAATCTCGTCGTTTTGTCTTCTTATCATTTTCATTCTCATTTTAGGGGATGGAGGTCATAGGCAAGCTCTCTCTGATATGTTCCATGTATGGTTCCCAAATTTGTTCAAACATTGTGACTTTATTTTTTAAATTATAGGTTATTTTTTCCAATGCAATACATTTATTCATTTCCATGTACCATTGCTGTATACTCAGGCTCACTTCCATTTTCCAAGTTGACGTTATACATTTTTTTGCAATCACTAAGGCTATCATATGAATTTTTTTTGCACTTTATCCAATTTGATGCCTAATTCTCTATTCTTAAGTTACTTAAAAGTAAAATATCTCTGGTTTTTATGGGATGTTATTTTTTGTAATTTTATTTAGTATCTGACTTAATTCTTCCCAAAACGTATTTACTTTTGTACACACCCACGTTGCATGTAATGTTGTTCCCATTTCCTTCTTACAGCAAAAACATCTGTCTGATAATGTTGAATCCCATCTTTTTAATTTTAGAAGAGTGATATATACCCTGTGTAACCAATTATACTGTATCAAGCATAAGCTGGGTGGGGAAGAATAACAGTCACTGCAAAATCAGTTGACGCTTGTGAGCGGGTTCGCAAATCCAAATGAAGAGGGGAGATGTGGTTGCCCAACAAGCGACAAAGGGCAACTCAGAGAGGAGAGGGACTATTGGGGTTAAAGGAATTTTATATATTGGAATAGTGGAAATATTTTATGTTTTAGAAATGTTGTCTTACAATGTGTTCAAAAAAAGAAAACAGAAATGGATAAGAAGGGAAGGTGGTGATGAGGAAACAGAAAGGAAAGATAAACAAAGTATGAAATGGCCATGTTGAACTATATGACTTTAAATATTAATGGAATACATAACCAAATCAAAAGGAAGAAGGTGTTAAATTTACTGAAGAAAGAAAAAATTGATATAGCATTTGGGCAAGAAACACATCTAACTGAAATGGAACTCAAGAAATTAAAGAGAGATTGGATAGGACATGTAACAGCAGCATCACATAATTCAAAAGCCAGAGGTGTAGCTATATTAATCAATAAAAATGTACCAATCAAAATAGAAGAGGAAATAATAGATCCAGCAGGGAGGTATGTAATGATAAAATGTCAGGTATATTCAGAATTTTGGAATTTACTCAATGTATACGCACCTAATGAAGAAGATCAAAAATGTATGCAAGATATATTTTTTAAGATCGCAGATACGCAAGGGAATATACTAATAGGAGGGGATTTTAACGTTAATTTGGACTCAAACATGGATAAAACTGGAAAAAAGACTAACAGAAAGAACAAAGTATCCAAATTTATAATTAAATTGATGTAGGAAATGCAACTTTTGGATATATGGAGGAAACAACACCCAAAGGAAAAGGAATATTCATATTATTCGGGTAGACATAAAACATACTCAAGGATTGACCTATTCCTGTTATCAGCCTACATTCAAGGAAGAGTTAAGAAAATGGAATATAAAGCTAGATTGTTATTGGATCACTCACCCCTGTTATTGGCAATAGAACTGGAGGACATCCCACCGAGAATGTATAGATGGAGATTAAACTCCATGCTACTTAAAAGACAGGATTTTAGAGAATTCATTGAGCAACAAATTAAAATGTACTTTGAAATAAATACGGAATCAGTGAAAGATAAGTTTATACTATGGGACGCAATGAAAGCATTCATCAGAGGACAGATAATAAGTTATGTAACCAAGATGAAGAAGGACTACAATCGAGAAATAGAACAATTGGAAAGGGAAATAACAAATACAGAAAAAGAATTAGCAATAAAGGAAGATACAACTAAAAAAGAGAATTGACAGACAAAAAAAATAAAATATGAAACACTACAAACATATAAGGTGGAGAAGAACATAATGAAGACAAAACAGAAGTATTATGAGCTAGGAGAAAAAACGCACAAAATACTAACATGGCAGCTTAAGACAGAACAAACTAAAAGAACGATATTGGCATCAAGGAAAAAGGACAAACAAGTTACATATAACCCAACAGAGATTAACGAAAACTTCAGGGAATTCTACGAACAACTATATCAAACTGAAAACAAAGGAAAAGAAGACAAAATAGATGAATTTCTAACTAAAATTGAGCTACCAAAATTGCAAATAGAGGAGCAAAATAAATTAATAAAATCATTTGAAATAGAAGAAATACAGGAGATATTAAAAAAACTACCGAACAATAAAACACCGAGAGAGGATGGACTCCCAATAGAATTCTATAAAGCATTTAAAGACTTATTAATTCCTCCTCTCCTGGAAGTAATGAACCAGATTGAAAAAACACAAAACATTCCAGATTCATGCAAAACAGCAATAATTACAGTAATACCAAAGACGGGGAAAAATCCACTAACACCTGCATCGTATAGAGCAATATCTCTACTTAACACAGATTATAAGATAATAGCTAAACTATTAGCAAACATATTGGCCAACTATGTACCAAAAATATTAAAACTAGATCAAACTGGATTTATTAAAAAAAGATGAACAATGGACAGTATCTGTATATTCATTAACTTAATCCATGCAGTAC
The DNA here is from genome assembly GCF_036971445.1 of Narcine bancroftii. Taxonomy (NCBI): domain Eukaryota; kingdom Metazoa; phylum Chordata; class Chondrichthyes; order Torpediniformes; family Narcinidae; genus Narcine; species Narcine bancroftii. Next base: position 41,960,307 of record NC_091477.1, read on the forward strand.
AAGGAAACAAAACTCCAACAGTAGTGGTTGCTCTAGACGCAGAGAAAGCCTTTGACAGAGTAGAATGGAATTATTTATTCAATGTACTACAAAATTCAACCTACCAGAGAAATATATTAATTGGATTAAAGCATTATATAAGGGACCATTGGCGAAAGTGACAGTAAATGGATATATATCAAACCAATATAAATTAAGCAGATCAACAAGGCAGGGATGGGGGCGTGGCAAGATGGTGTAAGGAACAGACATGCCTTCCAGTCCTCTCCTGACTCTAACTTATTGTTTTGTCTTTAAGTGCCCGTTAAAACTTTTTTAAAAAAAGTTTATAAATAGTATGAGGTGTTGAATTAATACCTAATGGTAAATTTGTTAAAAAAAGTAAAAGGAAACATCAACAGATTGTTAAAAAATTATATTTTCCGAAATTATCTGAGCCTGCTTGTTTACAAAAAGCCACGACTCAGCATGAAATGGATCCAGGAAAAGAAGCGAAGAATTCGCTCTTGGAGCTCCGTTCTGATTTCGTAAGTCTTTCTGAAGGTCGTTTTCAGCTGCCTTTAGAACAAAGGGCTGGCCGGATGCCAGTATTTCAAACAACGTCTACTGAGACTTTGACTACTGAATTAGCTGGGGCGCCACCAGTTGGAGATATACCATCAGTTATAACAGCTCTTCCAGATACTGACGAAACGAAGCTTTTAAAGGAGGTTTGGATCAAAGATAACCCTGATCATCAGCCTCCTGATACTTCTGGGGGGTCTGTGACAGGGGCTCTTACACAGAGTCAAACTGCAAGAAAAGCTACTAAATTAAAAGAAGGGATAGAAGGTCCTCTGATTCCACAAGAACAGCAGGATCCCACCATGTTTGGATCTACTGATGTTGATATACTTTTCAAGAGTCTTGAACATAAGATATTTTCTTCAATGATGCATTTAGGAGATTCTATGAATAATTTTACTTCTAAGATTAATGCATTGGTGGATGTCAATACTCAACAGATGGCTGATTATGGAGCTTTTAAAGTTGAAACTATTGAAAGACTTGAGATGTACAAGATCAATTGCAAGATGTGAATAAAACATTTGAAATGCTACAGATTCAGAATAAATATTTAGCAAAAAAGGTTGATTATTTGGAGAACCAATCCAGACAGAATAATGTGAAAATTGTTGGCTTGCCAGAAGGCATAGAAGGGTCAGATCCAAGAAAATTTTTCACTGAATGGATTCCACAAGTGTTGGGACAAGATAAGTTTCCTGAAGGTTTAATATTGGAATGGGCTCATAGAGCTTTGAGAAGGAGACCTTTCTCAGGACCTGTTCTGGTTCGCTGTTTAAATGACTGTGATAGAGAGACTATTTTACATATGGCTATTAGATATGCACAGCAAAACAGATCTCCTTTGATAGTTCAGAGTAATCGTGTTTTCTTCTATCCGGATTTGAGTCAGGAAATTATGTTTCAACGACGTGAATTTAATTCTGTGAAAGAATTATTGTGGAAAAAAGAATATAAGGCAACATTTAGATACCCTGCGGTACTGAAGATTTTTCAGGATGGATATCAACCAAAGTTCTTTGATAATCCTAAAGAAGCTATGGATTTTGCTCAGTCTTTACCAATTACGCAATTCCAGGAACGACGTAGTCCTCCACAGTCTCCAAAGGGGGCAGAGCTGCAAGAAGGGAATTTGATTTCTGGAAGAAATGGAAGAAACGGTGGTAGCAATGGCAAAGTTGATTAAAAAAATTTAAAAAATTTTTTTTTTACATATTATTTTTGTTGAGAAGATTTTAAATAGTGATGGGAGTTGGGAGAGGAAACTGGGTGGGCACCAATTTCCAGAAGTCATCAGCTGCGTGTGAGTTATCTCACACCCTATATTTTGGGGGAGTTACCACATTAGGCGGTTTAAACAGGAGGAGGTAATTGTGACCTCCGACCTGTTTTTTTTTCTTTTTAATTTTTGGGTTAGGGAGTGAAGCTTTTTTTTAATCTTTTTTAAATAATTAAATTTTTTTATATATAACTTTTTAAAAAAATTTTTAAAGTTTTTGGTCGTAATTTCAAAGTTTTTTTTTCTTTTTTTCTTTTTTGGGGGGTTTCTTTTTTCTTCTTTTTTTCTCTCTTTTTTTCCTTTTTTTGTTTGTTTCTTGTTGTTGTGTTTTATTGAGTGTAAGAAATGTCTGTCTAAATTGAAGTTTGCTTCTCTTAATGTTCAGGGTTTAAATAATCCTATTAAGCGTAAGAAAGTACTTGCTTATTTAAAAAAATTAAAAGTTGATGTTGCTTTTTTACAGGAAACTCATTTAACAGATAAGGAACATTTGAAACTCAAACGTGAATGGGTTGGGCAAGTTTTTTATTCTTCGTTTAATTCTAAGGCAAAAGGTGTGGCGACATATGATTTTATTGCCTGAATCTAGTTTTGAAGAATATGTACTTTCAATACCACAAAAGGGATATATATCTGATTTGTATTGTATTTTACAAGAAATTGATAGTAAAAAAGACTGGGATAAAGATAAGTTGAAATGGGAAAAAGATTTAGGACATAAAATAGCTGAAGAAGCTTGGATGGAAATTTGTCCCAATAGTATTCGGAAATTAATTAATGCTAGACTAGCGATGATTAATTATAATTTTATTCATCAGCTATATTTAATGCCGGGAAATTTAAAAAAATTGGTTTTAGTAAGTTGGATTCTTGTTTTCGATGTGATCAAACGACCAATACTTTTTTGCATACTGTTTGGCTTTGTGATCGATTGCAACAGTTTTGGAAAGGTATTCAATCTGTTTTTAACAGTTTATATAATATCCATCTTGTATTAGATCCCGATATATTTTTATTAGGGAACATGCAATCATTAATCGATTTAGGTTTAGAGGATTATCAGATTTCATTTATTTATTTAGCTTTAGTTGTGGCTAAGAAATGTATAGCACTTACTTGGAAAGATAGAAATATACTAACTTTAGATAAGTGGTATTTGGAAATGAAATTTTGTTTGACATGGAAAGGATATCTTTTTCAATTCAGGATAAGATGTCTTTTTATAAGTTAAAGTGGACTCCGTTTGCTAATTATATGCATTTAAGTTTGATTTAAATATATGTTTAAGTGTGATATTTTAGTATTGACAATTTTTTTTTGTTGTTGTTAGAATTGTTTTAGGTTAAGTTTTATCTCTTTTTTTTGTAAGTGGGTATTTTTTTTCATATATAATATTGTCAATTTTATTAACTCTTCACTCTTTATTTTGGGGGGAGGGTTGGACTAATTTTAAGTTAGACTATTGATATTGTGTTACAATTAATGCAGGGGGTTATTTTGTGTAGTTTTCTGATGTAATATTGTAATCATACTTTTTTAAATTCTTTTTTTCTATTTTTATTTAAATGTAATTCTTTATTGTATTCATGTTATAAAATTGTAAATAAAGTCTTTAAAAAAAACAAGGCAGGGACGTCCACTATCTCCCTCACTCTTCGTGTTAGCTATAGAACCACTAGCAGAACTGATAAGAACAGAAAATAAAATAAGAGGGATAAAAATAAAAGAGAAGGAATATAAAATCAGTCTATTTGCAGATGACGTTATAATATACTTCACAGAACCAGAAATATAAATAAAAGAATTACATAAGAAATTGAAGGAATATGGAGAAGTATCAGGGTACAAGATCAATGCAAATAAAAGTAAAAAATGCCAATGAATAATGCGGATTTCACAAAGTTTAAGAAAGAATCACAATTTAAATGGCAAACAAAAGCAATTCGATACCTAGGTATACAACTAAATAATAATCTCAGCCATCTACATAAACTAAATTATCAGCCATTAATGAAAAAAATTACAAGACGACTTAGAGCACTGGAAAGACTTACCACTAACACTGATAGGAAGGATAAACTGTATTAAAATGAACATCTTCCCAAGGATACAATACCTATTTCAATCATTACCAATTCACCTAACAGAGAAATTCTTCAAGGAGCTAAAGAAAATAATAAGGAAATTCTTATGGAAAGGGAGGAAAACTGAGGATAGCACTAGATAAATTAACAGAATGGTACAAACAAGGAGGCTTACAACTACCAAATTTTAAGAATTATTATAGAGCAGCACAATTAAGATACCTATCAGAATTTTATCAAACAAGGGAAAAACCAGATTGGACCAGATTAGAGCTAGATAATATAGGGGAGAAGGTACCTGAATACATACTATATAAGTGCGATGAAAAATTGGTGCAACATAGGTATTCACCAGTATTGCACCATCTGCTCAACATTTGGAAGAAGATTAACATAGAAAGGAATAAAATAAATTATCAACTACCAAAATTAATATTGACACGAAATCAACTAATCCCTTTCACAATAAATAGCCTTTCCTTCAGAGAATGGGAGCAAAAAGGATCAAAAGAAATAGAAAATTGTTTTTCAGGAAATAAATTATTATCTTTTGAACAAATGAAGGACAAATACAATATAACTCAAGATACAAGGTTTGCATACCACCAACTGAATACCTACTTGAAGGACAAATTGGGAAACAGTCTGAGGTTACCAGAAGGAAGCAATTTTGAATATGTGATTACAGACACAAAGATAATTAAAAGATTTATAACAAACATGTACATCAAACTGCAAGAAGAGAATGAGGAAACAAACTGTAAACCTAAACAAAAATGGGACAAGATCTAAACATAAAGATAAAGAATGAAACATGGGAAAAGCTATGCTCCGGAACTTTGAAAAATACAATAAACACGAGGTAACGCAAGATACAATATAATTGGTTACACAGGCTATACATCACACCCCAAAAGTTAAATAAGTGGGACCCAACAGTATCAGACAGATGTTTTTTGCTGTAAAAAGGAAATGGGAACAACAATACTTGCAATTTGGGCATGTAAGAAAGTGAAAGAATTTTGGGAAGATCTAAACCAGATATTAAATAAAATCACAAAAAGCAGTATTCCAAAAAACCCAGAGATCTTCCTTCTAAATAATATAAGAAATAAAGAATTTGGACTCGATTTGGATGGAGCACAAAAAAGATTTATTATGATAGCCCTAGCTGTAGCAAAAAAATGTATTATGTCAACCTGGAAATTAGAAGACAACTTGAGAATACAGCAATGGTACATAGAAATAAATAAATGTATTCCATTAGAAAAAAATAACATAATTTAAAAAATAATATCACAATATTCAAACAAATATGGGAACCATACATGAAACACAATAGAGAAATCCTACCACGGACCTCCACCACCTAAAATGACAGAAGGAGAAGACAACGAAAGGAACTGACCCAGTATGTAAAAATAGAAGACACAAATTTCTTGTTTATTTTTATTAAGTGACGACATTGTTTAACGGGTTTAATGTATCATATAGATTGAACTTTGAATAAATGGGAAGGGGGTGAGGGAGGGAGGGAAGGGAGGGGGAAAAAGGGGAGAAAATTATTGTATAGATTCAAGAGAAAAATATCTGTATGTATTTTGGTCAGTATGGTTCATAGTGTGAAAAAATAAAACATTTTTTAAAAAAGCATAACCTTGTGTTTATTGTATTCTTCATAGTTCCAGAACATAACTTTTCCCATACTTCATTCTTTATCTTTGTGTTTAGATCCTTTTCCTATTTCTGCTTAGGTTTATAGTTTATTTCATTTTCCTTATCTTGCAGCTTAATGTAAATGTTGGTTATAAATCTTTTAATTATCATTATGTCTGTAATCACATATTCAAAGCTGCTTCTTCAGGTAATCTCAAGCTGTTTCCCAATTTATCCTTTAAATAAGCTTTCAATTGATGATATGCAAACATTGAACCATGAGTTATTCCATATTTATACTTCAACTGTTCAAACGTTAATAAATTATTTCCCAAAAAAGTTTTCTATTCTTTTGATTCCTTTTCTCTCCCATTCTCTAAAGCACACATGTCAAACTCTGGCCTGCGGGCCAAATTTGGCCCGCGATATAATTATATTTGGCCCGCAAGATCATATAAAAAATGTATTAGAGGTGGCCCGCTGGCCGCCGCGCCAGTATAGCGCATGCACAGTAACCGCTGTGTCCCAGGGTGAGAGAGAGAGAGAAAAATCCTGGTCCTTGAAAAGTAGTGGTGGGTGGTTTTATAAACACGCTGTCATGTCCCCCCGCCCACCCCCCCCCCACCACAGCGCCGCCTGGCCGGTGTCAGGGGAAGCCAAGGCCGCTTCCCACCGCCCGGAACCCCAGTGGCACAGCATTTCTTGGAGCTGCAGATGGAGTCGGGACGCCGGAGGGAAGATTGGGGCTCCCCGCCGGGCGATGGGGGCGCCGGCCACCCTGCGCCTTCCCACCAGACCAGCGGCGGGTGCCCGGAGTACACGTGGAGAGCGAGGCTGGTCGGGCAGGTAGGGTGGAACCCCCCGCCAATCTTGGGAGTGGCGTGGGCTGGATCAGGATTAGCCACGCTCACCTGCTCCTCCACCGCTGACCGGGATCCCAGCGCGGTCATGAGCGCGGAGACTGCCCTGGAAAGGTCCTGGGACACCGGCACGGAAAGAAAAGTGGGTCCGGGAGAAACTCAGCAGGTCAAGGGGGGTCCGGGAGAAACTCAGCAGGTCAAGGGAGGTCCGGGAGAAACTCAGCAGGTCAAGGGGGGTCCGCGAAAAACTCAGCAGGTCAAAGGGGGATCCGGGAGAAACTCAGCAGGTCAAAGGGGGATCCGGGAGAAACTCAGCAGGTCAAAGGGGGGTCCGAGAGAAACTCAGCAGGTCAAGGGGGAGGGGTCCGGGAGAAACTCAGAAGGTCAAGGGGAGGGGGTCCAGGAGAAACTCAGCAGGTCAAGGGGGTCCGGGAGAAACTCAGCAGGTCAAGGGAGGTTTGGGAGAAACTCAGCAGGTCAAGGGGGGTCCGGGAGAAACTCAGCAGGTCAAGGGGGGTCCGGCAGAAACTCAGCAGGTCAAGTGGGGTCCGGGAGAAACTCAGCAGGTCAAGGGGGGTCCGGCAGAAACTCAGGGGGGGCCTAAACTCGCCAGGACCGTTGCCCACTCCCCCTCCCTGCCGCAGGCCGACGACCCGCGACTCACGGTGACGGGGCCGCTGATCCGCCGAGATACCACCCTGCAGCGAGAGCCGATGCCCCCGCACTGTCGTTGTCCAACCCGATCGCCGCAAACCCCGCCCTCCCGCACACAGGCCTGAGTAAGGATTATGAACTTTAATCTCAGGATAAAACGATCTTCCAATAGTTTCATGTCACAGTGATAAATATATTCCTGGTTAAAAATGGTCCTGCACCTGGATACAAGCTCATTAGGCATAAAACTTGAAAAGTGTGTAAATCAAAGGATATCTGTACCAATGGAAAAAGGGCATGGCAAATAACCCTGCTAGAGTTCATGCCCACAATCAGTCACACATTTGATTGTTTCAGGAATCATGTTATTCTCCCACATTCTCAATAGCCCTCAGATTTTACTATTCGACAGCACACTCGCAACATTTGACAAATCCTCTATAGAGAAATATTATTTATTGAATATTTTATTTCTCATTTGTTAATGCTTCTGGAAAGAGTTTATCCAAAACTATTATTAAACATTTATTTTAATAAGAAAAAGTTTAACATTACATATGTTGAAAGAAGAGAAAACATGCAGATGTTGTTGAAAATTTTCAATAAATATTTAGTTCGGCCCTCGACTTAGTCCAAGTTTTTAATTTTGGCCCTCCATGAATTTGAGTTTGACACCCCTGCTCTAAAGGAAAGGTTGTCTATTGTAAAAGGGATTAGAAGATTTTGCGTCAATAATAATTTTTCTATTTGATAATTTGTTTTTTTCCTTTCTAAGTGGATCTTCTTCCATGTATTAAGTAAATGATGCAGTACTGGTGAGTTTTTATATTGCACCAGTTTTGCATCCCATTTATAAAGTATATGTTCCAGTATCTTTTCACCTATTTTATCGAGTTCTATCTTAGTCCAGTCTGATTTTACCCTTGTCTGGTAAAAATCTGATAAATACCTTAATTGAGCAGCTCTATAATAATTTCTAAAATTTGGTAACTGCAAACCACCTTGATTATACCTCTCTGCTAATTTATCTGACGCTACCCTTGGATTCCTCGCTTTCCACAAAAATTTCCTTATTATTCTCTTTAGTTCCTTAAAGAATTTTTCTGTTAAGGGAATTGGTAATGTTTGAAATAAGTATTGTATCCTTGGTAACTCATTCATTTTAATGCAGTTCACCCTCCCTATCAAATTTAGTGGTAATTCTTTCCAATGTTCTAAGACTTCCTGCAATTTCTTTATTAATGGCTGATAATTTAGTTTGTACAAGTGGCTTAAGTTATTATCTAACCCTATCCCTAGGTATCGGATTGCTTGTGCTTGCCATTTAAATGGTGATTCTTTTTTAAATTCTGTATAGTCTGCATTACTCATTGGCATCACTTCACTTTTATTTGCGTTGATCATGTACCCCGATATTTCTTCATATTCCTTCTTATGTAATTCTTTTACTGATACCTTTGGTTCTGTTAGGTATACTATGATGTCATCTGCAAATAAGCTGATTTTATACTCCTTCTCCTTTATTTTTATCTCTTTTATTTTATTTTCTATTCTTGTCAGTTCTGCCAAAGGTTCTATTGCTAAGGCAAACAATGAGGGGGATAGTGGACATTCCTGTCTAGTTGACCTACTTAATTTAAAGTGACTCAATACATATCCATTTACTGTTACCTTTGCCAATGGTCCATTATACAATGCTTTAATCCAATTTATATATTTTTCTGGTAGATTGAACTTCTGTAATACTTTATATAAGTAATTCCACTCTACTCTGTCAAAGGCTTTTTCCGTGTCGAGAGCAACAGCCACTGTTGGTTTTTTATTTCCTTGAACTGCGCTGATTAGATTAAGAAGTTTGCAGACATTGTCCGCTGTTCGTCTTTTCTTAATAAATCAAGTTTGATCTTGTTTTGCTATTTTAAGTCATCATTTTGCTAATAATTTCGCTATTATCTTATAATCTGAGCTAAGTAGAGATATTGGTCTATATGATGCCGGTGTTAATGGATCATTCCCCGTCTTTGGTATTACTGTAATTATTGCTGTCTTACATGAATCTGGCAAGTTTTGTGTTTCTTCTATCTGGTTCATTATTTCCAGGAGAGGAAGAATTAATAACTCTTTAAATGTTTTATAAAATTCTATTGGAAATCCATCCTCTCCTGGTGTTTTATTGTTCAGCAACTTTTTAAATATATCCTTTACTTCCTCTATTTCAAATGATTTTATTAGTTTGTTTTGTTCCTCTTCTTGCAATTTTGGCAGTTCAATTTTAGCTAAAAATTCCTATATTTTATCATCTTTCCCCTTGTTCTCAGTTTGATACAATTGTTCATAAAATTCCTTAAAATTTTCAGTAATCTCTATTGGATTATATGTAATTTGTTTGTCCTTTTTCCTTGATGCCTGTATCATTCTTATAGCTTGTTCTGTTTTAAGTTGCCAGGCTAATATTTAAAGTGTTTTTTCTCCCAGTTCGTAATACTTTTGCTTTGTTTTCATTATGTTCCTCTCCATCTTGTACATTGTAATGTTTCGTATTTAATTTTTTTGTCCGCCAATTCTCTCCTTTTTGTTATATCAATTCTTTTTACTAATTCCTTTTCTATACTTACTATCTCCCTTCCAACTGCTCTATTTCCCAATTGTAATCTTTTTTCATCTTAGTCACATAACTTATTATCTGCCCTCTAATGAAGCCTTTCATTGTGTCCCATAATATAAATTTGTCTTTCACTGATCCTGTGTTTATTTCAAAATAAACTCCCTAAATTCTTGTTTTTTAAGTAGTATGGAGTTTACACTCCATCTATATGTTCTTGGTGGGATGTCCTCCAGATCTATTGCTAATAATTGGGGTGAATGATCTGATAGTAGTCTAGCTTTATACTCAGTTTTCCTAACTCTCCCTTGAATATGGGCTGACAACAAAAACATATCAATCCTTGAGTATATTTTGTGCCTACTGAAATAATATGAAAATTCCTTCTTTCTTGGGTGTTGCCTCCTCCATATATCCATAAGTTTCATTTCCTGTATTGATTTAACTATAAATTTGGCTACTTTATTCTTTTTACTTGTCTTTTGTCCAGGTTTATCAAACATTGGGTCCAAATTAAGGTTAAAATCCCCTCCTATCAATATATTTCCTTGCATGTCTGCAATCTTCAAAAATATATCCTGCATTAACTTTTGATCCTCTTCGTGAGGTGCATATATATTGAGCAAATTCCAGAATTCTGAGTATATCTGACACTTTATCATTGCATACCTCCCTGCTGGATCTATAATTTCTTCCTCTATTTTGATTGGTACATTTTTGTTAACTAATATGGCTACACCTCTAGATTTTGAGTTATAGAATGCTGCCATTACGTGTCCTACCCAGTCTCTCTTTAATTTTTAATTTGTTATGTTCCACTTCAGTTAGATGCGTTTTCTGCACAAATGCTATATCTATTTTTTCCCTCTTTGGTAAATTTAGTAGCCTCTTCCTTTTAATTTGGTTATATATTGCATTAATGTTTATAGTCATATAGTTCAACATGGCCATCTTATAGCTTGCATACACCTCTTTTCCTCCTCTTCGCCACCTCCATCCCACTTTTCCCCCATTTTCATCTCTTAGTTTTCTCTTATTACATTTAATGTACGACAACACATTTAAGACATAAAGCACCGCCACAATTCTCACATCCACTAATACTCTGAAAGAAGTTTAAAAAGTCACCGGAGAAGAAAGAAGAAGGCCTTACCTGCAGGAAAGAACAGGATGCTGTGGTGACGAGGAGCACCCGACCCTCAAAGTCAGTGCCTGCACTACAGAGTCATTACCCACCAGCCGGTGCACTACAAAAATGGCTCCCGGAGTCAAACAAAAGTGCGCAATCAAAGGAGAAAGAGGACATCGACGGGAGGTGGGCTCAGCAGAGAAGAGGGCTGTCACAGAGCGAGCAGCTGAGGGATGCCCGACATCAAGGCTCTCAGCTGGAGGATAAGGAAGAGGGACCAATGAAATAGATGTGGAAGACAGACGGAGGGAAGATCGACAAGAAGACCAACATCTGTTGGTCAGATAATAAGTTATGTGACTAAGATGAAAAAAGATTACAATTGGGAAATAGAGCAGTTGGAAAGGGAGATAATAAGTACAGAAAAGGAATTAGTAAAAAGGAATGATATAACAAAAAGGAGAGAATTGGCAGACAAAAAAATTAAATATGAAACATTACAACTGTACAAGGTGGAGAAGAACATAATGAAAACAAAGCAAAAGTATTACGAACTGGGAGAAAAAAAGATCCCCCCCGTCTCTGAGTTGCCCCATATCCCTTGCCGGGCAACCACAACTCCCCTTTTAATTTGGATTGTGATCTTGTTCGCAGTGTCAACTGATTTTGCAGTGACTATTATTCCCCCTCTACCCAGCCCTCTCCAGAAAACACTTTTTTTTTTAAAAAACACATATAACAAAGCTCTCTCTCTGTTCTTTTTTCCCCCTAGACCCTTCCTTCCCTTCTCTTTTCCCTCTTTAGTTCTTTACATATACATTGTTTTTACATCTTTATATATACTTTATCGCCATTCTTCATTCTTGTTACATCTCATCATCTCTTCTCCTGTCCTGCAAACGTTGTGTGAATTCTTGCGCTTTCTCTGGATCCGAGAACATTCTGTTTTGCTCCCCGGGTATAAATGTTTTAAGCACGGTTGAATGTCTTAATATGAATTTGTAACCTTTTTTCCATAAAGTTGATTTTGCTGTATTAAATTCCTTCCTCCTCTTTAAGAGTTCAAAACTTATGTCCGGGTAAAAAAATATTTTTGACCTTTGTATTCCAATGGTTTATTATTTTCTCTAATTTTATTCCTTGCCTGTTCCAGTATATTTTCTCTTGTCATGTATCTCAAAAATTTTACTAAGATGGATTTTGGTTTTTGATGTGTCTGTGGTTTCTGAGCTAATGCTCTGTGTTCCCTTTCTATTTCCATTTCTTCCTGCATTTCCCTCATCCTTCTATAAATTCCTTCATGTCTGTGCCTTCTTCACCCTCCTTCAGGCTCACTATTTTAATGTTGTTTCACCTACTACAATTTTCCAACAAATCTATTTTCTGAGATAACAACTCTTGTGTCTCTTTAATTTTTTTGTCACTTTCTCCCAATTTTTCTTTTAAGTCATTCACTTCCATTTCTACAGCCGTTTCCTGCTCTTCCACATTCTCTACTCTTTTTCCTATTTCTGTCATTACATGTTCTAAACTTTGCATTTTATCTTCTGTTCTTTTCATTTTCCTTTTAATTGCATTAAATTCTAATGATAACTATTCTTTTAATGATCTCATTTGTTCTTCAAAAAAGACTTTACTGATATTCTGTTCATCAGTTTTACCTTTTATTTCTCTTTGTCCATCAGTTTTACCTTCTCTGTGAAGATCTTGGTCTTCTTCTTTCTCTTCTTCTGTGTCTGTATCTGTGTTTGTGTCTTCTTCTTCTCTTCTTTGTATCTGTGTCTCATCTGTTTTTCCTGATGAGCTGCTTGTATCGCGTTGTCAGGCCTCTTTTTCTGGGCCTCTTGTTGCTGTTCCTCTCCTCCTGGGCTGCTCATCTGTTGTGCTTCCTGACATTCGTCTTCTTGTCGATCTTCCCTTCGTCTGTCTTCCACGTCTATTTCATTGCTCCCTCTTCTGCTGTCTTCCTTTTCCTCCAGCTGAGAGCCTTGGTGTCGGGCATCCCTCAGCTGCTCGCTCTGTGACAGCCCTCTTCTCTGCTGAGCCCACCTCCCGTCGGTGTCCTCTTTCTCCTTTGATTGCGCACTTTTGTTTGGCTCTGGGAGCCATTTTTGTAGTGCACCAGCTGGTGGGTAATGACTCTGTAGTGCAGGCACTGACCTCGAGGGTCGGGCGCTCCTCGTCACCACAGCATCCTGTTCTTTCCTGCAGGTAAGGCCTTCTCCGGTGACTTTTTTACTTCTTTTTTTCCATTTCTTGCTTTCTCCTTCTTGGAAGCCATCTTCTTTCTCTTCTCTGTATCTTTATCTTCTATTTCTTGTACTCTATTTTTGTTATGCTTTGCTTTTTCCTAACTTTTTTCCTATTTTCCTGGAGACAGCTGATTTTCCCGGAGACAGCTGATTTTCCCGATCGGCCACTACTCCATCACGTGACTCCTGAGCCCCTTTCTTGTTAAAGTCAATTAAGTCCCTGATGAAATGCAAGATCAACTCATTGATTTTTAAAACAATTCTGGATGGAGAGATCTGTTTAAGACTTCATCCATCACTTTTTCAATATTTTTATTAATATTTAAATTTGCACTCCTCACATGTACCTATGTTAAAAGTAAAGAAGATACATTACGTTTAAATTATTTCACTTCATCCATGATACCCCACATTTATTATTTTACTAGCAGGATACCCGGCATTGCCCGGGAAATAAAACATTCAGTTGTTGACTACATGTTGAAGCAAAAGAAGCTGTCTGGCCAAAAAAAAAGACAGAAATCAGAGTGAATATATCACCCCATTAATCAACATCCTACCTTCATAACAAATCAAAGATTATAAAAGTAATTCAAAAAGGGTCCCCACAGTGTTTAAAAATTAGAATTCAAACTGGAAATTGAATATCTAATCTAGTTTAAATATGACATGACATCACATAGCCATTGAGCATGATTAGGAGGGGTAACGTCCCTCCATCTGAGCAACACCGCCCACCTAGCCTTAAGAGAAATAAAAGCTAATACATGTAGTTCATATCTCTTTAATGTTATGTCACCATTTCCAACAATACCAAATAAAGTAGATTTTAAATTAACTTTAAAAAGTGCAAAGAAAATTTGAAGTTCTTTGTTTCAATATTTCTCAAGGCTCTGACATGTCCAGAACATATGAATTAATGAAGCATCTCCATTGTTGCATTTATCACAATGAGGAGATACATCTGCATGAAAACAAGATAGTTTGACTTTGGACATATAAGCCCTATGGACTACTTTACATTGTAAGAGAGAGTGGTGGGCACTTAAAGAGGAGGTATTAACTAATTTGAAAATTATATTCCAAATTTCTTCAGAAATTAAAAGCTGTAGCTTCTGTTCCTCGGTGTTTTTTTTTAAATTTTATCTGAGGGAGCCTTTCTTATTCCCAAAACATACCATAAATGTTAGATATGCAACCATTATAGAAAGACTGTAAATTAAAAATTACATTAATTAAATTCTTATCAGTCATTTTAGGAAATGTATGTAATCTAATCTACAGATAATAAAAAAAAGAGTATTTGGTAGATCATATTTAACTGAAAGTTGTTCAAAGGAAGTGAGAATCCCCTTGACAAATAAATATTTAAAACATTTAATGCCATTTAATGTCATTCTTTAAAAGATTCATCAATCGTAGGTTTAAAGAAGTAATTAGAAAAAATAGGACGAGGGAGAGAAAATCTCATCAAACCAAAATGCTTTCCAAATTATATACAGATCCTCAAAGTATGTTTAACCATCAAATTATTAGTTAATTTATTTAGCTATTGGAAGTGAGGATCTAAGAATAGAGATGAGAGAAAATTTTGTAACAGCATTAGATTCAAAAGAGAACCATATTGGACAATCTATCTCTGAGTTTTGGCCAAAAATCATAGATAGTTGCCCCAACATTGGAAACGACTGTCTTCAGAAAATCCGGCTCTTTGTGACTATTTATCTTTGTGAATCAGGCGTTTTGAAATTGCTGAAGTTGAAGACAAAGGCACAAAACCGCATCGAAGTGGAGGCAGATCTCAGGTGTACATTATCTACAGCAGAACCAAGGATGTGGAAACTTCAGGAACAGGAGTCTCATTAAAGTGGCTCGAACTTTGATTTTGATTGGGAGTTTTTATGTTTAGCATATGTTTGCAGTGTGTTTTATTCTTTAAAAATGTTAAATAAATACTTTAAATTAAATAAAGATGCTTTTCTTTTTTATCTTAGGGATTAGGTTAGTTGGTATTGGGGTAAGGGGTTACATGAGAGGTGTTGGGTAGTAGGGGGAGTAGTTTGTTATATAAATACCATAGTTTTTAAAATTATATGTATTAATTGTTTTTGTAATATATGTATCGTGGTTTATAATTAATACATAAAATATTCCCAAAAAAAAAATGTTTTTCTGACAGAGCTGCCTTTGACTTGAAAATATTGTTCAGTCATTGCAACTAGTGGGCTATGGCATGTTAGGCTGGAAGCCAGGTGAGTCTTAGACCAAAAAAGATTGTGAATCACTGATCTAATATCTTGCCAGAAATTTTGTCTGGTATTACAATGGTTTAATAACTGGAGAGCTGTACATGTACACTCAGATCTGGAAATCTTGTTTAACTAATTAATTGGATCAGACATGTCCTTGAGCAGTGACTTAGCAAGAAATGCAAAGTTTATATGAACATTCAATAATTAATTGATGAGTACAATAGGAACAACTTTTTGGCAAAGACCAATCTGAGCAAACAGTTTTCTGATTGCCATTAACTCAGTTAGCCAATAAATTAACTCAAAGTCTCAACACATTTAAAAATTTTCTTTGATTTTTTTGGGTAAACTTGTGAGGGATACAACTTTGACCGAGAGACCTCTTGTACAGTTTGTGCCCATGGGGGAAAGTAAATGGGGTATTATGTGATAATAATGAGATATTTGCCTTTAATTACATAAAATGAACTCATGGAGATGCAGGAGGTCACCAAAAGTGCTGCAACACTTAAGGTTAAAGTTCATGAGCAAGCATCTGAAGATTCATATTGATTTCCGTCTCTCACAGCAGTGAAATGCCATCCCTCAATTTCCTTGGCTTTTGTTCTGTATTCAGTCTTCTGTTTTCTTCCTCAACATTCCAGTGCATATTTGCTGTGGTTCATGTCAAATGTCTTTCCCAAGAGGTAATGTCTAAACTGTGTTCAAGAATCCAACTGTGATCATCCAGGTGGTAGCGAGCAATCTCTTCATTTTAAAAAAATTCAAAATATAAGCGTTCAAGCTAAGCCCACTTGCCTTTCAGATGTTGATGGTAAGCCTAAACTGCTGTAGTCTGTGTGGAGAAGGCATGGCACAGTGGTGGAAAGGTGTGGGATTTTAACCGAACAGTGAACAATGAACGATAGTGCCCAATACAGACAGCAACTTCAAGATAGTCATTGCTCCCTGTCCTTCTAGATGATGTCGGGTGTTTAATCAGCATAAGTGTGTACAGGTCATGCACACACTGCAGCCACAGTGCACTCTGCTGAGGGGAACCAATGTTCTGGGTAAAACTTCAGGTACATGTAGCTGCACTCACCCAGAGAAATCAGTAGAATTCCATCAGTCCTCTGACTTGTGTCCTGTAAATCCTGGAAATATATTACAGAATCAGGAGGAGAGCTACTTGCCAAAGAATATACAAAGTATTTTTTAGGCTGTTTTATTTTGGTCAATGCAATTATATTTCTAGTCAACTCTCATGTCCAAGGATATGATGGTGGAGGATTTGATAACAATAGAAACGGCCTGACTCTTGCAGCAGTAACCTTCATTGAAGGTTCCTTAAGATTCTAGCCAATGAAGTAATTGTCTTAATGTCATGGACTTTAATTTTTCCAGGGCATCTTAATCACAAAGTCCTTCAAGTGTTGCTGATGGCATCAAGCCACCTACCTCTGACATATTGTCCTGGCAAGACCAAGGCATAATTACTGCTTAGTAGTGAGAGGGCTGCATTCCATCACTTTGCAGAAGGTTCTTTGGCTTGGCTTTGCGGACGAAGATTTATGGAGGGGTAATGTCCACGTCAGCTGCAGGCTCGTTTGTGGCTGACAAGTCCGATGCGGGACAGGCAGGCACGGTTGCAGCGGTTGCAAGGGAAAATTGGTGGGTTGGGGTTGGGTGTTGGGTTTTTCCTCCTTTATCTTTTGTCAGTGAGGTGGGCTCTGCGGTCTTCTTCAAAGGAGGTTGCTGCCCGTCGAATTGTGAGGCGCCAAGATGCACGGTTTGAGGCGAGATCAGCCCACTGGCGGTGGTCAATGTGGCAGGCACCAAGAGATTTCTTTAGGCAGTCCTTGTACCTCTTCTTTGGTGCACCTCTGTCTCGGTGGCCAGTGGAGAGCTCGCCATAGAACACGATTTTGGGAAGGCAATGGTCCTCTATTCTGGAGACGTGACCTACCCAGTGCAGTTTGATCTTCAGCAGCATGGATTCGATGCTGTCGGCCTCTGCCATCTCAAGTACTTCGATGTTGGAGATGAAATCGCTCCAATGAATGTTGAGGATGGAGCGGAGGCAACACAGGTGGAAGCGTTCTAGGAGCCGTAGGTGATGCCGGTAGAGGACCCATGATTCGGAGCTGAACAGGAGTGTGGGTATGACAACGGCTCTGTATACACTAATCTTTGTGAGGTTTTTCAGTTGGTTGTTTTTCCAGACTCTTTTGTGTAGTCTTCCAAAGGTGCTATTTGCCTTGGTGAGTCTGTTGTCTATCTCGTTGTCGATCCTTGCATCCGATGAAATGGTGCAGCCGAGATAGGTAAACTGGTTGAGCGTTTTGAGTTTTGTGCGCCCAATGGAGATGTGGGGGGGCTGGTAGTCATGGTGGGGAGCTGGCTGATGGAGGACCTCAGTTTTCTTCAGGCTGACTTCCAGGCCAAACATTTTGGCAGTTTCCGCAAAACAGGACATCAAGTGCTGAAGAGCTGGCTCTGAATGGGCAACTAAAGCGGCATTGTCTGCAAAGAGTAGTTCACGGACAAGTTGCCCTTGTGTCTTGGTGTGAGCTTGCAGGCACCTCAGATTGAAGAGACTGCCATCCGTGCAGTACCGGATGTAAACAGCGTCTTCATTGTTGGGGTCTTTCATGGCTTGTTTCAGCATCATGCTGAAGAAGATAGTAAAGAGGGTTGGTGCGAGAACGCAGCCTTGCTTTACGTCATTATTAATGGAGAAGGGTTCCGAGAGCTCATTGCTGTATCTGACCTGACCTTGTTGGTTTTCGTGCAGTTGGATAACCATGTTGAGGAACTTGGGGGGGCATCCGAGGCGCTCTAGTATTTGCCAAAGCCCTTTCCTACTCACGGTGTCAAAAGCTTTGGTGAGGTCAACAAAGGTGATGTAGAAATACTGACATGCTCTTTGCCCTCAGACAGCTCCAAGAAAAGTGTTGCTGAAGGTTAATAGGTGGTAAATGGCCTGATTTGATTTTTCTCATTGTTTTTCAAGAGGATATACCAGAGCTGTTATCCTCCTTCTCAGGCAAGTGCCAGTCGCCAGTGCATAAAAATGACTTTTCTGGAAGTGTAGTCATTTCTGGACCTACTGTACTGCAGGGAAGATAATATCAGAGACCTTCCTGCATCCAGTGCAAATCTTGGTACCCTGCCAGTTGATTGGAACTGGACAAAGACCGCTTATTTCTCAGAGAGGTTGAATTGAGCATTGCTTTTTGCACTTCTCTGCAAAATTCTACTTTGTTGGAAATGAGAATACATATGGCAATTTTCTGCTTAATTGTTCATTGTCAATTATAACTGGATGCAACTGGATTGTAATGAATTGATATGATTTTCTAGATGTCGTATTTCTTCGCTCTTTCTCTTGCACACTACCCCCACTGCTTAGCACACATGTGTTCCTGCATTGTGGCTCTGCCAGGTTTTTCCATACACTTTGTTCTGTCAAAGTCAATATTATTTTGAGAAAGGAAAATCATGTTCAACCAAATTTTAAGGCATTTTAAAATAATAACATGCTGCAGATAAAGGAGAGCTTGTCGATCAATATACTTAAGATTTCCAGAACACATTTGATAAGGTGCTGCATAAACATTAATGCAGAAAATGAAAACACATTGTGTTGGAGATAATATTGATTTGGTTAAACGTTTACTAGCTAACATGAAATGGAGTAACAATTAAACTATTTTTTTTCGGGTAAGCAAGATGTAACAATCGTTGACCAACAGGGATCACTACTGGGGCCTCAAGTGCTTACAGTTTACATAAATGACTTGGAAGTAGATATCAATGGTTGTTAAACTTGCCAATACAGAGATAAGTAAATAAACTGTGAAGAAAATATAATGAGGCGACAAGGGGATTTGGATAAGTTAAGTGAGTGGGCAAAGATATGACAAATGCAATAGAATGTGGAAGAATGGGAAATTGTCCATTCTTCCATTGAAAATAAAAGCCTTGTATAATGTGAGGTCAATATAGAACAAGATTATGTGCTGCATCAAATTGAAATTAAGAAAGAGGATGTGCAGGATCTTCTTAAAAACATTAAGATTGATAAATGCCCAGGACCAGATGAGATATACCCCAGATTACTACAGGAAGTGAGGAAAAAGATTGCTGGGGCATTGGCAAGGATCTGTATGTCCTCTCTTACCAGAGGTGAGGAACTGGAGAATGGAAGAATGATAAGTGTAATCCCTGCGTTTAAAAAAGGAAACCAGGAGAACCCTTGGAATTATAAACCAGTGGGTCTTATGTCAGTGATGGGTGAACTATGAGAGAGGGTTATCATTGAAGAATTACAAGCATTTAGAGAAGCATAGTCTGCTCAGGAATAATTAGCATAGTTTTGAAGGATAGATTGAGCCTCAAGAGCTTAATTCAGCTTTTTGAGGAAGTAACAAAACAAATTGATGAAGGTAGGGCAGTAGATGTGGTGTATATGGATTTTAGTAAGGCATTTGACAAAGTCCCCCATGTTAGACTCATTCAGAAAGTCATGAGGCATGGGATCCAAGGAATCTTGGCTTTGTGGATTCAGAATTGGGTTTACTGTCGAAAGCAGAGGATAGTAGTACATAGAACATATTCTGCTTGTAGGTCAGTGACAAGTGCAGTCCTGCAGGGATTATTTGTGGGATCCCTGCTCTTTATGATTTTTATAAATGATTCTGATGAAGTTATTAAATTATCAGTAAGTTTGCAGATGACACAAGGTTGAAACTGTTGTGGATAGTTTATAAGGTTGTCGTAGGTAACAACAGGATATGAACAAGATGGAGAGTAGGGTGGAGAAATGGCAGATAGAGTTCAATCCAGGTAAGTGTGAAGTGATGCATTTTGTAAGGTCAAATGAAGCCAGAGTATATGGTTAATGGTAGGATTCTTAATAGTGTGGAAGAACAGAAGGACCTTGGGGTCCAAATCCACAGATCTCTCAAGGTGGCCCTGCAGGCTGAAAGAGTAGTTAAGAAAGCTTATGTTATGCAGGCTTTCATTGGATGGGGGAATTGAGTTCATATTTATTTAGAAATTGCCCAGTGGAGCAGGAAAAAATGGCAAATTGCTGGAGGGTTTCAATTTCTCCTGCTTTTTAAGCAGGCAGGCATTGTCAGAAAAATTTCTTGGGTAACACAATGTGTTCACAGGACAGTGCAAAGTTCGACTTCATTGGAGGCGGAACACTTAGCAGGCTGTTCCAGGGTGTGAGGTGGAGAAGGGAGGCCCTCTTTGTTAGCAATGTTTTACAAATAGAGAGATGGAGTTAAAGTAAGAATAGCCATAGAGTGTCAATAGGGCAATCATGCCAGCATGAGGTCCAGTTTGTAAGCAGGCTATTTTTACAGAGAGGAAGCAGAATAAGGAGTTAGAATGGGTGCTGGCCACTGGAGTTTAAACATTCACTCCCTATTCATTCTTTATGCTTTCCCTTCATTTATTTCCCAAGATCTTCTTTGCAGACTGAAGGTTCAGAGACACACAAAGTGGAGGTGCCCTAAAGCTCAGTGAAGCCCTCCTTCCAAAGATTCAGTGGAGCTCCACCCTTTTGGCTCAAATACTATAAAAATTGTTAATCAAAAACATTTGAAAATAATATTTTTATAAAGCTAGGATTATGTTTTTATTAATAAATCATGGTGCTAAAAATCATACATTTGTCCTTAAAATACAATTAAATATATTCACGCTAACTGAGTTAAGACAAATAAAAGATCTGATTCGGATTCTGCCAGATGATTGTGAAAGAATCAGTGGATATAATAATGTGAATTCTTTTTTTTAATTCAATTTCACCAGAACAAGTTGAAGAGTTCAAGCGTGAACTTGTCATTGTTGTTTTAAAGAAAAGACAAATGAATAATTCACTGTCGTATAAATGATCTCCTTGGGGATTTTCACTCGGAGTCATTTTTCATCAGAGATAAAGCTATTGCAATGCTTGTGAGTAGTTAGCTTTGCAATGAAATTTGAGTGAGTTATTCCCAAATAAGGGTGTTCATCAACCACTCTCCCAACAGGCCTTCTTTCTCCTGTAAATGGAAGTGCACTCAATATCTTGGCAAATGTAAGAAAATACAAGTATTGCACAAAATTCTCAAGAACAATTACAATTAGTGATGCACAAGTGGACAGAGAAGAAATATTTTTCTTTAATTTTAGAGATACAAAATGATAACATTTTGCCCACAAGCCCACACTGTCCCAATACACTCATGTGACCAATTAAACTGCTATCCTCATACATCTTTGAAAGGTCAGAGGAAACCCATGGGATCATGGAGAGAATGTACCAACTTCTTACAGACAGAGCCAGATTCGAACCTGGGATACTGGTGCTGTAATAGTGTTGCGTTAATCACACTAAACCAGGCAACCCTTGAAGTATTGTAAGTCAGAGAAAGATGAGATGAGGCATTTGATCCATGTAAATAGGCCCTTCAGTACAACTCGTCGATGTCAAGTTTCCTATCAAACAGTACTATTTGTCTGAATTAAGCCCTGATCCTTCTGAACCTTTCTTATTTACATACCTGTCTAAGTGCCCCTTAAATGTTGTGATTGTGCTCGCATCTACCACTTGCTCTGGCAGTTCATTCTACATACCCACTCACTGTTTGAAAATGTTGTATCCAGTTCCTTTTTAAATTTTTCCATTCTCTTCTTAAGTCAATGCCTTCTAGTTTATGATTCCCTACCCTGGGAGAAAAAGACCATGGGCATTCACCTTATCTATATTTCTTGTTATTTTATAAATCTTTGCTCCAAGGGGGGGGGGGGGGGGCGTGGAAGAAAAACAGCCTATCAAATTTCTCCTTGTAACTCAAATCCTCCAGTTCAGATACATTTTTGCGTATTTTCCTACATCCTTTCAAGCTTCATGATATCATCCCAATAGCTCATGAAACATCTTTTCCTATGGAAAAGCCGAGTTGACTATCCCTAACTAGATTTTGATTTTCCAAATGCAAGGAGATCCTGTCTCTCAGAATCCCCTCCAGTAACTTTCCCCAGGACTGATGTTTGACTCACCAGCTAGTAGTTCTCTGGCCTCTCCTTGTACCCCATCTTAAATAGTCAAAGTGTGTCCTCACCAATGTCTTCTACAGTTGTAACAAGACATCCCAACTCTCTTTTTCAATATTTTTATTAGTTTCATCAAATAAATATTACATAGGTACATGACAATAAAATAAAATATTTAAAAATCTTATATAGTATTGTAACCAATGTTACATTAAAAAGAATTTTTAAAAACCCAAAAAGAAACACTAATTATCAAACCTCATCCTACAGAGGTACTGACTGAACACAAACAGTCTACTACTACTAACTAAAAAAGGTAACCAATGGGGTCAAGAATAAGAGAATAATTAATATTACAAATTTTGAAGATAATTAAGAAAATAACCCCATAAAGAAACAACATTAAGATTCATTTCAGTAGAGGAACATCTAATTGTGTTCCCAAAGTCAGACATCCCAACTTTTGCACTCATTGCCCTGACCAATGAAGGCAGGCCAGCCAAATGCCCTTTTCACCATCCTGTCTACCTTTTTCACTACTTTCAGAGAACTATGTACCTGCACACTTGAATCTGTCTGTTCTACAACACACTCCTAGGTCTTTCTCACTCTCTCTCTCTTTCATTCTTTTTTTTAGTTTATAGAACAAGCACACATTGAATAGAAAACACAAGGTTAACAAATATGAAGAATATAAGTACATTTCCAAAAAGAAAACAAAAATGATATACCCTTCTCCATACAATGTTGTCACAATGACAAAAAAAATGAACTCTAACCCCCTACTGAAAAAACCTGCAATGTTTTGACATAAAATTAAAGGTAGTATAATTCTGCTGAATCTATACATTACCAACTGAAGGAAAAACCATGTACTTAAATAAATATGTTAAATGATCAAGACAAACAGATTTAATTAGCACGAAAGTAGTCCATAAAAGGACTCCAGATTTTATGAAAATTTGTGTTAGCATGCAGTGCGGAACACTGGATCTTTTCTAAATTAAGGCAAGACGTGATGACATAACCTTTGAGTACTAGTGGGTGGAACTGGATCTTTCCATCTAAGTAGGATAGCTCTACATGCCATAAGAGTTGTAAATAGTTTGACTTAACAATCAGATGAAGAAAATAGCCAATTAATATCATCTAACACTCCAAACAAAGTCGTTAAAGGATTAGGTGCAAGATTAACATGTAATATTATTGACAATACACAAAAAAATTCCATCCAATAAGGTTCAAGAGCTCGACAAGATCAGAACACATGTATCAAGGTTGCTTTCCTCTCATTACATCTGTCACATCAGGGATTTAGATCAGGAAATATACAGGATAATTTGTCTTTAGACATGTAAGTCTGATGTGCAATCTTGAACTGAATAAGAGTTAACTAATTTAAGAATCAAATCCCAAATTTTGTCTGAGATAGGAAACTTTAGATCTTGCTTCCATAGCCTTTTAATCATATCGAGGGAAACCTGATGTGAGTTTGAAAGCATGTCATAATATAAAGGATACTAAACCTTTCTGGGAGGGTTGTAATTTGAAAATTACATCCAGAAATTTGATAATTGAACCGGTAAAAAAAAATCTTATCTACAAATATCAAAAATAAATGTGAATTTAGTAAATTAAACTTTGCTGATAGCTGTTCAAAGACATGAGACAACTGTCAACAAACAAGTCTCGAATAATATAAAGAAGAGGAAATACATTATTAGACGATATAAAACTTGATAAGGACAAACCTTTTAAATCAAAAAATTTCCTGAATTGAAACCAGGTACGCAAAAAGATATGTTTTACTACAGGG
The DNA here is from genome assembly GCF_036971445.1 of Narcine bancroftii. NCBI lineage: Eukaryota > Metazoa > Chordata > Chondrichthyes > Torpediniformes > Narcinidae > Narcine > Narcine bancroftii. Next base: position 41,984,490 of record NC_091477.1, read on the forward strand.
CTGTTGACCATTCTGTTAACTTCAGTTAAAGGAAAAGGAAGTGCCACACCTCTAAAGGATAAAATTGAAAACTTCTTAGCCGACCTCAATTCCAAAGAGACCCAAACTGGATGGTACAATCTATTAAATTATTGAATCCAAAATAAAATAAAACATATATTGATTGTCAGCAATAGTATCTTAAATTTGGCAATGCCAAGCCTCCATTCTTCTTAGATCTCTGCAAATTAAGCTTATTCAGCCGAGGTCATTTGTTTTGCCAAATATAAGAAGATATAATAGTCAAGGGATTAAAAAAAAACAGGTATTTCTAATCACAATGGTGATTCCAAAACTAATCCCTGTTTACACACCTCCAGTTTGAGAAACAACCCTTCGCTGCTACTTTCTAATTCCTATCATCAAGTCAATTTTATATCCATTTGGTCAGCTCACTCTGGATCCCATGTGATCTAACCTTCTGAGCCAGTCTATGATGTAGGACCTTGTCAAAAGCCAAGCCTAAGTCCACATAATCAATTTCTGTGACCCTGCTCTCATTGGTTATCCCCTCAAAAAACACATTCACATTCATGAAACATCATTTCCTATGGAAAAGCTGAGTTGATTATCCCTAACTAGATTTTGATTTTCCAAATGCAAGGAGATCCTGTCTCTCAGAATCTCCTCCAGTAACTTTCCCCAGGACTGATGTTTGACTCACCAGCTAGTAGTTCTCTGGCTTGTTCTTGTACCCCATCTTAAATAAGGGTATAATATTAGTCTTGTGATTATGGCTAGTGAAGACAAAAAAAATCTGCCAAGGTCCCAGCAATTGCTTCCCACAATATCCTGGGTTATATTTGGTCAGGACCTGGGAATTTATCCACACTTATGCACATTAAAACCACCAGCATTTCCTCCTTTGTTAAATGGGTATATTTCAATACATTACCATTATCTTCTCTGAATTCCCTAGCTTCTTTGATCATCCCCATGGTAAGAACACCTGAGAGCAATTCATTTCAGACTTCACCTATCTTCTGTGGCTTCACAGATAGATAACTGCATTGATCATTAAGGGAATATATTCTCTTCCAAGTTCAACCTTTGCTTTTAATATACTTACAGATTCTCCTTCATCTATCTGCCAAAGCCACATCGTTATCTCTTCTTCCCTCCTGATTTCTCTATTGTGTCCTCCTACATCTTTGATACTCTTTGTGGGATTTGCTTGACCTCAGATGCCTGTACAAGACACATTTCCTTCTTTTACTGACCAAAGCCTCAATACACCTTGTCAAAGTGGGGAACGGTTGACATAGTGGTTAGTGCAATGCTGTTATTGCACCAGTAACCAGGGTTCGACTTGGGTTCGAATCCAGCATTGTCTGCAAGGAGTTTGTATGTTGTCCCCAAGTTTGCATGGGTTCCTTACAGTTGTTCTGGAAATTAATTTTGATGGCATTACACAGGACTTAGCAAAGATTGATATGGAGAGGCTGTTTGCAGATAAAAGCATGTCCAACAAGAATGACGCATTTTAATATGGCATTGTAACAGATCAGTGAACCCTGCTTTTAAAAAAGAATTAGTCATAGAGCACGGTAATAAGCCCTTTCGCCCATGAACCCAATTAACCTACAACTCCGGTACATTTTTGAACTGTGGTAGGAAACCAGAACTTTCAGATCCTGTACCTTTTTCCTGATGGTGGCAAAGTGAAGAGGGCATGGCCTGGGCGGTGGGGGTCTTTGAGGATAGAGGCTGCTTTTTTAAGACACCACCTCATGTAGATGTCCTCGATGGAGTGAAATCTGGAGCCTGTGATGTTCCAGACTGAGTTAACAACCTTCTGGTATTCATTCTTGTCCTGAGAGTTGATGCCTCCATACCAGGTAGCGATGCAGCCAGCCAGAATGCTCTACACAGTACACCTGTAGATGTTTATGAGAGTCTTCGCTGATATATTAAACCTCCTCAGGCACCTCACACAGTATAGCCACTGACAAGGCTTCTTTGTGATTGCCTCAACATGGAGGCTCCAGGACAGATCCTCAGAGATGTTGATACCCAAGAATTGGAAGTTCTTGATCATCTCTACTACTGAGCCCTCGATGAGGACTGGGTCATGTTCCCCTGACTTCCTCCTGAGGTCCACAATCATATCCTTGGTATTGCTAACATTGAGCGCAAGTTTGTTGGGATGACATCACTCAACAAGCTGATCTACCTCCCTCCTGTACACTTCCTCATTGTTGTTTAAGATTCTGCTGACAAATGTCATGCCATTGGCAAATTTGTAGATAGCATTGGAATTGTGCCTGGCCACAAAGTCAAGGGTGTACATTGAGTAAAGCAGTGTGCTAAGCACGCATCCTTGGGGTGCGTCTGTGTTGATAATCAGTGAGGAGGAGATATTGTCTCCAATTCATACTTTCAATGAGGAAGAATCCAGTTTCAGAGGGTTTGGGGGTGCAGTGGCCCAAATTTTGTAGCTTCTTGACCAACACTGAGGGAATAATGGTATTGAAGGCTGAACTGTAGTCGATGAAGAGCAGCCGTATGTATGAATTGCTGTTTGAGGTGATCCAGAGCTGAGTGGAAAGCCAGCATGATATGGTGTCTGCGGTGCAGCGATTGTGACGATAGGCAAATTGCAGTGAGTTCAGACCTTAGCTTAGGTATGTATTAATTGTGGCATTTCATCACAGTAGAAGTTAGTGCCACTGGGCGACAGTCATTGAGGCAGCTCACACTACTCTTCTTTGGTACTGTATTGAGCTGCTTGGTGAATGAAACTTGGTGCATACATTTGTGGATTGCCAAGGTTCAGATGAATTCAAATTTACATGGAATGAATCATCCATGGAATAACCAAGTCAGGACATGCAAAGGTTGTGGATGAGGGTTCATGTGACAGATGATCTGTGAGTATCCAAAGAAAACCAATAGTGCTGAGGTAGACATCTTGGCAAAATGTAATCAGCAACTTATCTCATGTTTATTTGCATCAACAAACATTGAGCTGTAGGTGATTCATCTACTTTGTTCTTGCAGCCAACCTGCCTGATTCATCAGAACCCCTGAAATGTGGGTTAAAACTGCTAAATCACACATGCTGTTGCTAATATTCAGGTCTCTTGGCATTGGGTACACCCAAGGTAAAAATTCTACCAGCCCCTTCTTCCTCCAAAGATCTGTCATGCCCCAGAAGACTCAGATATGGATCATAATTGGGATATATTCCATCAGCTCCTACTCCTCAAACTACACAGTGAAGTACATGGAAGTATTTTCCCTCTAACCTATTCTCTCTATATTCCAATCAACTCTCCCTACGCTTTACCATTTGTCTACATAAGGAGGATAAATTTGCATTGGTAATTTCAACTATTGGAATAAAGGGGGAAACTGGAACAGCAAGCAGACACTGATGTAGTTACAGAAATAATATATAAACTCTACACAGACAGGAGAAGAAAACCTCAATGTTTTATTGTACCTGACAGCAGTGCTGCAGACATTGGCATCACAATGAATACAGTGGTTTTCAAATTGCCCCCTAAACTCACATTCCACCTTAAGCAATTCCTATGCCATAAGTGCTCTGTGATTAGTAAGGGATTGCTTAAGGAGGTGTATGTGTGTGAAAGGAAGACTGAGAACCACTGCTCTAGACCCAATTATTTCTGAAATATTTTGCTTGAGAAAAGTTGTCATTGATCCATTTCCTTTGGAGTTATGAAACCGTGCACATAACGATTCAATTAGGTACAATTAAAACTGGTTTTCAAACTCACATACCACCTTAAGTAATCCCTTACTAATCATAGAGCATTTATGACATAGGGATTGCTTAAGGTGGAGTGTGAGTTTAGGGCGCAATTTGAAAACCACTGATTTAGAAGAACACAAGTTACAAGGCACTGGAGCTGCAGTTTCAAAACAGATATGGGCAATTTGTTTCAAGGATTGATAGAGGTTATGCACACAAATCTGTATTGCCTCAGAGGGTTCAGGTCTGGATCACAATTGGGATACATTTATGATAACACTGATGAACATTTCAAGAGATCTGGTGAGTACCTTGCCACACTTGTGAAAGTGAACACAGAGGGTGACAACAAGCATGGAGGAATCCATCTCTGCGCTCTTGTAGGAACAGTAGGAAGGCATTGCGAAGACCAGATGGAGCTCCTTGAATGATCCTGTAGCAAGAAAGTGGATCATTAATAATAACTGAAGCACCACAGAGGAGGCAATCCAGGCCCAGGAATGCATCCAATATCATCCTGCAGACTGTCATGAGTCTGAGAAGTGACAGTCTGGGAAATCTGAGCCTGCATACTGAGCATGTTCACCAGAGGGATCCAGGCAGGAAGCAATGTATCGGAAGACTCACTTGCAGAAAATTTTTCACAGATAGTCATACATTTACTTTCTCCCACCAGCTTCCCAAGCCACTCCGAATGATCAACCATAGCCACGATAATGGCTCTAGTAATGTATTTTGCCGCAGATTCAATACTAAACCCCTCATTAAGGAAGTATTGTCATACTTCTTTTCTTTGGCTTGGCTTTGCGGATGAAGATTTATGGAGGGGGTAAAAAGTCCACGTCAGCTGCAGGCTCGTTTGTGGCTGACAAGTCCGATGCGGGACAGGCAGACACGATTGCAGCGGTTGCAGGGGAAAATTGGTTGGTTGGGGTTGGGTGTTGGGTTTTTCCTCCTTTGCCTTTTGTCAGTGAGGTAGGCTCTGCGGTCTTCTTCAAAGGAGGTTGCTGCCCGCCAAACTGTGAGGCGCCAAGATGCACGGTTTGAGGCGATATCAGCCCACTGGCTAAATAAGAGAGAAAGTACTTGCTGTGGGTTGCAGCTCATTTTATTGGCTTCATCAGGTCTGTCAATGTCTCCCTTTAAGCAAAAAAAATTAAATATGATGTGCATTTTGTCCAAGTTCATTTTGCTACCACATTAAGAGTTTGGTTTTTTTTTGGCTCTAATTTATGGAATGCAAACAGAGGTGAGAATCACACCAGATGTAAGGACACTTACTGTGGATCTGACCCAAGGCAAATGTCAGATGTGGTGGCACAGATCGAGATTTCAGTCCAACTTGGCTGCTAATGTGATTTTACCTGGAAATGATTACTGGCATAGTCTACTCGGGTGAAATAAATGTTTAAATTTTGTAGCACCTGAACACTAATGCCATGATATAATTTCTTGTCTAATATTTTTTCTGTTGTTGTGTTTGAGTAAGTGATGCAGGGGGACAACAGATGGACAGATAACTTCTGTCAACAAAGCAACAGGTAACTATCAAGGCAACTTACTAGATATGATAACGATGGATGTCGGAATTGTCTCTCGAACATGGCTTCAATTCTGAAATCTACTGAGTGCCATTATCACCATGATTGCCACTCCCCCATGTCTCTCCTTAAGCCTCTGCTACTCAGTATTTGGTTACAAGCAGTCTTATTAATGACAACATAATGCTCAATTCCTCCTCTTTCAGTACCCGCTGCAGCAATGGGATATTGTTCTCTTGCATCATGAGTTTTGGAGTCAGAAGTTTCTGTCTTCTTCATCCATTCCAAAGACTTAAGCAGAAATGTTAGATCAACACTTCAATGCAATAGTGTAGAAATTCTGTATCATCATTTTGCTGCTGCAAAACATCAAATTTCGTGATTTGTTCATAACAATAAATTCTGATTCAGATGGGATCTTAACGAAGGTACCATCGCCTCTTTCAGATGGACATTACTCACTCATAGAATTCAGAAGTAATGCTGGAAAGCTATCCTTGGAGCCTTGGTAAATATTTATCTCCCTACGAAAGTTAAATGGAAGACATTGGACACTAAATTTGAAATAGAAATTGGAGGAAGTCCACAAATTATTTAAGGCTGAATTTTGATGTAAGAAAAGAAATTTAATGGAATCCATTATAGACCTGTGAAAGAATTAATACCTGCAGAGGTTTTGTAATCCCACAAATAAATAATGTATAAAAGCTGGCAATGCACTTGTCTTTTTGTTTTTATATTTATGAAGCAGTATTAAAATTGGTAGGTTAAAGTCTCAATTAAAATACTAGAGAAATGGATTTCTGTAAAATACATTAGGGGTTTCTATTCTCAATGTAATTCCAAGGTCACAATTATTAGTACCTTTAACCAGACCAAAAAAAAACATACTGCAGCACTTTTTTTTAATGTGTCATGTAAAGAGTAAAAGATTTGATAAACCCACATGGATGATATTAATATTCACATGGGATAAACGATAAATACAGCCAGTCAACACTTCAATGGAGCTTGTCTGCTCAGAAGTTAGTACTGTACTCATTATATTCTTCCAGAGGTAGTTGAAGTGTTTGAAACTTGTTCATTTTAACTTGCAGCAGAAAAACTTATTTTAAAATAAAAGTGATGGATTAAAATCTGTAAATCAGTTCGAAATTACCTGTTTGTCAATCCAAAAACTTAGAATACAAGTTGATAACAATTAAAATAATGGAGAACATTGTCACATCTGAAATCAGAAATCTGATTTAAATATCGACTTGACATTTTATCCCTGCATACGCGACTACAAAAATATGAATACTTCTAACTTTTTATTCAAATTCAGAAATAATATCATTGTCAGATGTGCCAGTGGTAGCTTTACTTCGTTGGCATTTTTAAACTCTCTGCTGATATGGTTCAATATACAGTATAACCCCTGATATCTGGAATTCAAGCAAACAGCAGCCTCAAATAACTGGCAAGAAAAATTAGGAAAATAAATAAAAATAAATGAAAATAATAGGTAAAAAATATGTATGTTTAAAATTGCAAAAGTCCAAGTTAGGGTGACAAGGTGAACATAGGAGTCAACGCCACACTATTACAGAATCTGTTGCTGTCCTCTCCCTGTGTCTATGTGGGTTTCCTCTGGGTGCTCCGGTTTCCTCCCAACGTTCAAAATATAGGTCAATTGGGTGTAATGGGGTGGCATGGGCTCATGGGCTGAAAGGCCTTGTTACTGCGCTGTATGACAACATTTAAATGCTCTCTGAAGTAGCACATAAACCTTTGGTGAAGAGGAGAGAAAATATGCAGCCAGTGGACTGCTTTCGTCGTGCTTTGCTCATGGCATCTGTTTGAATAAAGCTGGGCTAAACTGCAATGGGGTCACCCAGAATGAAGAGCTGGTTGATACTACTTGCTGTTGTGGTGACTCTCTTAAAGGAACTCCATATCTCTGCTTAGTAAGAGTTACCATGGTCAGAGGTTTTGTCTGTAAACTTTGTGTGTGTGTGTGTGTGTGTGTGTGTGTGTGTGTGTGGGGGGGGGGGGGTGGGTGGGGGGGGGGGGTGGGTGTTAATTACCCATAATGTTATTGTTCATATTTCAGGCAGATCCGTGGAGAGGGAGGAACCTGTAGATGCAGTGGCGATAAAATGTTTTCAAAGAATGTGACTGAAAATAAAGTGCTTTAAGGTTTATATATTCATGCAAGTGAAGTTTATTCAATGTAAGTACAGTATAGTATAGTAATTTTGTCTTTTCAACTGTTTATTCTTAATGCAGGTGTATTAGTTTGGCATTGTAAGAGTAAGTCTCAAGCAAGTGGAAAATACACTTACCAACATCTACAATTGGCCATAGTTGCCAGAAACCAGGGGTTTAACTGTATTATAAATGGATTCATCTACTCCCTCAGAAACGAAGGGAACATAATCACTTACAGTTGTAATACTCAGAGCAACTCTTTTATACATCATCTCCAGTCTTCCATATTAAGCAAAGAGGAGTCCATTGTTAAATGAACTCCACAAGGGAATTTTAAACTAAATGGATCTGGGGTTGTTTCAGCTGGCTGGAGTATGGGGATGCAATTGAATTAAATTTAACACAAGTATTGGTGTGTTGGCATGTTTATTCCATTTTCCCATCTTCTGGGTCTACTTTGAGCAGTTTGAGCCTTTTTTGTGGGGAGAAACATTTGAGTATGCATTGACACGTAACATTGTGTTTTCCTGGCTTCCTGAAAGTCACCACATACAACCTTGAGGCATTGGATGGAATTGAATGAATAGTAATGAAATAATTATTCAGTACTCCCAATTGTTTCATTGTCTGCTAAGGAAAAAGCTTTTGCTTGAAATATTTTTATTGAGGGCTTCTTTCTACATCTTGGAGTTCTCCAAATTGCATTAAGAAAGTGCTATAGTTGAAGCTATACTTTGGACAAACACTAATAGGGCCAGCCCCAGTCTAATCTTCAGAGATCTGTCGCTGAGCACAACTGAAGTCAGAAAACAAAACAGCATCAAGGATTTTCAACTTGTAGAATAACTTTTAAGGGCTTGGTTAAAAATTCTATTATTCCTATTTTAGGTGGAAGCCTCAGTGGCTGTTCTGAGAGCCAAAAAGCTGGACAGTATGAGTTTACCACCAGCGAAGATTATTCTGTGGTCAGTGCCCATGACACTCTCCGAGAGACCCTGTTCTACTGGGCTTTACCAATCAGTTGGGATCCCATTTCTTAATGAAAGTTCACACGAGGCGAACTCCTAGAAAGAATAGGTGTTGAGAGCAGCAACTGATAAGTTTGGACTGTCAGCAGCAGAGGTTACTTTTTGTACTTTCTCCTTTGCATTCACCTGTCTTTCGGGTAGATGCACAACCTGTCAGTGCCCTTTGTCATTTCTCTGAACTTTTCTTTGGCTTGGCTTTGCAGACAAAGATTTATGGAGGGGGTAAAAAGTCCACGTCAGCTGCAGGCTCGTTTGTGGCTGATAAGTCCGATGCGGGACAGGCAGACACGGTTGCAGCGGTTGCAGGGGAATATTGGTTGGTTGGGGTTGGGTGTTGGGTTTTTCCTCCTTTGCCTTTTGTCAGTGAGGTGGGCTCTGCGGTCTTCTTCAAAGGAGGTTGCTGCCCGCCAAACTGTGAGGCGCCAAGGTGCACGGTTTGAGGCGTTATCAGCCCACTGGCGGTGGTCAATGTGGCAGGCACCAAGAGATTTCTTTAGGCAGTCCTTGTACCTTTTCTTTGGTGCACCTCTGTCACGGTGGCCAGTGGAGAGCTCGCCCTATAACACGATCTTGGGAAGGCGATGGTCCTCCATTCTGGAGACGTGACCCATCCAGCGCAGCTGGATCTTCAGCAGCGTGGACTCGATGCTGTCGACCTCTGCCATCTCGAGTACTTAGACGTTAGGGATGAAAGCGCTCCAATGGATGTTGAGGATGGAGCGGAGACAACGCTGGTGGAAGCGTTCTAGGAGCTGTAGGTGGTGCCGGTAGAGGACCCATGATTCGGAGCCGAACTAACAGCAGCAAAAGGGTAGAGAGTAACAACAAAACACAACGCGTACAACATGAGGGTTGATATGGTAAAGGATTCAATTGTGCTTTATAGCATTCGGACTTTAAAATACATTTAACATTTTGGGTTTTGAAGCATGGGTCATGGTCTCATCACCAGTCTCCATGTTCCTACAGGTATGTGCAGGAATAATCATTAGCCTTGCAGCTAGGATGACTTTTTCATTCATTGAACGTTAGCAAATTTTATTTGTCAGATCATGAATATTTCTATTGAGGAAGCAGCAAGATGAACCAACACACCAGCTTGCTGTTTCCCATGTAGAAGAATAGGTCTGAGGCAGATGTAATCATAGATGAAGCAGAATCCACACTTCTCTTTCATTGTACATCACAAATCTCAACCATTTCTACTGCTGTAGTAGAACCATCCTCCAGAAGATTACTACAATCTTCATCACCCTTCAATTGGAAGGACCTCTCAGGATGCACATGCTAAACTGCAAGGGAACTTGAGGTCTTTTCTATTATCTTGAGGTTTTAGCCAAATATTTCCAGAGTCACAATGTACATTACCCTTCCACATTTTTGAAACCACTAGAATGTAGTTGGCAAAAAACTGAAAAACTCCTGAATTCTTGCTTTTTACATTTCCACATTCCTTAGTCCCAAACTTCAGGCTTTTATTATGGAACTGAAAGAAAAGTGACCCTGGCACCGAGCCCTGGTAATGCCTTCACACACACCTTTCCACTTTGTTCTCAGATTTCTACTATTAAACTGATGTTCAAGAAGTAATTTCCCACCTTGCACAAGCTTCTCAAGATTAATTTACACAGCATACTGAGAATTATGATTCTATCATTCTTCTTCAAATGTAAATATTAATATATCAAGGTTCTGTCTGCCTCTCCTTTGTATGCATTTAGGAGATTCACAACTATAGAAACTAGACTACTTTTTATTGGCAGCCTATCCTTAACTTACTTTACTCTCGGGAGACAATCACTGTTTCCTAATTCTTACTTAACTGAATTCTGTCATCCTTGGTTAAATCTTTTTTCCATCTCCCAGAGGTTTCAACATTCTATTTTGTATTTCATGAGCCACATGCTATATTTTTATTAGTGATTTTTACATATTGCAAATCCATTCATTAAAGTTTGCTTATCCAGCTTAATAAGCATGATTGCTCCCCATCTCTGAGCGTGGGCCATTCACCTTACCATTTGGATAATTGTTCAGTCCAATGTAGCTGAATATAAGGAATCATGAGCTCTATTGTATGAGTAAGGCCTTCTCAGCAAAAGAAGTTTTCTAATTCCTCTCATGGAATCATGAGAGCATAAGAAGTAGGAGCAGGAGCAGGCCGTCTGGCTGCTCTGCCGTTCAATAAGTTGATGGTTGTGGGCTCAATCCACCTAACTGCCTTTCCTCCAAAATCTTTAATTCACCTATGATGTAAAATTCTATCCAACTTCAATGTTGACAGAGGTGCACCAAAGAAGAGGTACAAGGACTGCCTAAAGAAATCTCTTGGTGCCTGCCACATTGACCACCGCCAGTGGGCTGATATCACCTCAAACTGTCCATCTTGGCGCCTCACAGTTCGGCGGGCAGCAACCTCCTTTGAAGAAGACCGCAGAGCCCACCTCACTGACAAAAGGCAAAGGAGGAAAAACCCAACACCCAGCCCCAACCCACCAATTTTCCCCTGCAACCGCTGCAACCGTGTCTGCCTGTCCTGCATCGGACTTGTCAGCCACAAACGAGCCTGCAGCTGACGTGGACATTTACCCCTCCATAAATATTCGTCCGTGAAGCCAAGCCAAAGGAAAGGAATGTTTGTAAATCTATTTAATGAGACAGGTTCTACTCCTTAGGCAGAAAATTCCACAGATTCACGTCTCTCTGGGAGAAGCAGTTCCTCCTTATCTCTGTCTAAAATCTACTTCCTCAAAAATCTTGAGCATTAAATCTTGACCCTATGCCTCTATACCCTCCTACCTTGATCTTAGCTATCCCTTTTTCATAATTTTATATGTTTATATACGATTCAATTGTCTGCAAACAATCATATGAATTGGGTCAGATACTGTATATTTCTGGATCAGTAACATTTATAATAAGTCCCAGTATTCTGAACAGTAGTGGTAGTTATGGTAACAGTTTGTCAAGGTTTTGCACTCTTTGTTACTTGATTAAAATTGACCAAATTAAAATAAATTTGGAATAAACAAAGCTCCCTTGCTATCCCTGCCAAAATGGATAATTTATTTGGAAGATTATCAATCAAAAATTTTTGATGAATGAACTATTTTGCATAAATTACTTAACCCAAAGGAAATGATTAGTAAATATTTTCCATTGTTCATCTAGTTTTCAAAAGATGTCATTCAACTCAATGTAAATGTACATGATGTTGAGAGTGAGATGCAATTAATTTTGTTTTGGATTAAGCTAATGTCAGTGGCAGATTGTACAATCTTTGCAAGTACAGTTATGAATTCTGTAATGAGATAGAGAGTTGTATACTCTGATCTGTCAGTATGTTCAAATATGTTATGCTTTAGATCCTAGAATGTTCAGCGAGTTTAACAGACTTTAGGACAGATTTTAATTCACTCTCCAAGTATGACTGAGGTGGCAATGGTGACTAAAAATATTACCTCAGGCCTCGCATTCTCTAACACTCAGAAGTAACCAGTAATGAATCTCTCAAGAGCAGAAAAGGTAGCCTTCACCACCAATACTCGAGCCACAAGGGAGTAAGAGCACTCAAATTAAGAAATCAGGAAATTGCTGCAGTTTGATATGAATTAAAAATGAATGGATGATTGTTTCTAAGCTGAGAATCCAATTAATCAGCTTTATCACATTTGACACTTTGGTCTCAGGAAGGAGCTTCTATGTCCGCAGCGTTAGTATGTTACTGACATCGAATTTGGTTAGTTGGGGTACTTCATGATTAAAGAATGGTGATGGATATAACAAGCACTGTGCTAATGTGGAGGGACATTGGGCAATTGAAGAAATTGAGTGTGTCACTGGATTTCTCGAATGTTTAACTCACGGTTCTTGAGAGTTCCATTACTGGTTACTTCTGAGAGTTAGAGAATGCGAGGCCTAAGGTCATACTTTTTAAAAATCACCATTCCACCTCAGGCATGCTTGGAGAGTGAATTAAAATCGGTCCAAAATGAGCTGCTCCTCCTTCTGCCTTTGCTTTATCTGACAGTCTTGCAATGAAGACCGCTGTTACTGCTCGACAAGGTTGAGCATAATCCAACACACTAACAAAATTTAGACAATCCTTTATGACTCCTGTCATGTATACACATACACCTTTGGCCTGGGTACAAGCAATCTTCTCATCCTCTTCGGCCACTCTTTAATTCACCTCAATGAAATCAACGCTAAGTGCATGTGCAATAAGTAGTTGGAGTAAAACAAAAATTGCATCCAGCCAGAAACTCTAAACTCCCCTGACAATCTATAGATCCTCACATCCAAATTCCTATGGTTAAGTGCTTGGAAACTCTAAATATCAGATTCCATTAGTTTTTAATGGTGGCTTGGTCAGTGGATGGGTTTTCATTCATTTTGATTTGATTCCTGATTAGGCTGCAAAACTCAATTTTTGATACATTCACAAGTCACCATTTCTTTCTGACAATCGTTTTAATAGGCCCAGGAAAAATAGCTCATTTAAAAAAGAATAGAGAAACATGAACACTGTTGCTGCTATGCACACAATGAGCTGCTGAACAACCTCAGTGAGTCATGCAGCATCCATGGGTGGAAATTGCCAGTCAGTGTTTCAGATCCTGACCTGAAAGGTTAGCGTGAATCAAAACAAAAACTCTGCAGGCACTGTGATCCTGGAGAAACTCAGCAGGTGCCTCAGTGTCCAAAGGAGGCACGTTTATATGGCCAACATTTCAGGCCTGAGCCCTTCGTCAAGGTATGGTCAAAAAGCAGGGAGGCACCTGAATAAAAAAGGTAGGGGGAGGAGGAAAGAAAGGACAGGGTGAGGAGCATTAGCCAACAGCCAAGAGCCTATAGGTGGATGTGGGTAGGAGGGCAGGAGAGAAAAGTTGAGAATTGATCAGGGGGGGGGAAAGTTTAGTGATTGTAGAGCTGAAACCCCTCCCCTTCTCTCCCTCCCTCCCTCCCTCCCTCCCTCCCTCCCTCTCTCCCTCTCTCCCTCCCTCCCTCCTTCCCTCCCTCCCTCCCTATCCCTCTGACCTCTTTCTTTCAGAATGAAGCAAGTGATATTTTGTTATTTTGGCAATACTGATAGAAAATATTAATGTTGGTCATGATTATTTTAATTTCAACATATCATAAAATAAATGGTAGTAATCCTTGTTAAAAGGAAAGGAAGTTGGATCGAAATACATAAATGGGAAAACAGAGAGAACCTGGAAGAACTCAATAGGTCAAATGGTATCAATGGAGGGAAATAGATATTCAACATTTCAGGCCAGGTCACTTTACTGGGATTGAGGGGTAAAGAGGAGAATAACAAGCATAAAAGGGGAGGGGTCAAAAGGTAATAGAATACTGGACAGGTAAGAGAGTGGAGTGCAAGACAGGTGGAGACTCCACTGGGTTGCGTCTTGAGTGAAAAGTAAAAACTGGAATGGGCAAGGAAATGGAAACACAGATAAAGGATAGATGGAAACAGTGGAACTGGATCAGGGCGGGAGTTTCCTGGCAATTCAAAGGAGATTCACCAGATGAGTTCCTGGCATGAGAAGGATGTTCTTTCAAGATAGGCTTGACACCTTAGGTTTGTAACCTTAATAATTAATGTCTCATTTAGAAGAATGGGGGTTGACCCTATTTTCATTTAGATGATGTGCCAAGTGGGAGTCACAAACAATGAGGCACAGCTTTAAATTAAGGGTTGATTATTTAAAACTGGTGCATAGGAATTTATTCTCTCGGAGTCTAAAGAATATCTTAAATTCTCTGCCGCCATGGGAAATAAAGGCCAGGACATTAGAAGAATTTAAGGTGGAGACAGATACATATATGGAATATAAAGAAATTGAGAATTATGGGGAACTGGAACAGCAAAGGTATTATGCCCAGATAGATCAGCCATGGTCATGTTGAATTGTGGGGCAGATTTTAAGGGACTGGTGACATATTCAGATTCATATTTTCTTGTGCTCTTATAAAGTTTGGTCTCAGAAACTAAAAGAAGCCCTAAAATATAAATTAAATGGAAAAGTAAAAATGAAATCTAGAATTGCAAGCTAGATACACAAAATTAGAATGAATTTGCTTCATTACAACAGCTGACAGTCAGTTAATTAAAACGGCATATTGAATTTTATGACAGACATTTTGAACATGATAAAATATCAAATTAAAAGTTAGTATGATTGTAACAGTTAAATCATAGTAATGTCAGAAAGATGAAAAGCCTATGGGCATCAGATGGAGACAAGGGTGATCGACAGTGGAGATAAAGCTGAAAAAGTAATGGAGCTGCAGGAATAAGAGGGTATATTCTCAAAGTGGGTGCAGAATTGTTGGTAGTTGATCCTTTTGATTGAAACCTGCTCAGATTCAGATTTCAAATTTATTGTCAGAGTACATACATGGTATCACATACAATCCTGACATTCTTTTTCCTGTGGGCCAGGCAGAATTACCACTAATTGGTAATGCAAAAAATAAACTGTACACAATGTAAACATGTAAATAAATAAAAGAACTGTAAACAGATAACAAATGTAAATAAACTGTCTGTGCAACACAGAGAGAACAAAAGAAAAATCAATAAAGTGCACAAGTAAGAGTCCTTAAATGAGTCTCTGACTGAGTTTATCATTGAGGAGTCTGATGGTGGAGGGGGAGCAGCTGTTCCTGAACCTGGTGGTGCAAGTCTTGTAGCACCTATACCTCATTCCTGATGGCAGCAGCGAGAACAGAGTGTGCGGATCTTTGATGATTGCTGCTGCTCTCTGATGGCAGCATTCCCTGTAGATGTATTCAGTGGGCTGTGTCCACTGGCTTTTGGAGGGCTTTATGTTCAGGGGTATTGGTTTTCTCATGCCAGACTGTGACACAGCAAGTCAGCACACTTTCCACCACATCGCTGTAGAAATTTGACAGGGTTTGTGGTATCATATCAAAACTCCACAAACTCCAGAGAATGCTGACATGCTTTCACAAATCGGTGACTCCCAAGAACCTATATTTGCTCACCCTCTCCACCTCTGATCCTTCAATGAACACCAAATTGTATACCTCTGGCTTTCCCCTCCTGAAGTCAACAATCATCCCCTTAGTTTTGGTGACGTTGAGGGCAAGGTTGTTGTTGGTACACCATTCAACTAAGTTATCAGTCTCCATCCTGTACGCTGACTCATCCCCTCCCCTTTTAAAACCCACTACTGTGGTGTCGTTGGCAGATTTGTAGATGGTGTTAATATCGTACCAAACTACACAGTCGTAGGTGTAAAGTGAATAGAGCAGGGGGCTAAGAACACAGCCTTGTGATGCTCTGGTAAGGATGAAGATTGTGGAGAAGATTGTGGTCTGGAGGTGAGGAAATCCATGATCCAATTATGCAGAGGGGTGTTAACTCCCAGGTTTTGGAGTTCGCTCATTTAGAAATTAAGCAATTGTGAATGACAGGACCAATAGACATCAGCCATGGGACTTGATAGCAGTGAAGATAATCAACTAAGTATGTACTGATACAAAAGCACACAATAGGTGAATTTTGAACTGGCATGGAAATTAGGGACCAGTAAATCTGAAGCTCACAAATAACCAGCAATCAGTCCCATAAATTCAGGTTCTTCATCTCCTGAAAAGATTATATGTGATATTTAATTGTATTTGAATTTGGTGGCCCTTGAAGGTTTAGAAAAGTCTGTTTTCAGAACTATTATTTAATTGATAGGTCTATGCTAGATCAGAATATTAAGACATAGCTTGAGGATAAATGACAGCATTGATTCAGGCTCGGGTGGCAGATGGTGTGTCTTACACCATGGAGAATACAACAGAGGGTTTTTTTTCCTTCCCACTAATTAAGAATTCAAGCTACTGTGTTTGTTCTTACAAGAAAGGAAGAATTCATTTGTTTGCAGTGTGGTGACAATCACAACCCCCACACAAAGGAACTGACATATTTAAAATTTGCATAATGACAGATTTGTAATTCAAAATGAGGAATGTTGTGGTAGAAATGTGTGAAAATATCAAATTGGATCTTATTGGACCAAAAACTGTATATTCATATAAAGGAATTATAGCTTGTTAATTCTATGAGTCTTACATTGGAGAATGCACATGTAATACATTATTTTGGTACATATTTGTTATGCAAGTATTATTTGTTACTGCTGCTTCTAAATAATTGGAAATAAACAAAGTGGATAGGAATTGGGGATTAAATTGGTCTTGGTCACACTGAAATGGAGAAATAATGCATAAACAATTTAATAAGCATCTAAATAATTCAATGGCAGAGATAAGTGAGAGTGGGTGCTATCTTTCTGGTTCTCCAATCGGCATTAAATCACCTCTACCACAAAAACACTTACATCAGGCTGATGTTCATCGATTACAACTCAGTATTTGACACATTGTACCAGCAAAACTAATATCAAGAGACCTGGGACACTGGGATCCTTAACCCATCAGTGGCGATCGGTAACATCACCAAATCTTCTTTGACCATCAACAAAGGGGCACTGCATGGTTTCACACTTAACCCCCTACTCTATTTCCTCGTTTCCTCCCTCCCCCCCCCCCCCCCCCCGTGATCACATAGCTAAGTTTGCCTCCAATGCAATCTGGAAGTTTGCTGATGACATCACCATTATTGGCCGAGTAGCAGATAATGGGGAGTGAGAACATAGAATGGAGATGAAGAATCTGGTTAGGTGGTGGTTAATGTTTGGAAGACCAAGGACTTTATGATTGGGAAGCTGAAGGACTACATTTCTATCTAAATTGATGGAACAGAGGTGGAGAGAGTTAGTAACTTCAATTTCCTGGGAGTCTGGAGGGCTTCTTTTGGAGCAGGCAACAGTGAAGAAGGCACAGAGTTGAAGGAGACTGAGCAGAATCAGTATGTCATCTTCGATTGTGCAATTCTGCAAGTGTACTGTGGAAAAAATACTGGCTGGTCGCATCATGGCCTAGTTTGAAAATCTGAGTGATCAAGAATGTAGAAAATGGTAAATCATGCCAAGGGCACCAACGTTCCCTCCATTGAAAATATCTGTTTGAAGTGTTGCCTCAAGAAGACAGCCAACATCATAAAGGACTCCAATCATCCAATGACACTCTCTTCTTGCTGCTACATTCCAGTAAAAGATGCAGAAGCCTGAAGTCCATCATCTCTAGGTTCAAAAACAATTTAATTTTCCAACAACTATTGGAATCTTGAACCTCCCCAAAGTAACTGAACTGAATTACTCTATGACTACCACAGATCTGTCTGCACTGCTGTTACACACATTTTTTGCACTATTTACAAATGTAAATTCAGTAAAATCCCTGGAATCCAGAATTCAAGCAACTGGCAAAAAAAAGGAAATAAATATATATTTGTTAAATAAACAAGAGTAAAAAAAATTTAAATAAGAGTTTAAAATTGTAAAAGAAAATGTTCTCAGAAGCAACACACAATCCCTTGGTGAAGTTGGAAGCAAACGTTCAAGCACGGGAGCGCCCCAGTCACGCCCACCCGCAGCAGCTGTTTGAATAAAGTTTCAATACACTTATGTTTGAGTAAAATGACGGTACCCAGGTCGAAGTTCCAGCCGATGCCACTCATTGCTGGGGCGACTCTTTCAAAGTGCCTCCCGATTCCTGCCTAGTAAGAGTCTTTATCTTTATTAGTATTAAGTATCTTTGAAAGGGTTTATCTATAAACTTGGGGAAGGGAAGGTGAATTACGACAGTGGCAAGGTTAGTGTAGCAGTTAGCGCAACAGTGTTTGCGCAACACAGTTTCAAATTTTATTTTAAATTTTGTAAGTTACCGGAATTACCTGATTAAAGTGCACTTTACATAAATAAGGAATACAGTACTGCTGGTTTTTTTTCAAATTACATTGTGTTATTTTTTAAAACCGTTTATTCTTAAAGCAGGTGCATTATTTGAGCATAGTAAGGTGTGTCTCAGGCAACCGGAAAATTCATATTTCTGGCCTCTGCATTCGGCTTAGATACGGGGGATTTTACTGTATTTATCAATCCTTTTAAGTATTTTTCTCATGTGTGGTAATTTAATTTTTACATATTGTTTGCTTGTGCATTCTTGGTACCCATTTAGCTTCAGCAAGCAAGAATCTGTACATTGAACTTCTGAAAAACCCTCTCATCATCCATCATCAAAATTGGAAAGGGTATAAAGGTTGCGAATTCACTATTATAAAAAAAAGCGCAGCAGGAGAACTGCCAGAGTGCACCCCATCCTTTATTTATGCTCTCCATGCCCTTGTTACCCTACACTTGACCATACAGAAACATTTGTTCTCAGCTAGTCCTTCAGAAAACGGAGTTCATCCAAAATTCTCACAGCAAGTCATATTCACCTTGCTTCGTGGTTCATTTATATCTTGTTCTTAAAATCTTTCATGCCCTTACATCTCACTGCTTGACTATCCACTCCAGGACTTTGAGATATCGGCGCCACTTCAATTCTCATCTTAGATTCCTCCCCAATCTTAATTACTCCATCACTGGTGACAGTGCTTTGAGTTGCATGGACCTTATGTCTTAGCATTTTCCTCTGAATCGTTTGATCTCATTGAGCTCCATTTTAGTTTTAGTGATATTTATCAATCCTCCTTAAGGAGGTATGGGTCAAATTTTGTTTGACAATCTAGCTCTGCTGATGTTCTACCAAATTAGAGATACCATGTAAACACAATTTGTTGTTATTAGTAATCCACTGTTCAATTGCAAAATGTTTTAGAAGTTAACTGCTTGCTAATAAATTTTAAGAGAGCTTAGTTTGTTCGATATCTTTCAGGTGGTGGTTACTGCATTGATTTCCTTCTTATGTTCTTCTCTCAGTGAGTTAAACATCAGTGTTTAATTTATTCTTTGATTCCCCATGGAAGCCATTGCAGAATTTCATCAACTTCATGTTCCTTTTACTTACTGATTTCTCATCAATATTTAATAGCAGTGGAAATTTTCATGCCTCTTAGCAAAGAAAGTAGATCAACTATTTGGTTTCGTGGTGGGTTATTGAGCATTTGCATTTCAAGTTGGTGACAGTGATAGACGGCATGGTTGAATAATTTAGGAAATGTGTCTTTTCAAATGCTGTCATCAAGTTTACCTAGCGGTGAAGATAACTGGGAATGTTAAGTGGAGTTGGCTATTCAGAAGCCTGAGACAAGGTTAGATTTTGACAGCTATCCAGTTTTGGCAAAAACAGCACAATTCCTTGTGTAAAAGTAATTCCTAATGTCTCCATCCAAAATGGCTTGGCTCAAATTTAACATTTTTATCCAATTCTGGACTGCTCCATCCAAAGAAAATAAACTTTCCTCATGCCCTATCAAACAAATCATGTTGTCGCAGACAAATGGGAGCATATCCACTTCTGTGGCAATAACAGGAGTGCAGATTATTATCCGAATGCTGACGAATGGGATAGTCGGAGAGAACTGGAGGAGCAAATCTGCAAGGAGAGAGGGAGACAGTTGCAGGAAACAAAGTTGTGATCATAGGTGATTTTAACTTTTCACTGGGACCCCTATATTGTAAAAGGATTAAGAGTTCATCAAATGTGTTCAGGAAAGTGTTTGCTAAAATGATATATTGAGATACAAATTATAGGGTGCAAAACTAGATCTCCTAATGGGGATTGAGACCAGACAGGTGACAGAAGTATATGCAGGGGGACACTTTGGGTCCAATGATCATAATGCCATTAGTTTCAAGATAACGTGGATCAGGACAGGCCTGATCCTCAGGTTGAGATTCTAAATCAGAGAAAGGCTAATTTTGAGACAATGAGAAAATGTGGAGTCAGCGAGGTTGTTATTGGGCAAGGAAGTGCTCGGTAAGTAGGAAGCCTTCAAGGAAAAATTTTGAAAATACAGAATGTTCCGGTCAGGATTAAAGGCAAAGTTAACAGGCAAAAGGAACCTTGCTGTTTGAGGGATATTGAAGATCTGGTTAAGAAGAAGAGAGATGTGTATAGCAGCTATAAGCAACAAGGAGCAAATGAGGTTCTTGAGGAGTATAAAAATGCAGCAAAAATAAAGGTATGAGGGAAATTAGGAGGGGTAAAAGAAAGCATGAGGTTATGTTAGCCAACAAAGTGAAGGAAAACACTAAGGGCTTCTAACACTGGTATCTCATTTGCAGAGACGTCGCTGCAACTCAGGAGACCAAAAAATGGCTTGGGCTCTCACCATGGCGATGCCAGGGCGACGTCCGAGATGTGTTTGAGACGTCCCCAGACAAGGTGACAATCAATTCACCCCGCAGTCACGGTGACATCTTCTCAGTTGTGGCGATGTCTCCGCGACGTCTCCGGCAGTTGCTGCGACGTCGCGGAGACTAATTTTGTCCGCAACTGGGGAGACGTTTCTGCAACCAGCAGAGACTCGAGTTGCCACCAGGTTGCCACCTAGTCTCCAGGCCAATGAAATAGGTCCTTAAGGTATTTTAAGAACAAAATTTGTCCTCTTGAATATCAGAATGTTAAGGAGCCAGAAGAAATGAGGGAGATCTTAAATGTTTTTTTTGCATCTGTAGTAAAAGACACTGTGATTGAAGTAAAAACATAATGCTGAAGAAATTCAGTGGATCAAACATTATACTTTATATAGCAAATATAAAGATACATATCTGAACAAAATGGAGGAGGAGGAGGGACAGGAAGTGATATTTGTTGAGAGAAACCAAGGGAGCAGCAGTCAATGCTGTTCATCGAGAGAAGCGAAGAGAGCAGTAGCACCTAACCACCACCTCTAGCCTCTGACCTCCCCAAACATCCACCTCTCCCCAATACCTTCCACCGCACTGACTCCGCCTCTGACCCTTGCTTGGTCTTTACCATCCCCTCTGTCTTTTCCCTTTCAGAAATGGAATGCTCGTTTCTCAGTCTACATAAATTGGAGAAGCAACACCTAATTTTCCATTTGGGCACTCTCCAACTGGATGGCATTAACGTAGACTTCTCTGGTTTCTGCGAGCCTATGCTTTGTTCACCTTCTCTTCCCTATCCCTGTCTTTCCTCTAGCTCCTCATCACTTTCCCTCTCCATTCACAGATTTATACCCCCTCTTCTTGTTGGCTGGTGTGCCATCCCTCCCTTATCCGCCGATTACCTCCTGCCTGTGGGACTGTGCTCCTCCCCTACCCCTCCTTCCACCATTTTGTTCAGGTGCCTGCCCACATTTTGTATATACTTTGATGTCGAAGCACAGCTATGATATGTTCCCTGACTAGCAATGCCACTCCTCCCCCTTTCATCCTTCCTCCTCTATCACATCTGAAACAACAGAATCCTGGAACATTCTTCTGCCAGTCTTGACCCTTCTGTTACCAAGTCTCAATCCCATATTGTAATCCCATGTGCCAAATGTTGCATTGCAGAGAAGCAGGCATAGAAGTTCTCCAAGGCAATGTTATATTTGTCTTTTAAAACACTTGTTATTTATAGTAATATAACATATTAATCAAAGCGACCCTAACTATGCATGAATGTACGTGCACGAGCGCTTTTGCGATACCCAAATCATTTGAGCTTAGGCACAATTCTGAAATGTCATTTCAAAGTTCAGTCTTAGAAATCCCTTGTTGAAGCAGAGGCTTTTAAACTGATGCACATAAATAATCAATGAAGGAGATGGGAGGGACTGAGAGACCAGACTGCTGAAAACTCATGAATTCTTGTCGAGTTTCTTCCAGAGAAAGGATCTTTTTGCATGAATAGTTGCACAACTCTCTTCTTTGCATACGAAATAACACAAAACGAGTGACTTCTACAATGCATCCAAAACCCAGGTATGGGTCCAAGTGACCTTTCCTTTGGTCACGATGAGGTTCAATAATTCCTCTGACAGGGAGGATTAGCTAAATTGTCCACTTCACACAGAGTCACTCCACCTTAGTAGTCCATAAGATGGCTGGTGGTCAATAATAATGCTGTTTCCTTCAGTGGCTTCACTAATTGTTGCCACCCAGTCTCTCCACAGCTGTGAATGGTTGCAGCCTGTACTAGCCCTTAAAGTGATATTTACACTAAATGAACCAGGAGCTTGTAATACAATCCACACCCTGAGCTCATCTGCCTTTCTGACAATACTCCTTGCATTGAAATAAATATACCTGAGAACATTTTGATCATGTACAAATATCTGCTTTCTATCTATACATGCCCAATTTTTCTCCTCTTCCACCTCACTAGACTCTGGTTCCCACTTCCCAGCAAATTTAGTTTGAAATCCCTCAGAACAGCACTAGCTGGCCTACCTGCAAGGATATTAGTCCCCTTGCAGTTCAGGTGCAAACCATCCCAACAGAACAGATCCCACCCTCCCTGAAACCGAACCCAATTGTCGAGAAACATGAAGCCATCCCTCCTCCACCCATCTCATTAGCCAAGTATTTAGCTGCATTCACTTCCTTTTTCTAACTTCACTAACACAGGGCACAGATAGCTCTCCTGAGGTTGCAAACCTGGAGGTCCTGCCTTCAACTTTGTATACAACTCCCTAAACTCTCTTTACAGGGCCTCCTCACCCTTCCTATCCACATCATTGGTCCCTACATGGATCACGGCATCTGGCTGCTCACCCTCCCTCCTGAGGATACCGAGAACTTGATCAGAGATATCGCAGACCCTGGCACCAGAGAGGAAACAGACCATCCAGAATTCTCGATCTATCCCACAGATCAATCTGTCCCCATAACCATTGAATCCCCTATTACTACTGCTCTTCTCTTTTCCCTCCTTCCTTTTTGAGATGAGAGTCCAGTCTCAGTGCCAGAGATATGACCACTATCACTTATCCCTGGTAGGTCATCCCCACCAACAGTATCTAAAATGGTATTCTATGGGAACAGCCACAGGGGTAGTCTGCTCTCTCGGTCTATTCCCCTTCCCTCTTCCGACAGTCATCCAGCTACTTTCCTCCTGACTTTGGAGCTGACTATCTCCCTGAATCTTCTCTCTATTAACCCCTCTGCCTCTCAAATGATCTAGAGTTTATCCAGCTCCAATTGCTTATCTTGGTTTGTCAGGAGCTGCAACTGGATGCACATTTTGCAGGTGTAGTCATCAGGGACAATTGTGCTGTCCCAGATTTTCCACATCCTCCAATTGGAGCAGTCCATTACCTCACTGGAAGCAAGCTCATCCTCAGCTTGCTAAAGCCTCTCAAGCCAAAACCTCAAAGCTCCATTCCTACACTGGGCCACTCACACATTGGCTGCTCCTCACTGGCTGCTCCTCCTCAGCTTCCCCTCATTTTATTTGTTCTTGCCAATTATCTTAACCAAGTATCCCTCCTCCTTTTTAAAACATACTCACCTCAGCTGGTTCCCTGCACTCACCTCTCTCCAGAATTCTTCACTCCTCCTCTTACTGCCACATTCCCAAGATCGCAATGGCCCGAATCCCTGCTCCACACTCTTTTTAAAAGAACTCCCTCATCTTAGCTGGTTACTCAGTTACCTGAGCTGATTTTTCAAATCTGAAGAGCGATTAATATATTTGAAATGCTATATAAAAAAAACTAGATGCAAATGGAAAAATTTAATTCAATATCCCAGTGGCAATCTTTGGTACTCACAAAGTGTGCACTATCTTAAAATTATAATCAAGCCATTTATGGTCAATTTAAGAAGCAGTTTATCACATTGAGTGCAGGAGTAATCTTGTTCTCTCCCCAGGAAAGATTTATGATACTGGAGCAATTGCAAATTTAAAAACTAAGATCAATAGATAGTCACCTCCAAAGTAAAACATGAAAGTCTGCAGACACTGTGGTTTAAGTAAAAATACAATGCTGGAAAAACTCAGTTGGTCAACAGTGTACTTTATATAGCAAAGATAAAAATACATAACTATTTCAGGCTTGAGCCCTTCATCAAGATATGAAAAAATGGAGGCAGATGCTGTAGATGACACTTTCCAATCTCTCGTATTTCCCAATTTCAAAACGTCATCTTCACAGAAACGTAAGCGATGGTATTCCAAATTATTATCTTATCACTCCAATAAACCAAAATTTGTTTTTTCAACTGTAAGTAGCTTTATTTCATTGATAACAATTAAGCATTTTTCATAACTACACAAGATTTTCATAACTTGAGTAAACAAAACATTCTTTACAATAACAACGATATTCTTCTTTAAACAGTTAAACCAAAATTATGATTAAAATAAGATGAAATAAGATGATAATAAGATGAATTCAAAGAAAAGTATTTCAATGCTTACACCTCCTCGATGATTCTTCAAAGACTGAATGCAAGCTCCCCATAGGTCCAGATATTACAACATGGAAACACTACAAAAACAATTTATGCTTTAAGGGATAGTCATAAAATTAACAAAAATCAAAAACACAAGGTTTTAACCTTTCCTGATGCCTAAACAGAATGCCTAAACACTAGAGTGTAGATGGGGGTGGGGGGTGGTTGAGAAGGGCAAGGGGGAGCATGAACACAAAGGTTGGAGATAAGAGGATAAGGGAGGAGGGCAAACCTGCAAGCAAGGGGAGACGGGAGGCTCTGTGAATGGAGAGCGAAGGGGGTGGAGAGATGGAGTAAAGAAGATAAAGGAAAAGGGGAGAACGAAGAGTAGCTTAGCAAAAACTGGAGAAATCGATGTTAATGCCATCCAATTGGAGAGTGCCCAGACAGAAAATCAAGTATTGTTCCTCTAATTTATGGTGGTCTTGATGAGATAGTACATGAGCTTGGGAGTGGTTGGCCACTGAGAGATCCCAGCCACTGATGCAGATAAAGTGAAGGTGCTCAGCGAAGTGATCTCCCAGTGTGCACCCAATCTCTCTGACATAGAGAAGGCCAAAAAGGGAGAACCAGAGGCAGAGAGAACTCCTGCGGATTCACGCTTCACTTCACCTGGAAGGACAGTTTGGGGCACTAAATGGGTGGTGAGGGAGGAGGTGTGGATGCATGTGGTGCTTCCTGTGGCCACAGAAGTAGGTATGGGGGGGGCATTGGTGAGAAGGGATGAGGGAGTTCAATAGATCTCTGTTAAATAAGCACCAAGGGAAGTGGAAATGAATCCAGTAAGTGACATTGAAGTAAGGATGGGGGTTTTCTGATTGGGGTAGTGGAGCAAATCTGTGGTTGAGAGAACCAATGTTCCTCTAGTTTACTAGGGTGTAGATTAGGGATTCATTTTGTTGACCCAGAAGTCAAATCAATCAAACAAGTCAAGAAGTAAAATGTTTGAAACTTTAAATTAATAAAAATGATGCTTGCTGATGAAGCCAGTAGAATGATAAATAAGTGTGCTACAAATTACTCTCTATGTTCCTTGAACATATAATGTATACTACATTTATTACAATAATAAATATATTATTACAAAAATCTTATTGAATAGTAGAGCAGGATTAAACTACTGTATTCCCTCCTCCTCTGCTAAGTACAGCCAGAAAAATGGGGTCTCCAAAAAAAAATAGTCATCAAATTCTTTCAGAGGTCCTTTGGATGAAGATATGATTCTTAACAGTGTGAATTTTTGTTGTTAATTATCAGTTTCACAAACAGAAATAGGTTGTCAAAATCCCCAAAGAGTACTTCGCCCAGCAGACAAGCACTAACACATTTGAAATTCCTTTCTCTGTGATGTGGAAATATTACTAACCGACAAAAATCAATAATTTTCTGTGAGTGACGCAAAGATATTACTTTTACAGAAATTTGTTGATAGTCATCCACGGATACTCTACAATGTAATTTCAAAGCAATGGCATTCCGTCAAAAATCCAAATGAGCAGGAATTTTGCAGTGGGCATATCTTCATTACATAGGGCAGACTGCTAGAAGTAATATGGGAATGAATGGAAAATAATTGATACATCACTTCAGGCATATATCATTTATCTCCTTCAATTTCTTCAAGGGTAAGCCACAGAAAAAGTTTTCCCATGGCCCCATAAATAAAGGCAAATAGGATTACATGTACAATATTAGTTCTGCATGACCTATTTCCCATATAACCTTGCTAAGCTGAGTGCCTGACATGTGAAGATTGAACTCAGGTTGAATTAAGAAGAGTCACTTGAAGGGCACAATGGCCAGGATTTGTGGGCAGGTGGTGAGAAATGTGGTCTTCACCCCTGATTTCGAAAGTAAATTGAAATTTACCTCATAACAACAGTGGTAGTGGAGACGTTCAGGAATCACTGGGGAAAATCTTTTCCAGTGAGGTAAGACAAGCTCCGCCCATAATGTTTTCTAGTCCTAATAAGCACACAGCTGATGCTAGCTTTAACAAAATCCATTGACAGCCAGCTTTGTCCATAACAGGCCCTTCCAACAACTTTCTACATACTTCTACAACATCTGCAACCCTAAAAGTGCCTGATGTTTACACTCTACTGTTATGGGCTCAAAGGACCCCAAAACCCAACTGCAATAGAAATTCACCAAGACAAATGGTTACTTAAAGAAAAGTTGCTTTTAATCATCTTTAAACATGAAAGCAGGATCAAACTCTAAAGCGCACATGTATGTAATGTGTGTGCAAGTTCAGAAAAGTTATTTGATTCACAGTCCAATCTCACTCCTCCAAGTTCACCAGAATCAGGCAATTCTTATACAGTGCGCAGTATTTAACACTTATAAATCTTCACCAGGCTTTGGTGCTTGAAAGGTAAATGGTTACCATTCAGGAAGGTTCTTGTCAGT
This sequence comes from Narcine bancroftii, assembly GCF_036971445.1. Lineage (NCBI taxonomy): Eukaryota > Metazoa > Chordata > Chondrichthyes > Torpediniformes > Narcinidae > Narcine > Narcine bancroftii. Next base: position 42,011,704 of record NC_091477.1, read on the forward strand.
TTTCAGATAGAGATTTGTTGCTCATTAGATGCAAACTGATTCCTTCCAATCAGCCACTTCAGTGTCTTTCTGAAGAAACCTGCCCCATCAGGGTTTTCCAGATGATGACCTCTTTCTTTCAGGACATCACACAGTTCCTTTTCTGTTTCCCTTATCTCAGGTGAAACCTTATACAGCCAGCATTTCCTCTTTGAACAGCTGAACTAAGAACTCATAACCTGTCTTCAAAATAGGGTTTTTCCACAAGTTTGCCAGCTTGTCATGTTCCAGTCTCAGATGCTGCTGGTGAACTGTAGAAATGAATTCTCTCTCTCTCTCTCTCTTTCTCTCTCTCTCTACTCACTCAGAGAAAACCACATGACCTTCTCAGTACAGCAAATTGCATTTAGACAGACTGTGGCACCAGACTCAATCTTCTGAGTCCGTTCATCTGTTGCTTTCCAAGACAATAATCCATTACTTCACAGCATGTCCAATTAACATCTACTTGTGAAGTTTCTATAGGCATTCTTCAAAGTTTTTGCAAAGGCACTTGGAGCTTGGACTGTCTGGCTTGAGCAGTGCTCTGATATTTTAAATGAGATCTGTGTTGTGAAATGTTTGTTCGTGACCTACACTAAAAATCCTCCCACATTAAATCACCTTTAAAACATATCTATATACAATATAAAATATAACCATCTGTTACACTACAAAGGTGTTCCAGCAACAATAAAATCACAAGTAATTTAATCCCAGTTGCATAAACCCCTGTACTTTGGGTCAAAGAAGGCGAGGCAAAAGCCAGTAAGGATATATTGCTCTGCAAACCAGGAAATCTGCCATGCTTGTAAAAGCAGAAGACAGGCAAAGCAAGAATAATATGAAAGCCTGGCAAGCCAAAAGGCAGACAATTGGAGGCAGTGTGAGATGCAGGACAATGGAGAATGGCCATTGTTGAACAGGGAGAACTGGTAGAAAGGGCCACCTCTGAACAGAACAAGAAAAAAAAAACTGAAGCAAAGAGTGAAAGATATTGTGGAACTGCACAAATCTGAAATAAAAACAGAAAATGGTTGAACTAGTTTGCTCATTAGCCTGCAAAGTTAATGTTTCAGGTCAAAGAACCCAGAAGATGACAAAACTAAGCAGATTGAACTGCAGGGCTGAAGGGCTGTTGGGTTAAAACCGGAGTGACCTTGGGATGAGCTGTAAATGAGGTTATCTAGTCAATGAGTGAATGGATAAGGATAAGGCACTCTCCAAATAAGGCAGCAATGAAGCATCTTGTTTCTTTCAGGATAGCTGAGTCTTGGAAAATGTCTTCCTGGAAGAACAGTGGGAGTAGAAGCATTGATTTTTTTAAGGCAAAGTAATTATTGATGAAAAGATTACCAGATGAAGATGGAAATGTATAATTGAAGCTACAATTTGTCCATTATCTTTTTTAATGGCAGATTGAGCTCAAAAGATGGAGTAGCTTACTCAGTTTGCATGTTCCTGTATCATTATGTTACAAATCAACATTTCATTTTCATACAAACATAGAACCAAGAAGCAGAGGTTTAAAGAGATTTCAGAGTTAATTGGATAATTTCAAGCTTATAGAATATGATAAGGGGCTCAGCAAGAAGTGATATAGATTATTCAAGTCTGCAGTGATTGATGTTTTATACATATGTATATATATTGAATTGAATTGAATTGAATTGGTTATTTTCACATGTACCAAGATATGCAAAAAAATGCATGCTAATGCACTCAACTTCTGCCGGAGTCTACTTTTGTTCCTACACCACCCGCGTGCATTCCCAACTGAAAAATATAGTTTTTTTTTAAATTATACATGCATAGCACACCTTTCCCCTTTTTTAAAAAAAGAAAAAAAACCACACGAACACAATACTATTTAAATAACAAAAATATTTACATTCTGTGGCCAGTCTCTTTCCACTCAGCAGCTTTCAATCAGTCTCTGAGGTGGTTTACCAGTCCTGCTTGGTCTAGTATGTGCTTCCACTGGTGTATTGCTTGCATTTGCTGCTTTAGTATTTGTAATTTTCTGTGAACTCTGAATAGCATGTTCCTTTTCTACATGGGCTGGCCTTTTTTGTGTACTGCCAAGTGACAGGTCACGACCACGGATTGGAGCTTGTAGTCATAGATCCATCCGATTCATCAGAGATGTCCCTCCCTCTGTCTTGATCTATTTCCTCTTGCACATATCCTTGCATGAACCATGTGCCCGAATTGTGATTTCAGATTCAGACTTGAACTCCAGGCTTCAGGACTAATCGGCGTTTTGCAATTTTATCGTGATATTGATCCTGTTTTACTTTTTCTTCCACTTTAGCCTGCGACCTTGAGTGTCAACATATTTTCATACATTGGAAAATTGATACATATGTGTTAACCCATCAGCATTTGGGCTGGAGAAAGGCCATTCTGTAGTGGTCCACTTCTGTGAATCATTAGACTTCTGTGGAAATCCTCTTATCCATCATGCACTTTCTTCATGAGGCTCTTCACCACCTTAACAGGACTCTCTGCTAAGCCATTAGATGTTAGGTGAAGTTCTATATCAAAACCCCCAAGTATTGGCAAAGGCTAAAATTCACTGCTTGAAAATTGTGCACCATTGTCTGATGCTACTTCATATGGAACTCCATGCCTATCAAACACATTTTCATGAAATTGATAACTGCTTTGTGGATGTTGACACCTCTGGGTAATTGTAAAAATATTCTGTTATTACTATACAACTCGACCCATTACAGTCAAACAAATCTACTCCAACTTTGAAGTACGGTCTGTTTGGTACAGTCCAATAAGCGGCTTTGCTTGTTGCTTTGGTTGATAGGTAAAGCATATTTCACATGAAGCAGCAATCTGGCTTGCCTTGGTTCATTCTTGGCCAGTACATCACCTCTACATTTACATTTTAACTCACCAAGTTGTCCTTCATGCATCTTCTGGTGCATTTCCTCGCATAGCAACTCTGGAATCCCAAACCTGTTCCCTTTGAAGACCATATATTTCACAACTGATCGTTCATTTATGCATGCCCAATAATCCCGAACACCCATTGGACAGTCATTCTTAGCTGCTGGCCCTCTTTTCTCTATTTTACCTTTGAGTTCTTTTATTGTTTCATCTGTCTCTTGCTTTCCTGATCTACTCTGTTCTGTTCTATCCCGGGATACTGGAATTGAAGTAATAATTGTGTCAACATAGATCTGTATCTCCGCATTAACCTCTTGGTCACTCTTTTTTCTTGGTTGTCAACTGCTCAAGACAGTGCATCAGCTGCAAACATGTATTTTCCTGTCATTTAGATCATTTTCACATTGTATTTTTGCAGCCTTATCAACATGTGTTGAACTCTCATGGGACAGTCAGTCAGTGGTTCGGACATAATTGTGACCAGTGGTTTATGATCTGTCTCCACTTCAAGGACATCCAAAAATCTTTTGATGGAACCTTTCACAAGCATAAGTGCTGGCAAAAAGCTATTTCTCTATCTGTACGTAGTTGGCTTCTGCACTTGTTAAAGCCCTTGATGCATAGGCCACAGGTTACCATGTGTCCTCATGCTGCTGGTCCAAGTCTATATCGGGACACATCAGCTGAGATCCTGGTGTGTCTATTTGGATCATAAAATTATAGTACAGGTCCTTCTGCTAGGACTTTTGTTTTGAGTGTCTGGAAGCACTCTTCTTTCTTGTGTGACTATAGTCACTCATTTATCTGCTCAATGTGTGATGTAAGTGGTGCTGACACATTCAACATGAGGGATGGACTTAGCCAGATAGGTCACCATCCCCAAGAAACATCTCAGCTCCTATGTTTTGTGGCCTCACAAAATTCTCAATGGCTGATATCTTTCTTGGATCCTTGTTCAGATATGACATCTCCTATGAAGGTCAGTGACCTTACGCCAAACTCACATTTCTCTTTATTTCATTTCAAATTGACATTCTGTGTCACGTCAAGCACTTGCCTTAGTCCCATATCATGTTCTTCCTTGGTGGACCCCTGTACAATGTTGTCATCCATCATAGTCTCAACTCCAGGTACACTTTCAAAGATCATGTGGATGGTTTTATGGTAGATTTCTGGTGCAGAAAATATCCCATATGGTAGCTGAAGAAAGTGGCATCTTCCTTGTGGGGTATTGAAAGTATATAGTCTCAAACGTGTCTCATCAAGCTTCATCTACCAAAACCCTGATGATACCTCGAGCTCGCTGAACCATTTGGCACTTGTGAACTTGGACATGATTTCCTCCCGTGTCAGCAATTTAAAATGCTCTCTCTTAATGGCTTTATTGAAATCTCTTGGGTCCAGAGATGTATGCAATGCTCCATTTTTTTTCTGATCAATGACCAGTGAGTTGATTCAACCTGTAAGTTCTTCAATTTTCTGCTTGACTTTCATCAATTCCATAAGTGCTAGTTCTTGTTTAAGTTTGTCTCCAAGTGGAAACGGAACTTTCCTGCATGCATGGACTACAGGACCCATTGTCTCATCTACATAGATCTGGTGTACTCCAGGTAAATATCCAAGCCCCTCAAAGACATCTGCATACTCTTCCATGAGTGCTCTGGCTCATCTTTGGTGACGCTACGATGAAAACTCTTTTCACCAGATCGAGCTCTTCACATGCACTCAGACCTAATATTGGCTGCATTCTCTTTTCTACAATCAGTAGCTGTGGCCTTAGTGTTTGAAGGTCACCATACTGGAAAATTCCTTTTTACTGGAGCATTCTCTCCAGTGTAGCCAGTCATTTTTAATTTCACTGGATAAATTTTGCTCTTTATCGTCCTTAGATAACAGATTTGCCTCAGCTTCAGTTCGGGCTTAAATGGAATTATTGTTTCATTCACAGTCACTGGATTGATCCATTCCATTTTACCAGCAACAATGGACAATAGTGAATCCACAAATAATGCCTTTATTTCTTCATCCACTGTGTCAACCTTCTCTCAGTAGTCCCTGTTTTGCAGCACTTTGCAAAATGATTCTTCTTCCCACACTTATTGCAGGACTTTACACAGGCATGACATATCTTTGGAATATTTCTACCTATTCATCTGCTGCATTTGCTGTTTGAGCCTATCTCTTTGTTTTGTTGTAGCTTTGGTAAACTCCTAGTTGGCTGCTTCTCTGTTTTCACTGTTGTGTCTATCCCGTGCAGCTCCTTAGCTTGTGCTTGTGTGGTCTCTGCTGCCCTACACATACTCACAGCTTTTTCCAGAGTCAAATCTTTTTCATGCAACAGTCTTTCTCCAAGCACATTATTTGGGATTCTGCAAACTATTCTGTCTCTAATGAGTGATTTTTTCAAATCTCCAAATTCACAGGACTTACTCAGCAATTTAAGCTTGGCTAAGTATTGGTCAAAGCTCATAACTTGTTTCTGGTCACAGGAGAAGAACTTGAAACTCTCAAATGTGAGATTTTTTTTACATGGAACAAAACAGTCCTCAAATTTTGCCATCAGAATGTCCAATAGGCAAGCTGTCCCATCAATTTGAAAACTGTTATAGATGTCCAAGGCATCATCAACCATTACGTGTAGAAATATAGACACTTTCTGGTTTTCATCAGTCTCATCCACCTCACCAGCCTCCAAATAAATGTTGAATCGCTGTTTGAAGTTTTTCCAATTATCGGTTAGATTGCCAGTGAACTGCGTCGGTGTGGGAGGACTTAACTTATCCATGACAGGAACTATGGTCTTTCCTTACTTACTCAACCTGACATAGTTTTAACACAAACAACTTTATTTCTCAAGCTGCTTGAACCAACAATGCACTTTACTTCTGTCATAATCTACTTTTGTTCCCACACCAACCGCGCGTATTGCCAACTGGGAAATGTAGTTCTTTGTTATACACATATAATAACACAGTCAGATGTTGTTTCAACTCCCCCAATATTGTTTTCAGCAAACATTCTGAGAAACGAATGTGAAAATTATTTAAAAATCCAGAGATATTTGCTAAAGGGAGCATGGGGTGAAAAATAGGAGACTAAAAATGAATATTTGGGGGAATCCCAGGAGTACTGGTGTAGGTATGAGAAGGAAGACTATTAATAATGATTCTCTGTGAATGATTCCACAGATAAGACCTGCAACCAGATAAATAAAGTTGGATGTGATCTCTACCCTATTTCATCACTTTAAAATTTCCATCTTTATTTCAGACAAAAATCATTCATTTGTATTAAGTTGTTAAATCTGACACCTACTGAACATTGCACAAAGCACATCAACAATCCAATCGTTAACTGATCTTTTTTGAATAGCTTAAAATTCAGAATCTTTAAACTGAAGAATCTCACATGGCTCATGGCATTATCAGACAACTGTTATTGAAAATTGATGCAATGTGTGGCTTGATTCTTAAATTAATTACTTATAAGATTTAAAATTTTTAAAACTTAGACATACAGCATGGTAACAAGCCATTTCTGCCCAAGAGACCGTGCCACCCAATTCAGACCCAATTAATCTACAACCCAGGCATGTTTCAAATGGTGGGAGGAAGCCAGATCCCCTGGGGAAAACCCACACAGACAAAAGGAGAGAATCTACAACAAACTCCTTACAGGCAGCGTGGGATTCGAACCTAAGTCCCCATTACTGGCACTGTAAAGGTGTTATCCTAACCGCTACATCAACTGTGCCATCCTATGTCAGGAAGCAGTTTTTAAAAAAATCAAATAAGATACCAGTAGACACAGTCTAATCTGAAACTGTATTTAGGAATAAAGTGAATGAATGTAGAAGTTGTAATATTCACTTATCATGGAGCCTGCTTTATCTCTGTATTTGTATGGATATCATGTTGTGATCATATTGGACAGGAGAGTTAGGTGATGCACCTGCTTTACAGCAATATAACGTCAGAGACCCTCAGTCTGTACCATATTTGAAAGATAAAAAAGATGAAAAAGATGAAATACATTAATATTCTTTAATAGATATTTTCTTGTAAATACATTTTACTTCTGTTCCACTGTATGTTTCATTGCAAATCAGTGCAATATTCAAGCATTTCAGACACCTTGAAATTCTGCAGCATTTGGAAAGAACCATCACATCAGTGGTGCATGGTTGGACAACACATGTTTCCCCCCACCCCCCCCCCCCTCATGAGCCTCACTGCCATGATAATCTGTGGCTAATGAGGTTGAGGAGCCCAATAGGTCAAGGCATAAAAGGAAAGTCTGCAGAGGGAAGCAGGCAATTGAGGGTTTAGAATTCCAACTTGAATGGCTTTGGTGTCGATCTGGGACAGACCAGGACAGTGGGGTTGTGAGTCACTAAACACTTCACCACTGTTCTAGTTACATCTGCCATTCCTTGGTCCATTTTCTCACTTGATCTAGATCAACTCCATTTTTAGTTCACCTTCTTCACTGTCCATTTTACTACTAATTTTGATGTGATCTGCAAATTTATTAGCCATGCCAACTAAAATTCCATCCAAATCATCCATAAATGAACACCAGAAAGCCCAGAACCAGTCCTTGTGACAGGCCTCCAATCTGAAACACAATGCTATACTACCACCATCTGACTCTTTCTATCAAACCAGTTTTATGTACAATTGTCCAGTCCACCATCTCACTTTCCAAACCAGCCTATCCTGCAGGACATTGTCATCAATTGACAATACACATCACCTTATAGCAGATATTGGAATATAGTTGTAGTGTAATTCCATCTTTCAAATATTCTTCAACTAATCCAAAGAAAAATTCAAAGGCAGGATAAAAAAAGTCAGTAAACTAATTAGTTCACTACCATGTAAAATCCTCATCCAAAATTGATGCAAAAAAAATATTTTTCATCTACTTTTATTCAAATGCTGACATGCATTTGCTTTAAAGATCTTAATGTTCCGGTGGAAAGTTGACAGGAATTAATCTCCTACTTACCTGCTTAAAAAAAAGTATTCAGATTTATTGTCAGAGTACATACGTGACATTACATGCAAACCTAAGATTCCTTTTTCCTGTGGGCACAGCAGAATTACCACTAATTGGTAGTGCAAAAAAATAAACTGATCACAATGTAAACAAATAAAAGAACTATAAACAGATAAATGTAAACAAACCGCCTGTGCAATACAGAGAGAACAAAAGAAAATCAATAAAGTGCACAAGTAAGAATTCTTAAATGAGTCTGACAGAGTTTATCATTGAGGAATCGATGATGGAGGGGTAGCAGCTGTTCCTGAACCTGGTGGTGCGAGTCTTGTGGCACCTATACCTCTTTCCTGATGGCAGTAGTGAGAACAGAGCATGTATTGGGTGATGTGGTTCTACGATTATTGCTGCTGCATTCCGACGGTAGCCTTCCCTGTAGATGTACTCAATAGTGGGGAGAGTTTTGTCTGTGATGTCTGGGGGTATGTTCACTCCCTTTTGGAGGGTTTTATGCTCAGGGAGTGTTAGTGTTCCCATAATCAGACTGTGGTCAGCACACTTTCCACCAAACCGCTGTAGAAGTTTGCCAGGGTTTCTGGTGTCATACCAAACCTCCACAAACTCCCGAGGAAGTAGCGGCACTGATGTGCTTTCTTCACGATTCATACTTTCTGCACACATAAACATAATGGCCACACATGAAGAGTTTGGTATGTGGTACACTGTGATTTTAGGGCTGCAACTTCCCTTGTTTCTACTTGGAGGATTAAAATTAAACAGACCAGCAGCTTTGAATGTTTAACACCTCTCCGTCACTGTCAATACCACTATTGGTGCTCTATACATTATAATACTTTAGAATGTGAACAATATCTTTTATGGAAACAATAATCAGAATAATATTAGTCACATATAAAACCACCATGTTCCTTCAACAATGCTACCTCTTCTTAAATTGGAAACTATTTTGGGTTACGCAATTCACACATGACTGCAAATAGGTTAGAACACCAGACTAACAAGCCAATTTACTAAAATGAACAATTCCATTTCAATCGCATATTTTAAACTTATTTTGATGCAGATCTTCTGTCAGTACATGAACACTGTTCCATTATTAACGTTATACTCTCTTTGTCAGTACATTCATATTCGGCCTCACTGTGCTATCATAATGACTGTTGCTTCAGATAGCCAGTGATCTGGTTTCCAAATAAATTATCTGACTACAATAGATTGCAATACTATAACAAAACTAACTCTGTTTCAATTTCAGTATAAAACAAGTTAAGGCATATCATTAAGGCAAATACAGTTCAGAATAAATATGTTCCCCCATCAATATAATGGTACCCTCGTATTGGTGCAGAAGGAAGGCATTTACCGAGCTGATTTATATGCTGATGCAGTCAACTTGGAAATAGATTCAGAGAACAGAACCTGTCCTGCAGCCACGTTCCTCTGAATAAAAGGGATGGATTCTTAGCCCAGGTGGAACACACAATAGGAGTTCAGTTGAAAGAATTGTTCGCAGTGATTGGCATGTCCAATTTCCAGGTGACGAAATCAAAAACCCGACACCCCTGGAAGCATTCATTGAATTAGGCAGTATCTGTGCAGAGATGAAGGACTGCTGACCCGGAGCATTGACTGAATCCCTCTCCGTGGATGCTGCCTAACCTGTTAATTAATCTAACATTTTATATCCTTCTTCCACTTAATTGAACTTGATTGGTCAACTCTGGTTGCTGTAATTCTTTACAGCCTATGGAGGGTCTGAAGCAGACAACAAGCCTTGAGCACAAGGTGAGTGAACAAGATGTATTCGAGGATGCAAGTGTAATGAGAGGGATGGAAGTCGAGAACTTTTGGGAAGTAATTATCAAGCTTACCACCTCAGCAGCACAGCTATCAGTGCGGTAGGAACACAGGCAGTTAGTGACGCGTTTCCTGAAATATCAATGGTGTTCTACCATTGAAGAGAACATAGCCTCATTTCCATTGGATAATGAAATATAAAATATCAGAGAAAAAATACTTACACCAGTGTTTGTCACTGCATCTATAAATGGGGACTATTGAGTCATCATTAGGACCATTAACTTCTGTGAAGGAAAATTTCCATACTTAAGGCAACACCATTCCATACTTCAGGTACACTATTCAAAGTACAGATTCAGCAATCTTGTGACATCATCATTCATAAAAATGTAATTTGCTATTATGCTGCTTGTATGGTAAATCTACCAGCAAGAAGCAAAGAAAAACTTGGTAAGTTAATGGATTAGCATTTGGTTTAGCAAACATTATACATCTATATGTGTGTGTATATGTATGTATGTATATAAAATCCAAAAATAAATTAATAATAATCCTTGCATTGAGTCTAACCACTCTCTCCACCAGCTATAATCTTATCTCACACCAAGGGAGATGGTTAGGGTTTGCATCTCAGTTGCAAACATTTCTGTGTTCAGAGCCCAATCATTTTCAACTACTCAAACAATAACCCTCATTCCAACATAAAGTAAGATTTTTCATTGAAAATAGTTCAAAATTCATTGTCCTCTCAATTCCTCAAAGGAGGAAAAGACCCATTTCTGCATACAACAAGACCTAGCCAACATTAGGTATGAGTTCGTCAGTAACATCCAAATGAAAGCAGCAATCATCTCTGATAACAAACTCTCAATACCTTCCATTGATATTCAAAGATAATAAGATTACTGAATTGAAATACTGGAGCATCATTGACCATTTTCTTTTGAAAAGCACAAATAACTTGAAAAACTCTCATCATAATTGGGACTATCACCTGGTGTGCCCTACTTAACAATATTGTAGTATTATCTGTAGTGATCAAGAATGTGGTTCAACACTACATTCTCAAAAACAATTACGAATGGGCAATAAATTTAGCTTTGTTGGTAATGGCCAGATCGAAATAAAACAAATGAAAGTGAACAGCAGGTTGTTTCTTAGACAATGAGCCTGATAGTTCACAGATACTTTTTTTCATAAGTTTGGGAGGTTTAACAGATGCCTTGGTAAGTTGATCAGCTGCTCTGTGAAAGGAAGACAAGGTAGCAAATGGTGCTGAGTGTTGTACAGATTTAATTCTGGTAAGCAATGGTAGTGAACGAAATAATACAAAAATTATGTTTGCAACAATTCAGACTTCATATTTATTGTCAGAATACATGCATGACATCACGTACAAACCTGAGTACAAACCTGCAGGTGAGGTTGGGGAAAAAATCTGCACATGTAAACAAATTATAGTGACATGTTTACAATTAGTTTCAATACAAGTTCAGATGTATTTTAATCTTTTATTTAACATGTAAACTTGAAATTATCTTCTTTAATGTTGACATGAAATATTCATAAATAATATCTGCACTGATGCTCCATGAATAGAGTAACATTTGTGCTAACGGTCAACTAAAGTTATGAGTGTTTCACTCACCCTTTTCTATGGCTCCATGTTTATAATATTCTAACTAAACTCCCAATTTGTCCTCTGCCCCACCATGCATGGTCCTAATGGCACGACTACACCTGAACGCACTGTGCGTGCTCCTGGAACCTCACATGAACACCACTACAAAGATGGCCGCTGAAAGCAAAACTAACTCAGGATGCCTCCAATGCTCACGACGCCAACCTAACAAGGTAAGTCAAAGAATTACACATTTTGGCCACTACACAAATGCATAGAAATGTAAAAAAAACTGACTGCAAGACAGAGAGAAATTTTAAAAATCAATAAAGTTTAAATGTATGAATTCTTAATGAATCCCTGAATGAATCTGTTGCAGAGGAGTCTGAAGGTGGAGGGGTAGCAGCTGTTCTTGAACCTGGTCGTGTGAGTCTTGTGGCACCTATACCCCTTTCCTGATGGTAGCAGTGAGAATAGAGCATGTGCTGGGTGGATGATGTGGATTGCCAATTCTCCTCAAAATGTGAAAAACTGCATCATTCCACATTAATGTAATTTTTAAAATTGCAACACTTTTTTTGGCCTTGCTCAGATAGAATTCAATCTATTCTACTCATATTCTTTATATTTTTCTTGATCACTTAATCTACATCTGCTCAATAAAATTCTTACATTATCCTCAGCAGATGTGCTTCAAAAAGGTGGCTTCTGAAACATCAATTCCATTTCTCTCTCCATAGGTGCGGCCTGATCTTGGGATATTTGCAGAACTTCCATTAACCAATATCACCTCTTCTACATGAACAATTTCCACTCAGTCCTTTCAATGAATCACTGGAAATCACCATGGCAAAGAATACTCAGCCAGAAGACTCCTGGTTACCAATCACCAATTTATAGATAATCACTTGTGACTGAATTGTTTGATATGTATGATATATGTGATATGTCAACTTGGTTCTGCAGTACAACTTGTTTGAGTGCTGTATCTGTATAGTGTGCCTTTTCACACCACCTGTTCTAATGGAAAATACAAAATTATGGAAATATGACAGGTAGTCAGCATGAAATACTGACTTCAGACAATTCTGCCAAATAAATGCATGTGTGATACACCCAGAGACTATTGAGGGCTTAAAGGTAATATAGGACTGCATTTTTCTAACTGTTCTGTTCTTTACAGGTTTAACTTTGTGATTTATAACAAGAGAAATTATGAATTCTTTCACCCATGAGGATAGTTAAGTGGTATGCTATACCTTACGCAGAGACAATCAATAAACTTTAAATAAAAAATTGAAATGTTTATTTTTAAATTAAAATTTTTAATTTAGGCATACAGCACAGTAACAGGCCATTTCGGCCCACAAGACTGTGAAGTCCAATTTACACCTATTAACCTACACCCTCTGTATGTTTTGAACAGTGGGAGGAAACCAGAGACAGGGAGAGAATGTACAAACTCCTTACAGAGAGCACAGGATTCGAACCTGGTCCCGTTCGCTGGCGCTGAGCTAACCACTACATCAGCCATCTTGCCCGAGCAGTAGTAATTCTCTTACTCTAACAATCACTATTCTATTTTCAACTCACAACCAATCCTCTCACAAATCTCCAGTGCAGCTAAAAATCGATTGTTTCTCAGATGGTTCGTCTGAATTGCAAGTTTTTTCTCGAGCTGACGGACTAGATTGGGTTCTTTCTTGATTGACCAACATTCTTACCATTGCTGATTGCAGCATCCCTGATGCTCATGGATATACTCCTATGAATTTGTGACCAGCCACATGATCAATTCTTTGGTGCTATCACCCGTCTAATTGTTTTCTATAATTATATAATGATTACCGGATGTACTTCTGCACTGAATCTTTTTATTATTATCCTGTAGGTAGTTCTGAATTCTAGCACATGTGAAAAGTTTTGTCTTCATTAGATTCAATGGCCTAATTTTATACATTCCTTCCCAAGCTGGATTTTTATTTATTTTCAGGGTTTCCCTGAATGAACATCATTTATTGGCAACTCTAATAGCCCTTGAAGTAATGGTGATGAGCTGGCTTCTTGAATTACTCCGTCGTTCTTGTAAAGGTACTATCACAGTTCTGTTGGGTAGGGAGTTCCTGAACTTAAGATCCAGCCTCATTAAAAGATGTAGGACATATCTCCAAGTCAGGATAATACGGAACCTGGAGGTGAACTTATCTGTTTCCAAGCACTTACCACCATCCTTTTTAATACAGGTATGAGAGGTACTATCTGTGGTAAACCATTGTATGTATGTTTGGATGTACTAGGACACGCCCCTTGTTGACTGTGCCTGAGACTCCTCCCACTGACTCCTGAATAAAGGTGACTGTGCTACAGCCCCCTCCTCCGTTCAGGGCAGTCAACCAGCATGGACAGACATCCATTATGTAGTTAAGAGAAGCCTATCAGTTTGTCTACAACTAGTCTTTGAAGTTGTTGATGGTGCATCATTATCACAATAACTGAGCAAGTAATGTTACACTTTTATTTCTTTGTTTAAACGTTTATTCTGAGGAAACTAATTCTATAGTGGAAATGATCTCCACCCTGTGGTGTTTCAATTACTTGTAGGTTAGTTGCTTTAAGATAGTGCAGAGGTTCTCAACCTTTTTCTTTCCACTCACATCCCACTTTAAGTCATTCCTATGCCATCAGTGCTCTGTGATAAGTAAGGGATTGCTTAAGGTGGCATCAGTGGGAAAGGAAGGTTGAGAATCACTGCTCCCAACCCAATTGTTACTGAAATGTTTTGCTTGAGAAAAACAGTCATTGGCCCATTTCCTCTGGAGTTATGAAACCATGCACATAACGAGTCAATGAGGTACGATTAAACCAGTGGTTCTTAACCTTTGTCTTTCTACCCATATTCCACCTTAAGCAATCCCTTACTAATCACAGAGCACTGATGGCATAGGGAACACTTTAAATAAAGTGGTTTTAACAGACTCCACTTTAAGAATTATGAAGTCTGATGAGAGGGTGGTAACAGGAGTTCAAGGAGTTTTGAATGACTTCAAGGCTTCCACAAAACTCAATTCTAATAGACAATGCAGCTGTCTCTCTTGAGGTGCATCATGAGTGAGCAGCGGACATATCAAGCTAGAAGTGGGAAGAGAAGGAGAAGGAGAAAATAGCTCTCAACAGGACACTGCTCATCGAATAATCATCATATGTTTCATCACAGCAAGGAATGCTGCCTGAATTGTCTTTGATTCACAAATAAAAACTTCACTGAAATGTACAATATGCTACAGTTTCAAGTCCAACTGCTGAGCGATCCAAGGACCATCTTGCAAGAGGTTACTAAGGTCATTAAATTTTAAAAAAAATATAAACTTAGACTTACAGCACGGTAACCGATAATTTCAGCCCATGAGTCCATGCTGCCCAATTTATACCCCATTAAACTATACCTTTGTTTTGTGTTTTTTTTTTGAACAGTGGGAAGAAACTGGAGCCCCCAGTGAAAACCCACAAAGACACGGGAAGAATGAACAAACTCCTTAAAGACAGCGTGGGATTTGAATCCCAATCCCAATTGCTGGTGCTGTAAAGGTGTTGTACTAACCGCTACACCTATTGTGTTGCCCTGGTTGCCATTAACTTCCATGGGCAGAGTTCCTTCCAGCCTGGAGATTGAAATCCCTATAATATATCTCAGTGTGCAGTGTTATGTAAAGAACATTATGGATGGTTCCTATTTCAAGAGAGTGAACTTATTCTTTTTCCCGCACAACAAAGCAGTGAATAAAATGAACAAAGAACTTTATCACGATCACAGATGTTCTAGTGGTCCAGGGTAACACTAACTGAACTCACAGCATTTTGATTGGTGTGTAATAACACAACATTCTGGTCAATGCATGGTACCCAGGCTTTTAATTTCCTCATGTATTTCAAACACACACTATAAAGAACTGTGCCTGCAATAAAAGGCTTGGTGTTGATGCAATCCCTCCGAGCAGATATTTATCAAAGATTTCTTTATCCCTATAATTGTGGAATTATTCAGTACTCAGTAGAGCAAGTCTCAAGATTCTTCAAAATCTGATGTGTGTTGCAAAACCTCACTATAATAATTCATTAGGTCATATGCTTTATGGTGAGCAAGTGTGGAGAAGACAGGAAGAGAGAAAGGAAGTAAATAGAAGAAGAGGACTGGCAGAATCCAATAAAATAGGTCTTTGTGTCTAACTATCTGTCTTGTATCTGGAAACATGGGACACAAGGGAGACTGCAGATGCTGGAATCTCAAGCTAAACATGGTCTACTGAGAGAATTTGGCAGGTCAAATAGTATCAATGGAATAAAATGAATGGTTGGTGTTACAAGGTCAAACCAGCAGCCACAAAGAAGGCATATTACACAGGGGTAAAGATGAACAATTACTTGATTAACAAAAAAATCACCTTCAAACTTTAATTCAAAATCCCCCCTTTTATAACAACGTCCACTGGTTACTATGAAAATCTCTATAACAGTGTAAAACTAATAAATTCCCCAGCCTAAATATAATATATGTAATCGAAGACTAAGCTACACTTCCAGCCAGCCCACAGAAAAATTTAGACACAAAACAAACACAAAACACACAAGACTCACAAAACTTTGATCTCAACTGAAGCAAGGATCATAAACAAAATTCAGTTTGTTTGTTAAACTGAAGCCAAAAGATCTTTGAGAGAGAGAGAGAGAGAGAGAGAGAGAGAGAGAGAGAGCGAGAGCACAAAATTCAAAGTTGTCTTGTGTTGCTTGGAGAGAGAGGAACAACGGCTTGGTCTGGATCCTTCTGGCTGGCTTCAAAATGTTCATCCTTTTTGATATCCCAACATTCTAAACTGTCCTTCAGACCATGACTCATGCTCTGGGCCTCCTTTCATTCCACAGCACCACCCAGTGGTGGTTTATCGTCCAAGTCCAGAAATTTTTAGATCATTTTCTGCACATGCTCAGTCCGTCTCCCACTCTCTCAGTAGTCCACTTTGGCTCTCTAAGCCAAACTGTCACTTTTTAACATAAAACCCTCCCACCCTCCATTGCAAACCTTTCTCTGACATTTTCATCACAGGGAAAAGATGTGCACAAAATAAATAGGTCAGAGCTTGCCAAATTGCAAACAAAATTCAACTCCTCTCCATAGTACCTGCCACCATGTCTATTCCTTACCTTGCTGCTGTTGCATGATTGCAACACGACTGGAAATAGATTAAGAGAGATGACAGCTTTAGGCTTGGCAGACCTAACTTTGGGCTCTACCATCATATAATCAGCAGTATGAATCTGGATGACAGGCAATTGCAATTACTGAGGTGTAGTGATTGTTATAGAATCACAATCTCTCTAAACCAGAGGAAGGAAAGTAGTTTCATGAAACAGAAAACCACAACCACAGCACTGGGTACAGAAAATAATTATGTAACTGTTGCTGAGATTGGGGGCTTGAATTATATTGTTAGGCCAAATAGACGGGGCCCTTTCTCTCTGAAGTGTCGTGGGGGAGGGAGAAACCTAATAGAAGTTTATAAAATCATGAGAAGATAAGGTAAATTAGGTGAATCTTAAACCTGAGGGCATAGATTTAAGATGAGAGGAGAAGGATTTTAAAGGGAACCAAAGGACACCTTCTTCACATAGACAGTGGTGGATGTATGAAACAAGCTCACAGAGGAAATGGTGGAACCAGGGACAATTGTTACTGTACTGACAATAACCACAACAGCAGTGTGAGTATAAGACAGCTTTAATAAACTAATATGTATATTAAGAGGTCTTGTCTCTCTGCAAGATAAACCTGGAAGACTAGACTATAGCTCTGGACTGCTCTATATACAAGGTCACCGGCAATGACCGCTGGTACCTAGTGGTGTAATTACTTATCACCACTGTTACATTCATAGTCATTTGAACAGGTACATGGATAGGAAATATTTAAAGAGATTTGGGCTATATGCAGGCAAAGAGGACAAGCTTGGTTGCAATAGGCAAGATGGCCCAAAAGGCCACCTGTGGATCACCTGTGGATCTCTATGCCTATAACACAAAGTTAATTGTTATATCGTAATATTGGAAAAAGATAATAGCTGCTTTTCATATTCTCAGAGGTTCATTGGTTTTCTGCAAAGCTGAAAGCACATGTCTGTCAATTAAACACTTACAGAAATGAATCAAAATGGCATCCACCCAAGGATCAAATTAATAATGCTAACTAAGTCCCCAAAAGCAATATGGCAATTCTTAGTTCAGAGAAGAAAAAATATAATGCATAATTTGATGTAGAGAGTTTATCTCATAAATTATATGCATTTCCACAGCAAGTGAACTGATGTCAAGACATGGAAGGTTGACCTGCCACATTGTTAAGTATTGAAATTAATCTCTTAATTGTCTAATTAACATCCAACCCAAGATTAGGTATAATTTTGCAATATCTGCAGTTTTACTCCATGTGAATTGTAAGTGTAAGTGGCTTATGCGTGAACTTCAAAAATAACTTTTTTTTCTTTTGATTTCCTTGATAAAAATTAAAAGTGTTTGCTCTGGTAATCTGTGAAAATAGTGGAATAAAATCTTGTTCGATAATAACCATGTAACTCTACAATAGTCATTTCACCCTGCATCACAAGTGCTGTCAAAGGTGAACAGCCCCTCACAATTTTTTGTTAAACAAGAATGCTTTTCCCCCATTCCCAGTGAAAGTCTCAGGTTGAAACGCTGATTGCCTTTCACTTCCTATGGATGTTGCATGACCTGCTGAGTTTCTCCACGCAATTTTTGGTCCCTTTTATTTCTCCTCTTGGAAACAAATGTTTGAGTTCATCTATTGAAATTTCTTCATCTCCAGAACCTCAGGTTCAGAAATACAGTTATCCTGAATAGCGCCAGTAACATCAGTAACTATAATGGCTGGTAGTGAGGCTCCTTACTTCAAATAATTAAGCTGAGATTCAGGAATACACTCTATTTAGACTCAGTAAATATAATACAAGTCAAATTACACAATAGCAGATCATTCTTGTCAAATTAGTAAACAATTTGGCTGCAAATAATCTTTCATTTTATTCTCATTCCTTTTATCTTTCTGTTCTTACAAGCCTGGATGAGTAGTCCATGAGTAGTCCTTCTTCTCTACGAAGCTGACCATGCTTAATACTCAAATACATTTGCTATTATTTCCTCATATGTATGGTTGGTTCTCAGGCACAAGTGATGATGGTTGTATGTTTTTTACTCGGCAAGTACAGTTTCGAAGATTTAGTGGTTTTGTAAAGGTAATTTGCAACAATATGTGAGACCACATGCTTTTTAAAATATCTTTATCCTATTATTATAACTGGACATTTTTCTATTTGAGCACAGCCTGTACAATATATTAGTAACTAAGTGGGAAAGAGTTCACAATGTGCAGTGTGGTGAGGTACAGTGTGGGAGGTAAACAGGCACACATTTATTATATTTGTTTCTCTCTCTTTTGCTTGGTGTCTCCATCTTCCAATATTTAAAATAAAATATTTGTCCATATTTAAGGTAAATATTAGTAAAGATAAAATACTGTAAAATATCACCAATAGGCAGAATCTATGAAGAAAGAAATAGATTGGGAATCTAGCATTAGAATAGAAAAAATTATGGAGAGGCAACTTTTTTTAAACAAGGATTGAGACAAGGAAAAAGGAGAAGAGGGGAATTGTTTGATATATACTAGAAGGTAAAACTGATTAAATAATAAAAAGGATGATTTAATGCAGTGGTTCTTTCCACTCACATCCCACCTTAAGTAATCCTTATACCACCGGCAGTCTTTGATTAGTAAGGATTTGCTTAAGGTGGGACGTGAGTGAGAAGGGAAGGTTGAGAATCACTGCTCTAGACTCAATTGCTACTGAAATATTTTGCTTGAAAAAAATTGTCATTGGCCCATTTCCTTTGGAGTTATAACACCGTGCACATAACGAGTCAATTCGGTACGATTAAGACAATGGTTTTTCAAACTTTTTCTTTCCACCCACATTGCCACCTTAAGCAATCCCTTACTAGTCACAGACCACCAATGGCATAGGGAATACTTAAAGTGGTATGTGAGTGGAAAGAAAAAGGTTGAGAACCTCTGATCTAATACATGGCAAGATAACATCCGTCATTGCAGATTGCAGAGAAATATAACCAAAATCCGATTTTTTGATTACTTGTGAGATTCTCTTGAATTTAGCAGAGCATTTAGTTAGATTTAAATGCTACTGATGCGCTTATTTCCAATAGTTTGAGTAAGTGAACTCCTTGGAAAGTCTTTCTCTATTCCTATTTATCTTGTGATAGAGTTATCACTCAAAACAAAGGTGCGCATATTCTAGAAACATAACTAATATTTTCCAAAGTATTATCTAACAGAATAAGGAGACTCTCTAGATAAATAAGATAGTCACTACTTCAAAATAATTACAGTAAAAATTCTCAGTATCCAGAATCGAAGCCCAACCGGCAAAAAAGTTCTAATAATAAATAAATGATAATAAAAATAAATAACAATTAAATTAAAGTTTAAAACAGTAAAAGTAAAAGCATCACACAATCCCTTGGTAAAGATGGGAGCAAACAATCAGCCAGCGGAGTACCCTGGTCATGCCCCACCTGTAGCAGCTGTTAGAATAAAATTTCGATAAAGTTATACTTGAATAAAATGGCGGTTCGCAGGGTGAAGAACCAGCCTGTGCCACTCACTGTTGGGATGACTATTCCAAAGTGTCTCCCTATCCGTGCCTGGTAAGTGTTTTTATCTTTATTAGTATTAGGTATATTAGGAAGGCTTTATCTGTAAACATGATGGAGGGGGTTCATTGTGGTTGTGTAGTGGTTAATGTAATGCTGTTACAGTGCCAGGGACCAGGAAAATTAAATTTTGTAAATTACTGGAATTACCTGATTAAAGTGAATTTTACATAATTAAGGTCTACAATACATTTTTTTAATGACTTTACATTTTGGGCTGTCTTTTGTCTTTTAAACTGTGTATTCTTAATGCAGGTGTGTCTCAAGCAACTGGAAAATTTGCATGTCCAGCATCTGCGAAGTCCGTATGCGCTAGATATCAGGGATTTCACTGTATTTACTGAATAAAAAATATGCGTAAATAGTTTGTCAAGCTTGTCCATGCCTAAATTTGGCACGACTTGTACTGTAATTTGAATTGGAAATGCAACAGAAATTATTATTACTCTGAACATTTGTTGGGGAAAGTAAACATATTTCAAATTTATGACCCTATGATGAACTCTGGTGGGGTTCATAAGGCTTAGTAACGTGGATATGTAACTTATCTTTTCTTTCTCTTTCCTGGACCTAACACACCAATGGCATCAGGAGGAAAACACCAGAGTTTGGTATGATACCAGAAATCCTGGCAAATATCTACAGAGGTATGGTGGAAAGTGTGCTGACCAGTTGCATCATGGCCTGCTATGGGAACACCAATACCCCTGAGAGTAAAGTCCTCCAAAAGCTAGTGGACACAGTGCAGGACATCACAGACAAAAACCTCACCACTATTGAGTACATCTACAGGGAACGCTGCCGTCAGGGGGCAGCAGCAATCATCAAAGATCCTCACCACCCAGCACATGCTCTGTTCTCATTGCTGCAATCAGGAAAGAGGTATAGGCACCACAGGACTCGCACCATGAGGTTCAGGAACAGCTGCTACACCTCCACCAAATTCAATCAGAGACTCATTTAAGGACTCTTACTTGTGCACTATATTGATTTTCTTTTTGTTCTCTCTGTATTGCACAGTGAGTTTGTTTACACTTGTTATCTGTTTGTAGTTATTTTATTTGTTTACATATTTACACTATGTACAGTTTATTTTAATCACTACCAATAAGTGGCAATTCTGCCGCACCTGCAGCAAAATGAATCTCAAGGTTGTATGTGATGTGTCATGTATGCACTCTGTCAATAAATCTGAAATCTGAATCTGAAATCAGGAGTTCCATAAAAGGAAAAGTTTTTAACTACAGGAAAATAAACTAGACAATCTTGTCTACCGGTTAAATCTTAATTTCACACAATTGGGAGTCGAATAACTGCCTGATGTATAAAAATCTAATTACTTCTGACCACGTGGACCAATTTATACAGTACGCAGCTTGATACATATCCACCAGATTTCTGATATGATTAGCTTACTTGAACATCAAAATGCCTTAACCAAACAATAGAAGGATTCATTTATGCTGTCACTTCCAGCCTAAAGATTAATATAATCTTTTCTTGAGGCTTGTATACAAACACCATGTGGAAGATAAAGTTAAGGAGAAATAAGATATATCAGAGAAAGTAAATAATATTGAATATTATAACAAGTGACAGGGATAATAATGTTCCAGATTTTGACAGGCCTTCAGCAGTTCTGGTTGTCAATTGCTTGATCTACTGTAACATGCAGTGCACATTTGATTGATGACAGTGAGCAACTTAATAATTTGCAATCATTCCTGATAATCTGCACAGATATTTTTCTTTATACTAATTTATTATTTCTTACAATCAATGCTGATCCTTTGTCAGTATGAGAAGGCAGCATGTCTCACAGACACCAGAGATTCCAAGGTTCAGACTGGATAGTGTTTTCAGCAGGGAAGAGAACATAACATTAACAAAGACCGAACAAGTCTGACCATAAATCTTTTTCACTTACTTCCACATTATGAACAATTCAAACTGTGAATGAGATCCATGGTAGTTTTAGTTTAGGTCTGTAGTTATACAGATTTTTTTTTCAAAAAGTAGGTTTTAAATCGAAAACTTCAGCTTTCTGCTTTAAAACAGTCAATATGCTAAGGAATTGATAAATATAAATATGGGTGAAAACATCATCTGCATTTGGCCCCGATCCCTCCCAACCTTTCCAATCCAATTTTTGTTTCATATTGCAGCAGCTGAAGTCTCTTGTGTCTATAGGCACAAGAAAGTTCAACTGCTGGAATATAAAGCAAAAATTCGATTAGAAAGGGGAGGGATAGGGGCCAAATACAGGAAGATCATACTCTGACTTGCACTTGGTGTCATTATAAAAGACAAAGGCTCACTGAGAAATATAATAACATAAGTCTGTAACAACCATAGAGAAATTACATTGCTGGGAAAGTTGACTTGTCAAATGAAGAGAGGAGTAGTGGAATTACAGGTGCTGTCCTGATTTCAAAGACACTATTTAAGTTATTTCAAATCATTTTTCCAAAAGTGCATTTCATTTCCTCATAATATCTTTTGTGAAACAAAACTCTTTTTCAATCTTGTAAATCACACACATTAAACTTACATTAATGTTCCTTCAGTCGAGAGCCCTCAGTCACTGGAAATATGCTAAATCTATGTATGATTCCCATCTTTTGAGATGTTAAATTGTTCATCAAATCATTTATTTTCCACAAAATAAACATTATTCTTGATCTTTATTAATCTAATCAAAAGCAAAGTATATATTTTACTGCAATGTTTTAAAAACAACAAATGTTGAAGTTTTGAAATATTAATTTTTTAATTAAAAATCAGGATATTTGCAATGTGTGAAACCAATTATAATTCATTCCATTAGAGCTTTATTTTGCAACTGGATTCAGGACAGTAAACAAATTACACATCAGGTGAGGAAACAGTTGATGCTGAGCTGTTGTATTCTGTCCCATTCAGGGTGGGGGAGATAAGGAGACAATTTCAGTGTCATCGTTGGGAGTTATGATTGCAGGAGTATGTTTCTCTATGCATTCTTGAGGAACACCTTTGTTGATTTTGTCTTCATAAAGATACGTTGATTTTCCCTTTCAAATGTGATTAGTTCTTCTTCTCATTTGGTAGTTCAATAAAAGGCCTTTCAAGTTTGACCTAAATTTATAGAATTTTTATTTACATATAATCAGAAGCTATCCACTTATATCAGGTGAGTAATTTTCAACGAGCCCAGTAAAATAGAAGTATTAAATAAAAACCTGAATGATCAGATCAAGTGTTTTGATTTCAATTTGGCCCTCTTTTTGCTGAGTTGAAATAGAGTCTCTATGGTGTGAAAGGTGTGCAAAATAGCAACCTATCAAGTTATGGAGTTTAACAAGAAAGTCTGCAGACACTGGTGTCGAGTCCAATACACAAATTTGGAGGAGAAATTCAGCCATCATGGCTCAGGCCGAAAAATTGGTTGCCCTTTACTTCCTATGTACACTATAGGACTCACTATGTTTTTCCAGCACATTCCTATCAAGTTATGGTCTTTCTCAAATACAATAACTAAGGAGGAAAAAAAACAGTACTTTTATGAAAACTAAATTGAATTAATTCAGTATCCACATAAATTTAATGGACAACATTTGAAGTTTCTTCTAATGCTTGAATTCTATTCAACAAAATGGATTTTCACTTACTCAGAGAATCATTTGCATTGTAAAATTATCACATTGAAATAAACTGCATTATATCATCATCATGTAAACATATGGGAAGGGTGGGACTCAAAATATCTATTTAGTTCACAGAGACTGTTCCTTTCAGCTAAGGTGAGAAATTTAACTGTACTAAGAAAGTTATAATAAAAAGGTGTATACAATGGTCAATTCAGCCTCTGTGCAGTGCAAACCACTAAGGCATTCTATTCTTACATGCAATAGAATGTCTTAATGGTATGCACTGCACAAAGACCTAAATGAGAGAAGAGGGATGGATTGGCTTAGTCATTTAATGAGGTTATAGGATGCAGTCAGTTTTGTGATGTTCAGGTTGTAGTGATGAAGTGGTGGGGCTCTGAAGGATAACTAAAGTGAAAAGAACGTAATTTTTCTTTTTAAAATATTTTTTTATTGAATTTAACATATAAAGTCTACTAATATAACAAACAACAGGCCATATTATATATATCACAAATTACATATAAATGTAAATAAAAAAATATTCATATTTGTTTATTTAACAATATTTCTTTAAAACAAAAGCTGGGCTACCATGTTTCAGAGGTTAAACAGTTATTTTGTGGTTGAATTCACAAAGGACTCAGAAAGGATCAACTTAGATCATATGAAAATATTGAATAAATGGCCTCCATGCTTATTCAAATTTAACTGAAGGGTCCATCCATTTGAGTAGAATGGATCCCATGGCTATTAAAGTAACAAATGCAATCACATGACAAGCTGAAGCAGATAAGTGGACAGAGTCCAAAACTGGTAGACCAAAAAAGTACAGTGATAGAATGATGTTGTGGGTAAATGAGCAAAACTGCTGAAATAATATCCAATATTTTTTCAGGGAAGGGCAGGAACAAAACATATGTCAGGGAAGACACCTCAGAATTATATCTTTTACAGATAGGTTTTTTTAAAATGGGAATAAAAAAGAGCTAGCTTGTCCTTGGACATATGGGTCCTATGAACCACCTTAAACTGTATCAAAATGTTGAGCACACATTGAAGAAGTGTTACCTAATTGGAGAATTTTCTCCCATGTATCTATAGGTAAAGGTATCTGAAGTTAAAACAAAGATTTATCTTGTACCTACAAGAGATTGGACTCGATAGTAAACCTGATGCATGGAAGATTGCACTGCTACTTACCTTAGTGGGACCTCAAGCACTAGAGGTTTTCAATACATTTGTTTATGCCGAGGCAGAAGACCAGGGTAAGTTCGAAAAGGTTACCGAGATGTTTAATGAACACTGTTCACCAAATAAAAATGAAACATTCAAGAGGTACATGTTTCAGTCACGCATGCAGCTCCAGGCAGAGAACTTTGATACCTTTTTAACAGATTTAAAATTAAAAGCAAGAAAATGCAATTTTGGAATGCTGCAGGATTCAATGACCCATGATCAAATTGTGTTTGAGATTATTGATAAGAAAATGGGAGAGAGGTTGCTGTGAGAGTCAGAGTTTACCTTAGCTGGAGCTGTGAAGATATGCCACACCAGTGCAACATATGAAAAGGTTCGGTGAGAGAGCAAAAGCCAGTGAAAACGAAGGAAGAGCCATAGCCACAATGTGTATCCACACATATAAACAAAAGAACAAGGTTTAGGAAACAACAAAAAGATGGAGAGACATTCAAGTGCAAGCAATGTGTCATTCAACATGCACCAAAACAATGCCCAACCTATGGAAAAGTCTGTAATAAGTACAGAGGGCAGAATCATTAAGCAAAGCAATGTTTTTTTTCAAAGGGACATAAAACAGAAGTTAAAGTGTGCACACTATACACTAGAAGAAACTGACCTCAGAGATGCATTTCTCATGGGCATGGTAGTGCAGAAAGATTATAAACCAACAGGCAAGCGTTAACAGAGTTGAGTAGGACAAGTGGATGCGTTATTACAAACAAATGGAATGGTGATCTATGCATGTGCATGGACTCACAAGACTTGAATGGCAATATAAAGAGAGAACATTATTAGAATTAAATTACAAATGAATTGACCAAGCAAAGTTCTCACTAAATTGGATGCATCCCAGGGTATCTGGCAAATAAAAATGCATGAAGATAGCACAAAATACTGTACATTTAATGCACTGTTTGGCCATTACTCCCATCTGAGGATGCCTTTGTAGTTTCCTCAGCTCCGGAAGTGTTTCACAGGACAATGGAGCACATCATAGAAGGCATAAATGAGGTATGTGTACATGGATGTACATGGATGACATGATCCTATGGGGATCCACCCAAGAACAACACAATGAAAACATCATCAAAATGCTAAAACACATCCAGAAGTATGGATTAAAGTTAAACAGAGAAAAATGTCAGTTTAGTGTGAAGAAAAGTACCTTTCTGGGGGAATAAACAATCATATTCAGCTGTAGAGCCAGACAAGAACAACATAAGAACAATTCTAGAGATGTCCAGACCCACTGACAAAAAAGGCAAATTGAGAATGCTGGGAATTATCAATTTCATTGGTAAATTCATACCAAACTTGTCTTCCAAAACAATGTACCTAAGGAAGTTGTGACAGGACAAATGTGTGAATTCAAGTCAAAAGCCAACCACGGGGAAGAATTGGGGCGATTGAAAACAAGTGCTTTTGACATTCTTTGATGTATCCAGAAGGATCAAAATATCTATAGACACTTCAAAAGATGGAATAATATTATTTTAGGCAATGAGAGAAGATTGGAGGCCAGTAGCATATGCATCAACGATAATGACAACATATGAATGTCATATACAAAGATCAAGAAAGAGTGTCTAGGTCTGGTCTATGGACTGAGAAATTCCATAGTTATATGATAGCCTATCAATATTCGTGACCGGACAGACCACAAGGCATTAATAGCAAATATCAAGAAAATTCTCAATGAAATGTCGCCAAGAATCCAAAGACTGATGATGAAGCTACAAAGTTTATGACTTTGAATTGGTGTACATTGTATTAGCAGATGCGTTATCCAGGGCAACAACACAAAGTGTAGCACACAATGAGGGTTCCACTGAGATAGATGTGAATCTCCACTTGAACCTGATCACTTAATCTCTTCCTGTATCTGACAAGTAGATCGCAGCTGAAAAAGAAAAGGACACAGTTCTGCAGAAGGTCATCAAGAACCTGAATGAAGAGGTGAATGTCCGCCATACCTCAATATCAGAGCTGAGCTGATTGTTGTCAATGGGCTTCTACTCAGACAGAGCAGAACTATTGTTGCTCAATCACTGCGACGAGATGCTGAAAAGGGTGCATGAGGGCCATCTTGGAAAGGAAAAATCCAAGAGGAGAGCCAGCAATGCTGTTTATTGGCCAGGGATAAATGTCAACATTGATAGGATTGTTTCCAGCTGTGAGACCTGTTTGAAACATCACGGAAAGCAGACAAAGGAACCCATGATCATAACTGACTTACAAATACAACCATGGCAGAAAGTTGGGACTAATCTGTTCCACATGGATGGAAATAACTACTTGCTGATTATTAATTATCTATTGAACTATCTGGAGATTATGCTGATTCCTAATATGTCTGCTCCTTGTGTGATCAAACATCAATCTTTGCAAGACATGGAAATCCTCAAATTGTCTAAAATGGCAATGGACCATGCTACAGCTGTAGAGAATTCCAGAACTTTGCAGAAGATTAGGATTTTCAACATGTGACCATGTTCTCTTCATCCACAGTCAAACGGTAAAGCAGAGAAAGGAGTTCACATAGTTTAACAGTTGCTCAAGAAAACACTAGACAGTGGCTCAGATCCTTATCCAGCTCTATTGAGTTAAAGAACTTCACCACTTGAAGATGGCATGTCCTCCCACTGAGCTTCTGATGGGACAGAGATTACACACAGCACTTCCCCACGCTGCAGACCCAAACAAGAATAGAGATGTCAAATGGAAGCAAAACATCTGCAAAGGAGACAAAAAGAAAACTATGACAAGAAGCTTAGGGCCACTAGCTCAACATGACACAGTGAGACTCAAATTCCAAAACTTGGGACAAAAAGAAGGAATTAAATGCAAAATCCTACATTGTCATAAATACTGAGAAGGAATAGAAAGAGCCTGCTGAAAATGCAAGAGAAACTACAGGAATAGACAAATGCAGAAGATCCAGCTTGCACAACAATAGAGAAAAACTTAGTGGAACAGCAGAGCCAACACAAGTGCCTGTGTTAAGATCCACACACGTTATCAAAGCACCTGACAGACTGAACCTCTAAAGGAAAAAAACTGCAGACTTAAAAGTTTTGTGCTGCTGATGTTGTGATAACGTTTTTGTTGAACTTTAAATTGAAATTAATACAGAATTCATGAGTCATGTTGTTACATTAAACATCAAGGAATGGAGATGTAGTGATACTCCTAACCACTAGAGGGAGTCGGAGACTAGTTTGTTACAGCTCGTTGATATTCAAGATGGATCCCTCCACACGGTCATGTTCTTTAGCTAATATAGTTGTTTTAAAGGAACTCAAATTTCTTTATTACATTATATTTGTTCCTGGTAACTTTACACATCTACAAGTTATTGATGATCCTACAGCATTGAATTTTTTGAGGAATTAATTTCCACTGCAGCTCTGAGCATATTTGCCATCATTAACTCAGGCCAAAACCATCCAATTAGCTTTCAATTTTATAGAGCACTGTAAAAAGGCTACAATGTGCATCAATGCAAATATGCATATAATTTTAATGATCAACACAAGGGATTGGAGAACACTTGGTGACTCATTCTACTGAATGTGCTATAACTCCAATAGTTTTCGGCAGCTGCTTTATTATCACATACTTTTATTATCACATAATATTATTTTCATAGTTTTCCTGAGGTAAATCTCTGTGGTGGAGTTATGACCTCCAAAGGGATTATGATATTTTACAAACTTTCCAAAGGTTCTCAGATAGATTTCAACTTTCAACATTCCATGATAACCATCAAATATTTTACTTTCCTTCTCGTGTATTTTGAGGACAGGTTAGATTTTACCAGTTTATTTATTTATTCACCTTGGGAGATCTGAACAATTTGGCAGGGCCAACATGTAAGGCCTATCTCTATTTGCCTCAGAACATTTATTTCATTATTTTTTTGTGATGTCATCATCATTGAGCAGGCCAGCATTTATTGCACAATAAACCCCTGTTCTTTCCAGCACTTGAGGTTTGCAAGGTTTTGCCAGAGTAGCCTAAATGAAAACTGTAATCTATTTGGTAGAAGGAACACGTTGCAGCTAGGGCCAGTGGGGGAGATGCTGGGGCATCAATTTAGCTGGTTGCTTTGGCATGAATAATGTCAATCCTCTTGAGAGTTGTTGGATGTACACTTATCCAAACAAGTGAAGAGTACTCCGTCGCCCTGGACATGCACCTTGTAGATAGTGGAAGGAACCTGCAATCAAGAAATTTGTCACTTACTACAGCGTCTCCAGCCTCTGACAACTATCCATCTGTTTGCTGACTTTGCCCCATTCAATTTCAGCAGGAATTTTCTGGGATATTCAGGTTCAGAGAATGCCACTTATTAGGGACCACTCTCATTGGTCAGCCCAGCTTCATTCCGCATAAATTGTTCTTTGGTCTAAAACCATGCCTGCATGTCACGATGATGGAAATGCAACATTTTGTATTTCTCAGTAACAGTCATAAAGCATGGAATCTTGGTCTTCATCTTGGAGGTAGAAGCAGAAAGTGGTGGAACCACTCAGCAGGTTGTGTAATTTCTGTCTAAAAGAAAATCTGACCTGAAGAGGACAAATGAGGGGAATTGAAAGGACTATACTGAATTTCTCACCGTCTCCTACTTACTGTATACAATTGTCATATGTCTCTGAAATTTTAGGTTTACTAGTTGCCCATTCATCACTGGAATAGTATCTGATGTTTAAGGATATAACTAGCGCAGCAGATGGAGGAGAACAGATGGATGCTGTTTACTTCGATTTCCAGAAGGCTTTTGATAAGTTTCCAAATGAAAGACTTATCCATAAGATAAAGATACATAGAGTTGGGGGTGATGTATTTAGCATGGATAGAGGATTGTTTAACCAATGGAGAGCAGAGAGTTGGGATACAAGGGTGCTTTTTATGATTGGCAGTAAGTGATGAATGCTGGACCAGAGGGGTCAGTGCTAGGCCCACAACTGTTCATGATGTATATTATGATCTTGAAGAGGGGACAGAGTGTATCTAAGTTTGCTGATGACACTAAACTGAGTATAAAAGCAAATTGTGCAGAGGATACGTAGATTCTGCAGAGAGATATAGGCAAGGGTCTGGCAGGTGGCTTACAATGTTGGTAAATGTGAGGTTATCTACTTTGGAAGTAAAAAGGGAATATAAGATTATTATTTAAATGGAAAGTGAATGTGCAGGAGAACTTGGGAGTCTTGTGGATGAATAGCAAAAGATTAGTTGACAGATGCAGCACGCTGCCAAGAATGCAAGTGGAATCTTGGCCTTCATTACAAGAGGGATTGAATTTAGGAGCAAGGAAGTTTTGCTGCAACTGTGCAGTATACTCATTTGGAGTATTGTGTGCACTTCTGGTCTTCTTACTTGAGGAAGGATATACTGGCTTTCAAAGCAGTGCAAAGTAGGATCACCAGATTGATTCCAGAGATGAGGGGGTTAGCCTATGAGGAGAGATTGAGTTGTTTGGGGCTGTACTCATTGGAATTCAGAAGAATAAGAGAAGATCTTATAGAAATATATAAAATTATGAAAGGCATAGATAAGTCAAAGGTAGGTAAGTTGTTTCCACTGTTAGGTGAGACAAGAACTTTGGTTCATAACTTCAAGATTCAGGGTAGTGCATTTAGGATGGAGATGAGGAAAAACTGCTTTTCCCAGAGAGTGCTGAATCTATGGAATGCTTTACCCATTCAAGCAGAGGAGGCTACCTCAGTAAATATATTTAAGACAAGGTTGGATTGATTTTTACATAGTAGAGGAAATACAAGGATATGGGGGAAAATCAGGTAGGTGGAGATGAGCCTATCATCAGATCAGCCATGATCTTATGGAATGGTGGAGCAGGTTTCTCCTGCTCCTATTTCTAATGTTCTTATGTTCTGAAGGGTTCATGTTAATGGTATCTCTTTCCTAAGATGCTGCCTGACTTGTTGAAGCATTTTATGTCTTTATTTCAGATTTCTAGCATCTGGAACTGCTTTTTTGTTTAATTTTCATCATTGAGTTCTTGTCAATAATACCAGGCTGGTTATCAGAAGGCTTCTTTTGTGGATAGAAAATAAAGACATATTTAAGGAAACCATTATGTCTTCCCACAGGACTGCATGTTAAGTGACTTACAAGTAATGGATATATTTCATGCACATGGTTATCCATAATAATATGATATAACAAGTTTTATTCAAACTGATTTCCTATTATAATTAATTACCTGACTACAATATATGAAAAGAAGTCAAAAAGAGATAAGTATATAACAGATTCATTGCTTTTTCACAAAGAATACACCTTGCCTGAAAAAAAGTAAGGAATTGCATGAATTATACTGTAACTTACACAAAATCCACTTCTAATATGTCTGAATGTTTTGCTTTCCTGGCCCTAACTGCTCCATTCATCATTCAATTAACAGTTCATAAAGTTTTTAAGCTTAATTTTGATGAGACCTGGGGAGAATTGCTTTCTCCTGGTCCCTAACTGTACCTCTTAGCTCCATAGCCTTCCCAAAGTCCATCACTGGACTTAGATTGGTTGCTGGCTCGTTTTCTTCTTGACCAATCTATCATTAGGCCATGATAATAAAACAAATAGCCTAATGTGCATGTTTTTTTTGTACAAAGGCTGCGTTGTCTTTGCAAATTCCCCTTTATGTCTGAATATATTGTGGGTATTTTTATGCTTGTGTAAGAATGATTTGGAAGGGAAATGAGAACTAGTCACTGCTGTTAATCTGATACTTGAGGGGGAATTCCAACTCTTTTTACCTCCTGTTCATGCCAAACTCCTTATTTGAAGTCAAGATTTTGTAAATTCAGATCTATCACTTTTGATTACGTGCCAGCCAACCTGTAGGGAGAAAAGGGGCCAGGATGTATTCAAGATGAGATGTAAAATGACACGTAATGACAGTAATAGGCACTCACTTCTCTCTAAATTCTTCAGCACTTTAATGCCAATCAAAATATAATGCAGTGTAGTGACTATCTTTCTATATAGTCACCCGGAGAGCTTGGAATGTCCTTGTTTATGATTTGTTCATCGAAAAAGATCCATAACAAAGTTGAAAAGAGTTTTCCAAGGTTTATGAGATGAACTATTACTTATAAACTTTGGTACAATTCAAAGATGCTTAATGATATACTTGACGTTACTTGACATATAACTTGAAATGGTCAATAAAGTTTCAGGTCTATCCCAAGACCCTCCATCTTCTCAGAATAAAGAACAATACAAAACTGACCATCTTATCTCAAACCCACGGAGAGAGACCTTGGTCTCATAGGCTGCAAACACAGAAACACACAAAGGAATGCAAAACTAACTTAAGGCTGCCACAAACTGGCAACCCAAGTATACAAATGATTTTAAGACATTTTAACCCTTACAATACTGGCCCTTAATTATTATATCTATAAATAATAATTACTACTACAAAGTAAATCAAATATAATAATACATTAGGAAAATATTCAAAAGAAATTGAAAGTCAATATTTAAAGCTTTCTGCTTCTTGTAAAAGACAGATTTTGATAATCGTTGGGTTTAGAAAGTCAGTTTTAATTTCGAAGGTATTCACTTTCTTGAGATAACAAGAGGAGTCTTATCTCTTTTTTTTCTTCGTCTACGGTCATTTATAGAAAAGGACTCAAACAGCATTGGCTCCTCAAACTCATTAACAGTCACTTTGGGTTTTATTGTCTTTTCCTGTAATTCCAGATTCAATTTTTTTTAAAATATAGACAATAGATGGAGGAGAAGGCCATTTGGCTCTTCGAGCCAGCACCACCACTCACTATGATTATGGCTGATCATCCACAATCAGTACCCCGTTCCTGCCTTCTCCCCATATCCCTTGACTCCATTATCTTTAAGAGCTCTATCTAACTCTAGCTTGAGGGAATCCAGAAAATGGGCCTCCACTGCCTTCTTAGGCAGAGCATTCCACAGATCCACAACTCTCTGAGTGGAAAAGATTTTCCTCAACTGTTCTAAATGATCTAACCTTTATTCTTAAACTATGACCTCTGTTTCCAGACTCCCCCAACACAGGGGCCATGTTTCCTGCCTCTAGAATGTCCAATCCTTTAATAATTTTATATGATTCAATCAGATCCTCTCTCATCATTCTAAA
This sequence comes from Narcine bancroftii, assembly GCF_036971445.1. NCBI lineage: Eukaryota > Metazoa > Chordata > Chondrichthyes > Torpediniformes > Narcinidae > Narcine > Narcine bancroftii. The sequence continues at coordinate 42,044,882 of NC_091477.1, forward strand.
TTCCAGGGTTTACAAGTCCAGTCGCTCCAATCTTTCAACATATGAGAGTCCCACCATCCCGGGCACTCCCTCAAAAACAAGAATGTCCTTCCTCAAATTTGGAGATTAAAAATTCACACAATACTCCAGGTGCAGTCTCACCAGGGCCTTGTACAACTGCAGAAGGACCTCTTTGCTCCTATACTCAACTCCCCTTGTTATGAAAGCCAACATGCCATTAGCCTCCTTCATTGCCTGCTGTACCTGTGTGTTTACTTTCAGTGACTGATGATCAAGGACTCCTAGATCTCGTTGTAGTTCCCCTTTTCCTAATTTGATGACATTCCGGTAGTAATCTGCCTTCCTGTTTTTGCCACCAAAGTGGAAACCATCACATTATTTCACATTATAGTGCACCTGGCTGTAAAGATTAAAATCGTGTGTTTTTGATTTTTGTTAATTTTGTGCCTCATCTCTTTAAGGATAAGTATTGTTTGTAATGCTACCATAGTTGCTATGATGTCATATGTCATAATATCCATGAAGACTCGGAGCATGCTTTTTTCATTCTTTGAAGAACCATGAAAGATACGTGAGCTCAATGTGAATTTCCTTCAGCTCCACCATTACCCTCTGTCCACTATAACATCTGGGAGATTGGATCTATCTTCACTCGGGAAGACACAAACAAAGTTCCTGTTCAACTTGTCTGCCATTTCCTTGTTCCCCAGAATAATTTCACCCATTTCTGTCTTCAAGGGCCCATCTTTGATCTTAACTAATTTTTTCCTCTTCGCATACCCAAAGAAGCTTTTACTATCCTCCTTTATAACCTCTGTACCCCATCTTTTCTCCCTTTATTGCCTTTTTAGTTAACCTCTGTTGCTCTTTCAAAGTTTCCCAATCCTCTAGCTTTCCGCTCATCATTGTGATGTTATACTTATTATCTTTTATTTTTATACTGTTCTTGACTCCCCTTAGAATCTTTCTTCCTCCTTTGAATGAACTGATCTTGCACCTTCTGTATTACTCCCAAAAATACCTGCCATTGTGGTTCCACTGTCATCCCTGCTAGGGTATCTTTCTTTGGCCTGCTCCTCCCTCATGGCTTCATTGCTGATTTGTTCAACTGTAATTTTGACACTTACGATTTTCCCTTCTTCTTCTCCAATTGTAGATTAAAACATCAAATATGGTCACTACCTCCTAATGACTTGTTTACCTGGAGATCCCTTATCAAATCCAGTTCATTACACAAAACTAAATCCAGAATTGCTGTCTCCCTGGTAGGCTCCAGTACAAGCTGCTCTAAGAATCCATCTCAGAGGCACGCCACAAACTCCCTTTCTTTGAGTCCAATACCAACCCGATTTTCTCAGTCTATTTGCATGTTGAAATCCCCCATAACAACTGTAGCATTACCTTTGCAACATGCCAATTTTAACTCTTGATTCAACTTGCACCCTATATCCAGGCTAATGTTTGGGGGGCCAGTAGATATCTTCCATTAGGGCAGGGGTCAGCAACATTCAGCCATTTGGGCCTTTTTCCCACCAAATAAAACCCATCTGGAGCCACAAAACCAGTTTGATTCCCTAAAATGAAGAAAACACTGCATATATAGTTTCATTACATTTATGCTATGCATACAAGGATTATAATTTGTTACATTTATGTAATAAAGGAACTACAAACAGATCAATATCAGGGCTGTAAGACATCACTTTGATCTTCATGCAGGATTGCATGCTGTCATTTGTGAGGAGCGAGCGATATTTGCTTTTTATGTAGTTCATGCTGGAGAAAACCTGCTCGCTTAAGTATGTGGATCTAAAGAGCGACAGGACTCCGAATGCATATTTTTTCATGTTCATATAAGTGTCAGGAATTGAATTCCATGGTTCGAACACAAGTTTGTCCAGTATGGGGAGGTTTTCAATTTCACTCCATTTATGCTTCTGAGGAAGAATGGCCTTCTGATGAGGAACATCTTCAAGATCAACTGTCAAGCTTCTGAACTTAGACATCTATAAGTCTTTGTCAGCTATATCGGCCAGTTCGATCTCAAGATCGGGTTGACTTACATTTGTAAATGCAGTCACTTTCAACAGGGATAAATCAATGTTTAGGGGAGTGACGGGGAAGGATAAAATGTTTTTTACCTCTATGAACTCACAAAATCTTTCCCCAAATGCAGTTTGCATTGGAATGATTGCATGCTGTAAATGTTCGTAATTGATCTGATTGTGTGCTTCTTTGAACTCTCTCAAAGAGGAGAAGTGAGACAGTGTACCTCTCTGTACATCTCTAGCAAACACGGTCATCTTGCACTCAAATGTCAAAACCTCCTCCAGCATCTGCAGGGCTGTGCCTCCTTCCCCCTGAAGACTTTTGTTAATCATGTTAAGGTGCGCTGTCATATCCGTCATGAAGTGCAGCTTTTCTATCCCATCTGGCTGTTTTAGCTCCTTTGCTTTCCAGGAAAGTTTTTACAAGCTCCAGACATACAGCAAACCCCTTCAGCACCTCACCTTTGGGTGGCCACCAGACTTTGTTGTGCAACAGGAGATCAGAGTGTGTGCTTTCAACTTCCAATAATGAATGGAACTGGCGGTGATTTAATTCTTTTCCCATTATTTTGTTCACTATCTGTATGACAAGATTCATCACTTCTGTGCATTCCAGAAGAAACGTTTGAGCGCACAATGCCTCTTGATGCAGAATCCAGTGAAACGTCAGTAGTTTTCTCTCTTGCGACTTCTGAAGTAAAGTCACAAACCCCTTCTGTGCTCCTGTTATACTCGGTGCCCTATTGGTAACCACTGACACCAGGTGGGTGGTGTTTATTTATTTGGTCTTTAAACAATCTAACACAGCCTCACAGATGTCCTCCCCCTGTGTTTGGCCTTTAAGTGGTATCAACTCAATGATTTCTTCCTGTGGCCCAACAAAGTTCACATAGCATTATTTGCTGAATATCGCTTACATCTTTTGATTTGTCACAGGCGATTGAGTACGCTGGAGCCAAATTAATGTCCCTAATTAGTTGACTGGAGATATTTGCTGTCATTTTTATGGTCCTGTCCTTGACAGTCTTTGCAGAGAGTGGCATATCTCTGATTTTCTGAACAATTTCACTCATGTTTTTGGTGTCCAAGAATAGATGTTCGGATATCTTGATAAACAATTCTTTTATATATTCCCCATCTGTGAACGGCTTCCCGAGTCTGGCTATCTCTCAAGCTGCCACAAAACTAGAACTTGAATTTGTAGATTTCATTCACTTCTTCAAAGTAGTTTTACTCTGATCATCTTTCCGCAGCAGTTCCGAAACTGCTCTTTTTCTTTCATCTCCAGATGGGTATTTTTCAGCAAAAGCTGTGTGTTTATTCTGGAAATGTCTTTCAACATTTGATTTTTTTGTTGTTTGCTAATTTCTCGCCACATATTAAGCATCCAGGTAAACCAACTATGTCAGCAGTGAAAGCAAATGAATCTGTCCATGAAGCATTAAATGCTTTATTTTAATCAGAAATTGTTCTTTTTTTGGATTTATCCATGGTTAGCTTACCGGAGTGGGGGGGGGGGGGGGCGGGGGGTGGAACTTCAAAACAAGTCACTTGCCAGGTAACGACAGGTGACACATACAGTAGTATCAACCACTACAGTGCTGTGACACAAATTTTGATCGACAAAATATTACAACGTTTTATTTTAATGTTACAAGATCACTTTAATCTCCAAAATAATAATTAGTACATTGATAAAATGAACTAAATTTAAAAAATTAAATTAAATACCCATTTAGTGTATTCACATTATTTTTTCAAAGCCACAGGGAGCCACGGCAGAGGGATGAAAGAGCCGCATGCGGCTCCAGAGCCATGGGTTGCAAACCTCTGCATTAGGGTCTTTCTGCCCTCACAATTTCTCAGGTCAACCCATACTGACTCTACATCTCCTGATTCTATGTCACCCCTCGCAAGGAACTGAACTTCATTCCTCATTAACAGAGCCACCCTAACCCCTCTGCCACATGTCTGTCCTTTTGATAGGATGTATACACTTGAATATTCATTTCCCAGCCCTGGTCCTCTTCCAGAAATTTTGCAATTTCCAATTCAATCTCACTTCTTGATGACTTATCTTGAAGTTTTTTTGTCAGATTCTCTTTCTGTATTTATTAGCTGTATCTTCAACAGTGTAATATTTATTGCTTTTTGCATCGTCAAGGTACATTCTTCATTGTTTCCCATAGTAAGTTGTCTTGTGTCATTGAACAATGACTTGTTCTCTTTCAAAAATGAATCTCCTCCTCCAACCTTTAGCATCTTGATAATGCTGAATCCTTTTCTTCAATAACTGCATTCATATCTTTAGCAGTTATTCTTTTCTTCCTCCTGGCCTTCCCAATTCTATTTACAATTAATTCTTCATTGTGGTCAACTGCTTTTTGAGCTTCTCTTTCGGTTACTTTCAAAACTGAGAATCATCAGATTCAGTTTTTTTTTCCCAAGAACGAAGTTAAAATCTTGTTGGTCACCATTTTCTGGATTATCCAATGTTTCTAACTTCTTTTTCAACATTTTGTACTCTGAAGGCAGTAGCACCATACTGTCAGATTGGTTTCTCGACATTTGTTTCATTCCTGCCCTTGATTTAACTTCAGTTAATTTTGATGAAAACAATTTCTACTTTACTAATTTAGATACTCTTGATTTATTTTCATCATTAAGATTTTCTGTTTGTATTCTTCTAAACATTCTTTAAGTTTCACAACAGATACCATATTAACACTTGTTGTTGACTGTTTCTGAGCAATATTATTCTTTCTTTCTTATGGTCGCTTGATTGTCCATCTAAGCATAGTTTTTAAAATACATGGTCTATCCCTCACACTAGATATTACTTCTATTGTTTCCAGAGCCTTTGGTAAATTCAAACCAATTAGCATCTCTATTTGGAGTTATCTTCCAGTATATAAACCTTCCTCAGGTATGAACAACAAGCCACATCACTTTGATGTGTGATGTTTCAAAAATCATCACTGTGTTTTCTGGCAACCTCTAATCCTGAAACCATGTTAGTTTCAGAAACCTTTCTTTACACTGTGATTTTCAACAGAATATTTGTTTTTCCTTTCAAGATGACATTACAACATCCTCTGAGAAAGTGGGCATAAGCTTGTAAACCATTTGTGACCTCTGGTCTTCTGTATACAATCTCTAGAAATTCTATGCTTGTCACCAAAAGTTTTCTTTAATAACCACAGCCATTTTGAATCCTTGTTTCGAAGAATTATGCTGGCAACTTTTTACTATTTCTCTTGATTGTCCTCTTGTGAATAGAAGAAAATACTCTAAAAAATTCTCCGAGTTGTGACTTTTCATTTCAATACCACGTTCAAAGCTTTTCATAAACCCTTGAAATTGAAGTGGGTCACCATCAAAAATTGGAATTTTTATCTTGGGCAGAGAAGAGAGTGACTGGAACTGAATTAACAATCCAGTCATTTCATCCTGTCTTGTCATGCCTAGGTTTGTTACTTAGTCCATCCAGATTTCTGATCCTTGGCGGGAGCTTCTGGTATGGCTCAATAAGAGATGGCATTTGACTTCCATCTTTGTTCAATGCGGCTATCATTGGGGTTTGATCTCTGGCTCCTTGGATCCATCTTGTTAATTCGGGATCTTGCTCATCTCGCATCTGCAGCACTGGATCAGCCCCTACTGTGCCTGTTTCAAAATCAAGTATGAATTGTGGCTGTAGCACTGGCTCTGCACCAAGTCTTAATCTGCTTAGCCCTTGACCAAGCACTTCTTGTTGTTCTAGCACTGGTTCAGCTTTTTACCTAGATCTGTCTATTCCAAGACCAGGTCCATATTGTTGTTCTAACGTTGACTTAGCTTTGGCATCTAATAATTTCCTTTCTTGGAGTTCTTCAACAAAACTTGATGTTTTCATTAATTTACTTTGAGTACTAGATACCACTGAACTTTCCAGTGCCTGTGACCTGACCTCAATAGCAGCAATATTTTGTCCACTTCCAGTTGCTTCTTTTTGCTTTTTTTAAACTCCATTTCCTCCATTCTTTGCTGCTCCTCCTGCAGCTCCTATTCTAGTTGTTGCCACACCTCCTATTCTTCCTCTTCTTGTCGTTGCTGCACCCATGTCGGTTTTATCTGTTCCTTCTTATTCAAGTTCAATTCAAACTGAAGCATTTTCTTTTTCACTTTATGAGCTTCTGCATCTGCTTGCATTTTTAAACACATAGATTCAACACTTGAACCTCTGGAGCCTGCTCTAGAGCTCCTCCTGCTGGAAATATTTGACACAATTAAGGTCCAATTAAGTCTTGTACATCAGGTGATGCTTTCATTTCTGACCATGCCTCCATTTTGGATTGTTCATCCTCCACACCACCATCTTGTGGAACAGCTTCAGCCCTGAATGAGAATTCAGTCTCAAATTCTATTAATGATTTTTCCAGTCATTTTTGGAGATGCAATTCTTTTCATTATTTATATCCTCCCTCCATCTAGCTTGAAGAGATATTTTGACTCCCCTTGTATCTAATTGCTACCTTTGCAATTCTTCAATAAGCTCTGTTACCTTCATCTTCTCGACACATTAATTCCTTACCAGCTGCTTGTGACTCCTTTAGCAGCTGCAGCTGCTGTTATTTTCATTGTGTTATTCGTCACACTCAGATTTTAAACATGCACAACAATTTCTGCAAAACCAAAACAATCCCAATCAGACAAACGACTGCAATGACCCAAAACCACGTTCTATTCTGGAATAAACAGAGAAGGCTTATCACTTCAAACAATAGTTTTGATTGTTGCTTATTGAGCTGCTCTAGATAGAGCCCAATCGATTCAGTCTTCTTCCAAGTATAATTTCCACTTTCAAGTATCTTCCAATCTGTCCTTCTATTGATCAATGAGTCAATAGTCCAGATTTTATTTGATTTAAGAGTCTTGCTTGAATATTCATCTTCTTTTGACTAATGAGTCAATAACAACCAATTTTATTGACTATTGGCTAAATGTAGTAACTATCTTTCTATATAGTCAACCAGAGAGCTTGGAATGTCCTGGTTTATGACTCGTTCATCAAAAAAGATCCATGATGAAGTTGAATAGAGTTTTCCAAGGTTTATTATATGGGTTATTACTTATCAACTTTGATATTCAATTCAAAGATGCTTAAAAGATAGTTAAGACCATAGTTGACACGTTACTTGAAATGGTCAATAAAGTTTCAGGTTTATTCCAAGACTCTCAATCTTCTCAGAACAAATAACTATTTAAAACTGACTGAGTTATCTCAAAGCCACAGAGAGAGACCTTAGCTGCAACTATAGAAACACATAAGAATGCAAAACAAACTGAAGGCTGCCACTAACTGGCAGCCCAAGTAGACAAGTGTTTGTAAGCCATTTTAACCCTTACAGGCAGTATTTGCAAATAAACTTGTAATTACTTTATTTTCTAACTCTATAATCAAGTTTGCAGTCAACACCATGGTGATTGGCCGGATCAGAGGGGATGATTATATAGCCAGCACTTAGCCACATGGTGTGCTGACAACAACCTGGCCCTTAACACCCAGAAGGCCAAGGAGATAATTGTGGACCAGGCATGCTGGGAGCTGCATTAATGCCCCTATTTACATCAATGGAGTTATAGTGGAACATGTATCAAGCTTTAAATTCCTTGGTGCCCACATTTCTGATGATCGCATCTGACCCCTGAACTCCTCCATCCTGATCAAAAAGTCACAACAGCATCTTTATTCCTTGTAGAACATCAAGAAAGCTCACCTCTTGCCCAGGATACTGATGGATTTTTTACCACTGTTCCATTGAGAGAAAACTCACCTATGTCATCACAGTGTGGTATGGCAACTGATCCGTATCAGACCATATACCACTCCAGCCCAAAAAAACATCCAAAAGTGTTCAGGAAGTAAAATCTTCATTGTCCAATGTAATTGTCAGTTGATTTATTTAGAAACCAATTCTTGCTCTGTTGATTCTGTTGATTCAGGCAAAAATGGCTAAAGGCCAACATGTCCCCTGGACTGGATGATCCTTGGTTGTTATGTGATATGACTGCAAAGATAGTCGGTCCATTTTTGTAATCTACCATGAACATAGTACATAGAAGAGTACAGCACAGGAACAGTGCACAAGAATTTCCACTAAATTGTCTGAATTCTGGAAGTCCCTATGGAGTGAAAAAAAATGCAAATTTTACACCACTATTCCAGAACTGAGGTAGACAGAAAGCAGGAAACCTTTGTCCAGTTAACCTAACTTCTGTCATTGAGATATGCTAGAAGCCATTATTAATGTAGTATTAGCAGGAAGCTATAAAGTAATAAACAATCAAGCAGACAATACAGTTTCATAGAATAAAATTCACTTTTGACAAATATGCTGGATTTCGATTGAGGATGTAGCCAACATGTAGATCGAGGGGAAACAATAAACATTAAATACAAAGTATTTTTATTTTGAGAAGATATTCAAGATGGTGCCACACAAAAAAAGTTACTGCACAACATAAGGACACGTGTGACTGGGTTAATTTATTGGTATGAATAGAAAAACAATGAATAGGATCAGGATTAATGAGTCTTTTTTGGATTGGGAATCAAGAGATTAGTTGAACACTACACTTATCAGGGCCTCAACTATTTATAATCTATGTTGATGACTTGTATGCTGGGACCATGTGTATTGTGGACACTTGCTAATGATGGAAAGACAGGTAGGATTGAAAAGTTATGGAAAGACATATGCATAGATTAATTGATTGAGTAAGAAGTTGGCAGTTATAATATAAAGTGGAAAATGTGAATGTATTCCCTTGGAAGAAAAATGAGAACGGAAACAATTATTTTCACAGGACAATGCAACAACATGTAGCAGTAGAAAGGGATCAGGAAGCTACATGCAGGAAATGCAAGGTTAGCGTACAAATACTCAAGTAAACCACATGGAATGTTAACTCTTATTACAAGGAATAAGATGTGTAAAAGTAAGGACATTTTAATGCAACTGTTCAGGGCACACCTGGACAATTGCAAGCTGATTTGATCTCTTTACTTAAAGAATAGTGCTGAGAAGGTTCATTGAGCTCATTGCTTAGAAAAGGGGGTTGGTATCTAAAGGCAGGTGGAACAAATTGAGCCTATATTCATTGGAGCATAGAAAATGAGAAGTGGCCTTATTGAAACATTTAAGACTCTCTCAGGGATCAACAGGTGAATGCTGAAAAAAAGATTCTCCTAATCTGAGTACCTAGAAATCGAAACATAGTTTTCGAATCTGGGCTCACTCATGTCAAATGGAAATGAGGAGAAATTTCTTCTTTCAGAAGGTAATCACCTGCTGAAAATTCTCTGTCCCAGAGCAAGTTCATTGAATATTTTCACAACAAAAATTGATGGATATATTTAAGAGAATGAGAAAACAGTGTTGAGGACAAGATTGGATCATTCATCCTCTGAATAACAGAGACTCAAGGTCCTGCATCTTATGTTCTTTATGGCTTATTTAAATGTTTTACTTTAAATTCTGCTTTATCAAGAGGATACAAAGAAGAGGAGGATGCCTTGGTTGGAAAATTATAGTCCTCACTGCTCTTGGGTTGTTTGCTTTGTAAAGGTGCTTGCTTTTACTTGATGTCTCCACAATGTTGTGTGAGCCTTTGGATAGAGGGAATAGGAAGGATTACGGGAAACAAGAAAAAATATTGTAAATGGGATAGATATGTACTTTGAGAATTACTTTAAGAACCATAACTGATTAGACAATGGACCAAGAGCTAAGATGTCAGAGAAACCTAAATAGCTCAATTTTCAGCCAGCATGGACAGTTCTATGACTTTTTGGAGTAAATAATTATTTTATGGCCATTGATGACAAGGATATTTGCGTAGAAAAAAAACTAAAATAACATATAATGTTTTAATGCATGATGCAATTGAATCTTTAAAACCCCATTCAAGATTCAAGATCATGGATGGGTTTTCAAGATTCATTTTTTTGTCATGACAACAAAAGACACAAAAATCTTTCCATTCTTTGTCCTACAAGCACAAAGAGTTGCCAACCTAAAACCATTATTAAAACAAGAACGAGAACCAAAAAAGAATTCCCTCAGAGACACAGAGCAGCCATGCATCATGCCACCTCCTCTGGTGGTGTTGCCTCTGGCACCCAATATCTTTGTAACTACACATGCTGTTATTCAGCGGTGAACCGGAGCTTAATATATCCAAATATAACCTCTCAGTCCTCAGTTGTTAGCAAGCTGTCAGTGCCGGAGGTCTCTTGGGAGGCCTGCTCTCCAACGTAGCTTCACGAGTCCTGGACCTGATCCTGATTCCCAGGGGCCAGTTGCAAGCAACCTATGGCCTGGTGTTAGGCCTTCAGCTACAAAATCTGAGCATCGCATTGCAAGCACATTGTTTCAGACAGTAACCTGGCAGGACTAGCAGAAGCCCCCCCACCCCCCCCCCTGATTCATTGACCTTCTTTCTACAATGAGTGGGGAAGATTAAGAGCAGCAACAGACCCTCCATAGCAGCTGACCCTCCACCCAAGCCTCTGAATATCACTGAAGGAGAATTTGAACTTGTTCAGAGTTAGTTGCATTGTCTGAAGTCTAAATATCTCATTCTCATTTATGATAAGTTTGATGTTGGTATCCAATTCACTCAGTTATGAGGGCTTACACAAGCAGTCAAACATTATCACTGGCAGCTCAACGTCTTGAGATCTACAAGAAACTGTGCCAACGTTTTGACTCCGTACCTCACTCAAAGGTTGTATGTACATCATGATATTTTTGAATCCTGCAAAATCTTTCACTGTATGTATCTCTCCCAGGACTGATCAGAATGCATCATTGTCTATGCTCATTTCTACCTTCCTTGATGTTACCCTTATAATTGCTGTTATTTGTCTGTGGATACTGCCTGTGGCATAACTATATTCCACATTATATTCATTTACCTTAATAGTATGTGAGGCACTCCTCTGTGCTTGCTTCCAAGATGAATTGCTCGCCATCTGTTTTCTCTTGGACATCTATCTGTTTTTACTGAGCTGTGAAGGCTTTTCTGGACCAACAATTTTAGTCCTACTTTGTTAGAGTGAAAACATCAAGCCTTTCTAATTCTGCACAATTCCTTGACAAGAATATCAGTTTTCCAGCTGAGATCACACCATGTGGTCACATAAACCATGTCTGATAAAGTATACACTGCCATTAGTTGTCACAGCATGCATATGCAAACCTGCCTCCTGCTCTCAACAGAATTTCCTTACATCTTTAGCAGCAATCTTTTAAAATATGAGATCTGGGGCATTTAGGCATTTAACTTAAAAATGCTCATGGGCAAGAGCACATATGAACCAATGCCATAATTGAGAAACTTGTGGACTTAAGATGGCACGACTAATTATTTGATTGAATCATGGGTTTCTAGATTGCAGATTTTAAATTTGTAAGCTTCAACAATTTCGATGTGCATGGAGCTAAAATAACATTGAAATATTTCAACAACTTTGGTAATCTGCATCTCAAACAGGATGCAAAGTGCTAGAAGCGTAATTAAATGTAGCCCAAACATCCAGCCCATTTCCTGGGCCTTTTTTTTGCTGTGTGGCCTCATTATCACAATCACTACCTTCATTGTCCTGTAATATTGCTAGCATCAAAGAACACATCCATTTGCTCCAAGCATTACCAAATGCTTCCTGAACCTTCATATTCTCCATGGCTCTTGACATATGTGTTGTGTTTAACCTGATACCTTCTGTAACTTCTTCCATGCACATTTCTAAATTTACAGTGCTGCCTTGTAATACACTCAGACCCAACCAATTTCACTCTCTATAGCCGATACTTCCCAGAGTCTCACAACATCATCAATTCTCTAATGACTGGGATCTTTGTGTAAACTTCTGATTAAGGAACTGAGATGACCAAGATCTTCTGACACAGAATGACTATTATCCCAAAGACATCTTCAGACAGGTTCAGAAACCTCTGTAGATAATTACTACAGACTGAGAGCAGTACATCAAGGTATCAGGGACTCAAAGAATAGGTGCAGTAAGCTGTTCAAGCATGCACCAACATTCAATGCAATCATGGCTGATTATGTGACTTCAGTATCTTATTCCTGCTTTCTCTCCATATCCCTTGATCCCTTTAGCCATAAGGGCTGCATCCGTATCCTTTTTGAATTTATTGAATGAAATGGGCTCAGTATCTTTCTCTGCTATGGATTTCCGCTCATTCACAAATCTCTGAGTGAAGACATTTCTGCTCATCTCAATCCTGAATGGCTTACCACTTGTGTGAATATAAGTTTTGAAGTAGTAACCAAAATAATATCGCAGAGAACATTCCATGGTATGTTTAGATAATTCAGCAAGGTTGAAAAGCAACAACAGCCTATTTGGCCTAGACAGTAAAAGACTGTTAATCATTTGGGTAAAGGACATAACCCTGATTAACAAATTCCAAGAGAATTCTAAGAAATATATACTTGCATGAAGCAGTCTGCTCAAATGTTCTAAAACCCTAGGGGTTGGAATGCATAAATATTTTTTATAAGCCATGAGGCAGCCTTTCTTGAAGTGGGATTAGCTGTTTTTGGCAGTGCTTCTTGCTGTAACAAAGTTTTTATGCTTTGCAAGCTGATTAAAAGTTTGTTTTTGCAGCTGTAATTGTATTACCTTTCAAGCACCCTTAGATCCACTTTAACACTTATCCTTAAGATATTAGTCATGTTGTATAGGTTTGATCTGGTCCTAATATTCCAATGGATCACACTCTATCATTTTACTACCTCCAATGAAATGCCACCCCAAACCTTCCTGATCCCTCTCAGTATTCAAAAGAGACAATCAATTCCTTCTGTAATCCACTGGGCCATTGTTCCGACTCCAACAATGCTACATCCCTTCTTAACAGCACTCTTCAATATCAATGTCAATGGTGCAACACCTTCTATTATATCTCTCCAGCTTTCCATTCCAAGGATCCAAACACTTGTGATGGAATTGTGTTATTATTAATCTTTAGCAAAATTATATATATTTATTTGAAAAGGCTTTGTAGGTGGACAGAGACACAGACACACAGAATTACACAGAGAGAAGCCATTTTCAGAGATGCAGCGTCTGGAAAACAGAGCAATAAAAATTAGAATTGAATGTTTCTTTCAATTGCTGGGACAATACTGTTTGCTAAGGAGAATCATCTGTGTACACAAAGAGGACTTTTGATTCAGTGGCCAGTAGACAGAGAGGAGTCATTTGCTTTCAAATTATACTTCTCAAGTAGTTTGAAGAAGCTTTTTTTCTAAAAAAAAGCAGTGATGTCATCTGATACAGACATTTCAGAAAGATGTCTTTGATCAAGGATAGAGTCGAGTAGTTCTGGCCCCTAATGGCTAAGCTGAAACTGTGCCATAATAATGCCACAAGTGCCAGAAAACTTGCCCGGCTAGTTGGCTGTCTGACAGTAATGAACTTCACAGGGCAGGGCCTCAACAATCCTGATAATCTCATACAGGAGAGATTACTGGGTCTGTTTGTGCACTGGAATCCAAAGCTTTCAGTATCTGGATTGGAGCTCTCACCTTGTGCAACAGAACCAGAGACCTCTGGCCTCAACCCTGCAAATTAGTTGGGTCAATGTGTGCTGATACAGAGTTACAGGCTAACATCAGGCTGGTAATGGAGGGGTTGAGCATGTAGTCAGCAGCCTTGAGAGAACATATCCTAATGCCTTCCAAATCATTGTAGGGGACTTCACCAGACTAACCTGAAGAAGTCTCAAAGAATCTATAACCAACATATTACCCACACAACCAGAGAAGCCAACACATTTGTCCATTGCTACGCCACCATCAACAACACCGACTGAACCAACCCATGCCTGCACTTTGGCAAGTCTGATCACCTGGTGGTTCTTCTACTCCTGGAGCACAAGCGAAGGGCTACAGCACAAGTGGTGCAAACAGCGGAAGGATGATCGAGGGAGGTGAGGTTGTGCCTGCAGGGCTGCTTTGAATCGGTGGACTGGGCCATATTTAAAGACCCATCTTCTAACTTGAACGTATATGCCATAGCTTCATCAAGACCTGAATGGCTGAGTGTGTGCCCAAGTGCACATACCGTAAGTACCCCATGCAAAAGCCGCGGATGATTCAAAAGATTCACAACCTCCTAAGGGCAAGGTCGATGGTGTTTAAGACCAGCGGTTAAGATCTCTACAGGAAGTCCAGGTACAACCTATGGAAGGCTATCTCAGCAGCAGAGGTCATTCCGAGGCAAGCTAGAAACAGAATCAGATACTTGTCAGCTATCCGACAAGGTGCAACCAAATATCACAAATGACTGTGATGCTTCATTATCCTCAGAGCTGCACACCTTTCATGCTCACTTTGAAAATGAGAATTCAACTCCACCGAAGAATTCCCTGCAGAAGTTGGCAACTCTGTGGTCTCTGAGGCTAATGTCAGAACATACTTAAATAAGGTGAACTCTTGCAAAGCATCAGGCCCTGATGGTGTACCTGTCAAGATACTGAAAATATGTGCCAACCAACTAGCCAGAGTGTTCATGTACATTTTCAATTTCTCACTGCTGCAGATGGAGATACTCACTTGTTTCAAAAGGGGATCAATCATCACGGTTCCCAAGAAGAGCAGAGTGAGCTGCCTCCATGATGACCACTTAATAGCACTCATATCTACTGGGATGAAATGCTTTGAGAGGTTGGTCATGGCCAGATTCAACTCATACCTAGCTAAAGATCTGGATCCACTGCAATTTGCCTACTGCCACACAATTCACATATCTGGTCCACAGCAGATGCAATCTCAGTGACTCTCCACTCAGGTTTGGATCACCTAGCCAAGAACAACACATATATCAGGCTACTTTTCATCAACTGCAGCTTAACTTTCAACACCATAATACCCTCAGTACTAGTCAGCAAGCTTCAAAACCTAAGCCTCGGCACCTCCCTCTGCAAATGGATCCTTAACGTCCTCATTGGGAGATCATAGTCAGTTCAAATTAGAAATAATGTCTCCTCCTCACTGACAATCAACATGGGCTCACCTCAATGATGCATGCTTACTTCATTGCTCTGCACGCTGTAGATCCATGACTGGGTGGCTAAGCACAGTACAATGCTATCTACAAATCACTGGCAGAATCAAATATGGCAATGAGGAGGCATACAGGACTGAGACAAATCAGCTGGTTGAGCGCTATCACAACAACCTTGTACTCAACATTAGCAAAATTAAATAATTGTTTGTGGACTTCAGGAGGGGTAAATCAGAATAAAAACTAGTTGTCAACAAGGGATCAGGAGTGGAAAGAATTAAAAACTTCAAATTCTTGGGTGTCAACATCCCTGAAAATGTCGAGGCAATCACAAAGAAGTCTCGCCAATGGCTATACTTTGTGAGGAGTTTGAGGAGATTTGGCATGTCATCGAAGACTCCCGCAAATTTCTAAGGATATACCATGGAGAGCGTTCAGACTGTTTACATCATCGTTTAGTATGGAGGTGTTAATGCAGAGGAGAGGACAAAACTACAGAGACTTGTGAATTTGGCCAGTGCTATCAAGCACACCGACCTTCACTCTTTCAAGGGCACCTACATGAAAGTCACCTCTCTCCTCAAGGACCCTCACCACCTAGCCATGCCCTCTTCACACTGCTACCATCAAGAAAAAGGTACAGCTTCCTGCATATTGACAACCAAATGGTACAAAAACAGCTTCTTTGCCCCTGTCATCAGATTTCTGAATGGACAATGAACCAGAGACACCACCGCGCTTTCTCTTCTTTTGCACTAATTTATTTATTTTTAAACAAATATAATTTAGAGCCTTTTTGCAACTGTAATGCTGCCACAAAACAACAAATTCTGTGACAGGGTTGTGTCAATAAATTCTGATTCTGATTCACTATACATCCATGATCCAAGATCCTTGTTCCTTTTGCAGGTTTACACAGCAGGCTAGACACGGCAACAAATGTCTGCATCAGGTTTCAAAAATCAAAGTCACTGTAGATGCTGGAAATCTGAAAGAAAATCTGTAAACACTGGGAACCTCCAGCAGGCCAGATAGCATGTGTGGAAAGAACAAAAAAACAGAATTTATGTTTCAGATAGCTTTTGTGGAAAGAGAAAACAAAATTAATGGATCATTTCTCTTTCCAAAGAAGCTACCTGGCGTTCTGAGTGCTACCCATGTCTCCTGTGTTCATTATGAAATTCGAGACTAGATCTTTTGCCTGAGATTTCCACTGCAGCATTTATGTGCAGTTTGTTCTTCTGGGAAAGAAGCTACCATTCCCATTGGCTACTCTAGAAATCCCTCTCAAAGCCATGTGTTGATGCTTGGGAAATTAGGCTAGGCAAGTGTGGGGAGGGGGCACTTTGAGACCTGTGAGCATATTAATTATGGAAAAAAATATTGAGCTAGTACACAAGTTAATGTCCCAAATTGGGGCAAAGTCCATTTTGAAGGCATTGGTCCGATGCAATTTAGCCCAGATTAGTAAAAATTAATCCATTTTGGGAAGCTAAATTAGGAAATAGAAACAGAGTTAACATTTCAGGTCAAAGATCCCTCATCAGATGGTTCTTTATTTAAATTGAGAGATAATGTGACCTTAAGCTCCACAGCGAGAGCAGTTCAAGGATGAGAATGTAATTGAAGCTCATTTTGCAGAACGCTGCACATGTCAGCGATGACAGTTTCTGAAAACTTGAGCCTGCAAGTACATAAGCACATCAGGAAGACTGTCCATCTGGATGCAATTTCACATAATTACAAGGACTTACTATAATCTAACATGTTACACCGTGGTATCTGCCACTCTAACTGTGACAGGCAATGGCGCTGTACTAATTAGTTTTGTGTGAGCCTTGTGCAGGTGGGACTACCAATGTGCTTCAAGGAGATAGGCTTGTATTCATTGTCATGTATGCTATGAGGAGAGATGTATAACAGGGACACAGTTTGTGAACAAGAGATTGTGCTATAATAGGGGTGTGTGAAAGGGAAGATTAAAAATGAGAATACCATTGTTTTAATTGCAGCTGTGGGCAATGGCAGCTCTCTTTTTAAATCTTCACCTCACAACCATCTCTGTAGTTTCTGTCATGGCTCCACGATTGCTGTTGGTTTACTCATGCAACAATCTAATCTTGGTGGGACTGATTTTGAGTGAAAGAGGGAGTAAGATGCAATGTGTTTATTTGATGGACCTACCTTGTTGTACATGTGTGTGCATGTGCATATACACATACGGTCAAGGTTACCAGTCACTATTATGTCAACCTACTCCAGGAGCTCTATTGAGAGTGTCCTGGCTGGTTGCATCACAGTGAGGTATGGTTGCTGCAGATAAATTCACAGGACCATTGGATTGGGAGAGAGGATTACTAGAGCCTCCCTCCCCACCATTGACATGATCTACTGGCCTCTTTGTCTGAAGAAAGTGCACAAAATCGCTGACGACCCCTTTCACCTTGCACCCAGCATCTTTCAGCTGCTCCCATCAGGAAAGAGATACAGGAGTAACAGAGCCAAAACCATCAGGGAGAGGAACAGCTTCTTCCCTTGGCCTGTGAGAAAGCTGAATGATCAAAAGAGCTACTCACCTCCGAGACTTTCATATTTATTTATGTATTTGTATATATGAATACTTGTCCTGCATATGTATTGTTTGTTTGTTTTGTCTGGTTGTGTATCTGCATATTTTGCACCAAGGACCAGAAAACGTTGTTTCGATGGGTTGTACTTGTACAATCAGATGACCAATAAACTTGACTTGACACACTTCTTCAATGTATGAGGGAGAGATGCAGTGGTGGTAGGTGCATGGGAGTAGTGACCAAGATTGTCAGATGAGTGATGGAATTGAGCAATATGTGAACATGGTTGTAATTGTGCCGTTGCGTGGGATTTGTTGATGAATCTACTGACTTTAACAAGTACGAGATCATTTAACTCCTTGAAGAAGCTTCTTCCTCTTCTAATTGTGTGGACATTTCTGCTGTTCTGAATAATCTGAAGCTTCATCTAAATGGTTTTCAAGCCAGTGATTGAGTGATCCTGCGATCCCATGAAAATGGTAAGTAACTATTGCTATCTAAGTCAACATTCACTGGCATTGGATTTTGACCTCAAGAAGCCAATGTAGCAAAGATTCTCCTGGCGAACAGTTTGGTACGGGCATCTATCGTGTGATCCAGGAACAATGGGTTTGTCTTCAATTTGGTATGATGATAATATTTCAGGGACTTGCATGTTGTTCAGTTCCAAAGGAGCCAGCACCCTTGTCCTCTTAGGTAATGAATTATAGAAATGCTGCAGAAAAAAAATCTGGAAGAGTGGTTCCAGTGAGCTTTGCACACTGCAGTTAATGTGTTTCAATGGTTGAAGAAGCGAATCTTAGGTAGTTGGATGGCGTTTCAAACAGGTAGGTTAGTTTGTTAAATTTCTTGATGGTTATTGGAGCTGGATTCATCCAGGGAGTGAAAAGCATTCCACCATTCTTTTGGTTTACACTCCAGATGGAATGATCTCAGACAAGACCCTTCTAGCAGTGTGAAGCCAGCTGGCAATGGCTACTTTTTGTCTGCTGTCCAGTGATGAAGTGAATGAGTGTTGGACAACATGAGGGATATAGAGGTGAGACCATCCAAATTCTCTGATTGGCAATGCATTCTTTGATTGACAGATACTTAAAGGCCGTGATGGTAGATCACCACAAAACCCTTAAACCAAGGGTGGCCAAACCACAGCTCATGTGCCACAGGCAGCTCGTTGGCACATAATGTACTGCCCAGGAATGTTGGCTGGAGGAGATACCATAGCTGCCCAGGACATTCTGAATCCCTGCAGTCAGGCCAGGGGATCCAAGGATGGTTACAGGCTGTGTGACTAGGAGAGGAAAGAGGGAGTAGGCACTAGAGGCAGAGCAGAGTGAGCAGCGCATGCCAAAATCAGGTTCTCCTCGTTCAGGCCAGGCCACACCACTGCAGAGAGCCACCAACGTGGGCCACACAGTAGGAGGGTCGGTCAAAGCTGGGGGTCCTCTGCTGTAAGTGGCTACAAAGGTTGGGAAGGCATGACTGAGCCAGGAGAGCTCCAATAAGTCATGGCCTGCCCCAGAGGAACTGTCCAGAACTCTGGCAGGGGGTGAAAGAAAAATGATGGAGGCAGGCAGGAGAGGCTGGAGGAGTACCCCAATGAAGACTTCATCCAAGCGACAAGCCAGGACAGAGCTGGAGCTGGCAGCAGTAATGAAGGCCCTGTCAGTGGCCACGGGCAAGCCCTAGCCCCACCGGATGGATAGTCAGCACCAGGAAGCACAGAGGTCAACCGCTTCATACCTCAGCCTACAATCCCAGAAGTGTTCCCCCCATCCCGCTGGTGACAGGGAAGAGAAGGGTGTAGGTCAGATGGGGAGGAGCAGAGCTGTGGGCCCCCTTGCCTCACCCTGCCATATGGGGCAGCTTTGCATTGGGTCATTTCCCGTATCATGCGCTCGGCTATGGACACTGCAATGGTGCAGGTGCTTGCAGAGACCAGTGGCAGCAGCGTTACCAAAGGAAACACATCAGAAACAGGAGCAGGAGTCATCCATCTGGCCCATTGACCTGCTCCCACATTAAATGAGAACACTGAAGATCTGGCCATGGACCAAACTCCACATTTTCCCCATAACCCTTAATTCCTCTAACTTGAAAAAAATATATTTAACGAGGCAGCCTCTACTGCTTCCTTGGACAGAGATTTCCACAGAAAATCAGTGTGAATTTTGAAGATATTTGGTATGTGCATCTGTACATTTTGATTATTAAAACTAATCCAAATTAGCAATTTAAAAACTACAAACACAAATACATATTAGTAACATGTATTTTTTAATCTTTACATTAAATTCTTGCAACAAAATATGCATGTAAGAGTAAAAATGTGTATGTATTTTTTTTCCCCGTCTTGCGGCTCTCAAATATTTTAAGTTTATTATATGGCTTTTACGTTAACCTAGTTTGGCACCCCTGCCTTATAGTATCATCCCTAGAGAATATCAGTGAGCTTGTGAAGCAAGAATTTGTTGTTTTCTCTCAGTCCCCATGTAGTAGTTTCCCAGTCAGCTGGTCCAGACTCTAGTTACCCTCGATAATGAAATGCAGAGCCAAACAGCACCATTCAGACCCAGCAATGTTTGTGGATGCCCTTCCGAATGATCCTTTGAGGTTATCTGTTGGCACCAATTTGTAAAGGAACAGCCATCTACTGGTTGAGTGCAGCCATGGGAAGATCAGTACAGGTATCACAAATCAAGGATAATCCCATTTCACACTGACAAGCCACTAAATAGGAAAATAAACGACCTGGGTTGCAATACCTGGAGACCATGAATTCCCTGGTTCACGTGGATATCTCGGATCTAAGGGGAGGCCCCAACCTCTAGTGCTGATGACCCGAGTGATGTATTACGTACTCACAGGACAGTAAAATTGTAGCAGGAATAAAGCACATACATGCACAATATATAAAAGAGTGTGGAAAAAGAACCCATAATTTAGTAAGACATACACATGCAATGTAAGAAATACCATGGGAAAATCTACTGCAGTGGGCTTCAATCTGTTCAAACTTGGGAAATGAGAGGACATTGGGCTGAGAACTAATGCTAGTTCTGTGATCATACTGGGTAAAGAAGTACAAACTTTCCTGGAACTATCCAGTTAATTTATAATTTATAATGTCTCATTGACCTTCTCAGCCAATCGCAGGCTGTCAGCGGAACGGCAGAACTTTGATATTCGCACTTATTTTAGCCAAGTATAACCGTGGAGCTGTTATTATGGTCCTTTATTAGTTACTGCAACCACATTATTTTTCTTGTCATTATTCCCAAAACAATGGAGTATAACAACTATTTACATAGCAATAACATTGTATTAGGTATTATAAGTAATCTTGAGACGATTTAAAGCACCGGTACGCGCTGACAGCTCCACCATCCGCCCTTCGACAACTCCACTGACTATGCGCTAACAGCCCTGCTGGCCACTCTGTGACAGTTCCACCAACCGCCCTGTAACAGCTCTACTAGCTGTGTGCTGACAGCCCCACTGACCACTCTGTGACAGTTTCACCAACCGGCCTGTAATAGCTCTACTGGCCGTGTGCTGACACCCTGCTGGCCGCTCTGTTACAACCCCACTGGCCACCCTGTGGAGCTCCCTGGGCCATGCGTTGACAGCCCCACTGCCCATTCTGTAACAGTTCCACCAACCGCCCTGTGACGACTCCACTGGCCATGCGCTGAAAGCCCTGTGGCCACTCTGGGACAGTTCGACTGGCTGCCCTGTAAAATTATAACTTCATTGATATTAAAACTATCAGACTGGTGCATGAACACAGTTACTGACGTACCTAATGATAGCTGGTTGATCGGGTTACTCATTCACCTTGCAGTGGAGTCAATTCCGAATCAACTCGGCCAGGTTCTGATACAACCCCCTACAAAGTATCAGAGCCTGGTTGATTTTTATCTCCCCCCCCAACCCCGCCATGTTGGGAGCATTTACACTGGAAGGTGACCCATTAAATACCCTCTAAATTGCATGGTTCAACCCACATTCAGTGGGAGTGTGAAAGGGGCTATAGAAACTAGGTTAATTGGCACAAAAATATAACGGGAAAGGGAATGGTACGGGGATTAGGTTAGAATTCGATCACTGAGGTTATAGCAAGTAAGTTGTTTCAATTAATTATTGGTATATTTTAATGTTATAGTACATTATAGTATTGTTCAAAGTTGCAACTGAGTATTTTGTTCTAAAGGTATGGTTCTGATGTTTTTATTTTAAAAATACACTTTGATGGTTTTCATTTTAGATTGCATAAGGAGGGTTTTGATTTCTATGTATAAAAACATTGTTAATGATTCATTTCTTTTCATTACTTGTGCTGGAGGGTTCATTGAAATTGTTCAATGCCGGGGAAAGCAATGCGGTAACGGAGTCACTGTTGGGAGTTACATTTGCTGGTGCTCATTATCAGTGGTGGCTTCTGGTCATT
Organism: Narcine bancroftii; assembly: GCF_036971445.1. Lineage (NCBI taxonomy): Eukaryota > Metazoa > Chordata > Chondrichthyes > Torpediniformes > Narcinidae > Narcine > Narcine bancroftii. The sequence continues at coordinate 42,067,034 of NC_091477.1, forward strand.
CAGAAAGTTATCATTCAGTCAGCTTGCCACTTTTCAAATGAGTTTGCAGAGACCTCCTGGACCTCCTGCAGTGTCTGCGCTAAATTAAATATTACAGTGGGTTTCAAGGCCAACAATGAATGCCTCTTTAACAAGGCAGCAAGCAGTTGGTTTCCATGCTGAAATAGACAGATGCAGGGCATGTTCCTGCTGTTAAATCTTGCTTGCCTCTGGAGTGTTACTAATTCCATGTCTGCGATATGATTTCATAGTGAAACCTCAAAGGAAACGTGAAAATCACATCATTCTTGAATGCTCAACATGCTCTGGACATCCATGCACAGGAAACTGAGAAGAAATTATCATTATGTGCAAAATGTAATATTTATCTTAGATATTTAACACTTCAGTTCTCAAACATTTAGTGCTTGAAATAAGTTCATCACAATACAAATTGTAGATCCAATTGTTTCAGTTCATTCTCCACAATGTTTTTATTTACTGTTATTATCCAACAAAGCTGTGATTTAGAGTCATTCAGCTGTACACATGGAAGGCCAAGCTAAGCTGACGAACTTGTCCATCTGAGCTAGTCTCATTTTCTTGCATTTGGCTTATATTTCTCTAAAATTTTCCCAGTCCACATATTAGTTCAAATGTCTTTCAAATGTCATAATTGAACTCACATCTACCATTTTCTCTGGTAGTTCATTATACATACTAACCACTCTCTGTGTGGAAAAGATTCTTCCCTCAGGTCCTTTTTAAATCTTTCCCCTGCCCTTACCTTAAACGTATGCCATCTAGTTTTTGGCTCTCCTGCTCCTGTGACTATTCTCCTTGTTTTTGCCATTAATAATTTTGTGTACTTTAAGCTTATTTTTCTTATGTTCCTACCCCCTCAGCCTCTTACACTCCAGTCCAAAAAATCCTGCAACTTTATATGGAAAATATGTTGCTGATGTGTATATCTCATCACTTGAATTTCTACTCCGGCTTTTGGACCTGATGATATCTTTATTTAATTTGAAGCAAAATACAAAAACTCCATATGTGGGAATCTTGAGTCAACAAAGAAAAACTGGAAGGAGAAATGGTCAGTCAATGTTCCCAACCCAAAATGCTCAATGAATCCATGGATTCTGGCTGTCTTCCCGAGTACCTCTAGCTTCCCTTTATTCACTATTTAAGTTACCTGATGACATTGTGGGACTTTTACTGTGATTTGAGCTCAGGTATGAGTAGGAAAGTTGTCATGGCATTCCCAGCAGGCTGAAGAGAGCATAGACCTTGAGACAGGGGAGGCAGTTTCAATATACAGAGATTTTATTTTATTTGGGATGGATGGAAGGCTTCTCAAGGGAAGTCAGTGCTTCCCTACCACACCTTGCTCTGCAATGTTCAAAACTAATACATGTTGGTGCAGGCAGTGGCCAAGGTTTGTCCACTACCAAAACCAATTTCTTGGCAAGTTGGATCTCTAATGAATTAATGAGGCCCAAAAGTTAACAAAAGTCAGGGTTTCCAATTACATTCAGTGAGAAAATTTTACCTTTGGGACCCTCATAGCCTACACCCATTTGGAATTAAAATTGAATCTGTTAATTTACTAAATACATTTGCAGCATTTTAGCTACACTGAAAGTTCAACAGATGTTTGAATAATTTGGTCGAAAACTATTTTAAGAGAACAACCACACCTTGTTGATAACGGTGAGTTTAAAAGAGTCTTTAAACTTTGTAGGAAAATATATAGAAATGTTCTTGTTATGGGGTTCAATATTGTGTGAGCTGCACCAAGACTGATCCATCATTGGTTTGAGTTAACATTTGTGAACATTTAGAAATTCGAACTAATTTGATGGATTAGATCAAAATGGCAATAAACGTTAGTTTCACTTGCAATGTACCAATCTTGGCAAAAGGATTTCAAAATATTGAAACAAAAAGAAATAAGCATTTATCTAAGAGAATTTTCCATCTGTTGAGGTTATTACCAACAGTTGTTTACTTGCTGATAAATCTAAATAGCAGAATTACTAACTAGAATCCAATTCATTAAACTCAAATTATGGACCTAAGAATGCCAGGTAGAGTTTCACAAAACTGCACAAAATAATTAGCTTAATTTATTGTTCTTTATGTATTGTTGTATCTGCCATTACTTAATTTTCAAACATTGTCATTGCAAATGAAATTTATTGCAGTACAGGACACAAAATACTTTCATATTATTATCCAGCCACATTCATTATGGTGAATGTTCATTCGTATGCCAAGCAACTTTCTGTCATAAAAATAAAATTGATAGAGAACCCTCCTCCATTATTCAAGATCACTCTGCCTGTTTTGGACACTTCATTTTTTTTACCATGAACATTTCCTTGTTCTTAGAGGAGGGAAGACACTCGAAGTCCTACAAGAAATGAAAGCAGTTTCACTGGGTAATGAGCCTTGTCCAATATATCATCGGCCACTTTCATTTCTAGAATCATTCTAATAATTTTAACTGCTTCAGATACAAGTACACTCCATTATTGTTTCCTCTAATTCACCTACATCAGAGCCCAAAATATATCCCAAATACTTTTCTGCAATCTGGTAATTTAACATCAGCTTATCGATTTTCTTTAGGAGAAGTTAAGGACCCAAAAAATCTTTTAAGTAATTCTTTGCTTTTTAAGAGTAGCTTCTGGCCCTTGTCATATAGGTGTCAGTCTTCCCTTTTTAACAACAAATAGCTGGAATAAATATACAGTATTCTCTATTTTCAAGACTCTATAAAATGAGTTAATTCTGTTCAGTTCACAGAAATATATATCCTGTAAACATGACTCATGATGGTTTCAACAGAAAAGAAAGGTATACTTTCCCTTGGTGAAACAGGCAGCGGGTATAATAGAAGGTGTTTCTTAGATTTAGAGAGTCCATTTTCTTCCCAGCAGAGTTTGCCCACTGTGTATCTCATAGATGAAGTTTACTCTAACCCAAACTTGACATGGAATAAAGCAGCAAGAGAAATAACTATCAAAAATTGATTATTAAGATATTACATGTGATAGTACAGATTCTATCACCAATGTGTATATGTACAGATTGTAGTGTAGGATGACTGTGATTGGCTGAGAGGGTAGCCATGCTTACTGGCAGGTCTTAAAGGGTTACTCCTAGCCAGACCAGGTCATTCTGGACTGGTCGACCTACATGTGATACACTCCAGTCTTCTAGTTAATAAAAGGCTTGGTTTGGATCAACAAGCCTTTGATTCTTTTGACGCACTCTACATTACATAAGGGTAATTTAATTTAGCATTTGCACCTGATTCCTGGCTTATACTGATCAGTTGGCCAGCAGGTTAGGAATACTTACAATATAACCATCAGGATAAGGTCATAACTGTAGATCATCTGCGTGGATGATAATCCAGAAAGTGTGGAGTAAAGCTGTCAGATGTTAATAAATTTGGTGCAACCAGCGATTAAGATTAGGTTTGCATTACATATAGCAATGTATGAGAATCATTGAGCAATCAAAGTGAAATTCCCTATCACTTTTTATCAACCTAAAGAACTGCAATAAAAGTATTTTAATAACGTGCACAATCATTGTAACAGATTGTTGAAATTATTTAGCAATTAAACTAAACGTTTTAGCCCTTTAAATAGTATTAGTGGTTTGCCGAGTTGGGCAGCTTTTCAGTCACTGGAAGAGTATTCAGTTGTGTGAGGTTAATGGAAAGTATCAGTCGGCTTAATGAGGAGCAAAATGTCAGCGCTGATTTCAAGCCCTGTTCCACAGTGAATCATCATGGCCTGTCTACTCTTTATATTACTGGAGGCTGTTAGCTGTATGTGTGCAACATCTTCAACCAAAGTCATCTGTCTTAAATACCTGCACATGCACTGAATGCTTATATGAAATCAAGAAATGTGACTCCATTGGGGAGCTCCATCGGTGGAAGAATATTGGTAAATAAATAATTTTGTACAATTGTTTTACCCAATGAGCAGGTAGTGGAAATATGACCTGAAACACTTTGCTAAAGCTCTGGAATAGAACAAAAGTAAATCACTGAGGTGGGAAGGTTTTGCTTATACCTGCACGACTTTTCAGAATTCAATTAAACTACTACAGAATCTAATAGTCAAAAGCGAGAATTCAAATAAAAATGTCAATGTGCTCCCTCTTTTTGGGCTGTCAGACTGTAAGAAACATTGGTCAGATAGTCAATTACAGATGTGTACAGTTGTCACAACGTGGGTGGCCTCATTTTTTAGCTCCATCAGGCAGTAATAAATTAGCCATTCAGCTTCAGTAAGCTAGCGTGTGATCTCTGAGCTAAGAGGATGTGAATTCAGTGCCTTGCCACCTGAGCCTTGTGCACATTAATTAGGTTAATCATCTAGCCTTCTATCATGAAGGTGCCTCCTTTCAGAAAAGTTAATAAACTAAAGATCAATTTCTTCTACAGAAACTGTCACCTAGGGAGATATGTGTACAAAACATTGAAGGTTTCAGAACTGAAAAAGCTGTTAAAAATATATAGAACATTCAACCATTCAGCACAAATACAGACCCTCAGTCCATGAGTCAATGTCAAACCTGATGTTCGAATCAAATTTAAGCTCTTGCTTACACTTTATATTCATGTGCCTATGTAAGTCTCTAAGCCTCCAAAGCACTCCCCTAGTATTTGCTTCCACTCTCTGTTAAAAACTAAATGGCCCATATATCTCCTTTAAACTTTCTCCCCCATGCTTAAAATGCACATCCTCTAGCGTGTGACACTTTTACCCTGGGGAAAAGACCCCTTCATCAATGTCGCTCAGGATTTTAAAAAACTTCTATCAGGTTAAAATTCAGCCTCCAAAGCCAGAGAAAACAACCTGTTTATCCATTTGCTCCCCACCAATCATCCCCTGAAAACACATCCTTCCTGTAATAGGGTGACCAAAAATGTATTCAGTACTGCAAGTGCAGCTTAACCAAAGTTTTATATGATTTCTTTACTTCTGTACTCAATGGCCCACCCAATGAAGTTAAGCAAACACCATTCCTTCTGTATTCCCCCTGTTGATTTGTGTGGCCTGTACATGTGGAATTTTTTTATTATTTATTAATGGAAGAATAAAATAAATAAATTAGCATTTAGGAGACTTCTAAGTAGACATATGGACATGAAGCGGGTGGATGGATGTCTATCAAGTGCAAGAAACAGAGTGTTGGCTTTTGACATTGTGTTCAGCACGGACATGTGGGCTGAAGGGCTTGTTCCTATGTTCCATGTTATGAAGCTATACTAACCTGTTATAAAACACTGGTTAAGCAACAGCAAGTGAATTGTTTTCACATTTTTGGGCAACACTCTCAAGAGGATGTTGGATTTAGGAGGCATTTATTAAAGTGATCTCATTATTTGAAACGGGAGAGATTAGAGAAACTGCTTTGTTCTTGTTTAAACCAAATAAATGTAAAAGCAGTTTGATAAACGACTTTAAAAAAAAATCAGCAAGTTGTTTATGATGTCAGAGAGTCAAGTAACCATAAAATAAATTGAAACAGATGGAAGATGAGGAAGCTTGGTTTTACAGAGTGAGTTTTTGGTATCTGATTGCGCTACCTCCAGGGGTGCTAGAAGCAATACCACAGTTAAAAGCAAATGAGAATGGAATAAACAATTATAAGGTTGTAAAGCACAAACCTTTAGGGATCAATTTAGACAAACTGGGATAAAGTTAAAAGCATTACTAGAGCTGAATAATGGGCCAAATGGTCTCCTTTGCTTTATCATTCAAAGGTCTAAGATCACTATGCCCAATTACAACGTACCAAGGGGATTGGTTTGATGGAGGAAAATGGTCTTCTTCTATTTGATATGTTTATACATTTCTAATTCAAACTGAAGGAGGATTTTTCAGATCTCTATTTGTCTTCCCATAAACATTTATGGGGTTTTGCTGCTGTTTCTCTAAACTTTCTGAAAGACTTGATTAATTTTTTGCTAGCAGTACATAATTCTGAAAGTTACTTGAAATATTGATCAGTCCATGAAGAGCTGAGCCTATCATTTTCCAATATCCTTTTGTCCTGTAGGCATGGGATAAAGGATAAATTATTCCATCTCATAATCTTCTCTTTTCCATAATACTCGGTTTTGTTTCAGAGCTGACGTTTTTAGCTGGCTTGCAGGTTTATCTTCTCTATTCCAATCAGTCAATGTAATTTTGTATAGATCTTTATTTAAAAATACTTTCATTTATCTTGTGTACCCTCCTTCTCTTAAGATGATTTACCACAAAAGTTGTCATTGCTGAAGTAGGTTTGTTCTCAGAATTGTGCATTTATAATGTTATAAATGAGGCCTTTCCCTGTGGAATCATTAATTATTTGTTGAGAAACACTGCTGATGCAAACCCAAGACACTATTGGAAACTGCTTAACAATATTCAGTCTTTGCTTTCTGTTGGCAACATTAACTAATTGTGAATATTTGTTTCTCCCTGTACTAGTCTAAAAATGTGGCCTGTCATTTGACTACGGAAGATGCCAAATATGTGCCTGAGGGGCATGGATGTAATTGATGTGTGCAAGATGGCAGTAATGCCAAACCTACCCAGAAATATTAAGAGTGGGAAGATTATGATGTTTCCCAGCTTGTGAGTTTTATTTAGAGTCCGGCTACTAAAGTAGAATTCAGTCTGTTAACCTTGGGTTTATGATCATTGACTCAGTACTAAGAAGGAACCCATATTACTGGTCAAAGGGGATTATCAACTTTCAATATGTTACTTGCAGGCTGTAATTAAGATTAAAGTCAATTTTTGCCATTTCTAAATATCTTTCATATTGCTTGTCACAGGTTGTCAGTTCTAGAATTTGAAGAAATGCAGCTTATTTGGAAAATCTGAAGTAAGTCTTTTTTTCCCAACCAGGGGACTTTGCAGACCTTACTCTTGGAGTGCAGCATGACAGGAAGAGGGGAAGAGAGCACGCTGAGGAGGCAGAGGGGCAGGAGACCATGCAACCCAAAGTCCTGAGAGATCTGATCTCCTGAGAGTCCACCATCTGGTCTGTAGTGAGAACTAATCAGAATTTATTGTCCTAAAAGAGTCATGAAATTAGGTGTTTTGCAGCAACATCATAGAACAAACATTTATATCATAACCATCTTATGACATTACTGTAAAATATAAAAAATCATGTAGTGCACGAAAAGTAAGGCAGTGTCTTTGATTCATTGATTGTTCAGGAATCTGATGGCTCTGAGTGCTCGTCTTTAGGCTCCTGTACCTTTTTCCCAATGGTGCAGAGGGTATGGCCTGGGTGATGGGGGTGTTTGAGGATAAAAGCTGCTTTTTTAAGACACCACCTAATGTCCTCAGTGGAGTGAAGTCTGGTGCCTGTAATGTCACAGGCCAAGTTAACAACCCTATGAAGTTTATTCTTGTCCTGAGAGTTGGCGCCTCCGTACCAGGCAGTGATGCAACAGCCAGAAGGTACACCTGCAGAAGTCTTTCTGTTCGGTTTCCATTCTAGTAAATTCATCTTCTCTGGAAGACAGATGTTTCAGGGATATGGTGAAATGGTAACAAGGATGGGGAACTTGCATGGAATGGCTAAAGAAGCAGTATCATCCTTACAGCTTAGCTTTCCAATTTTTTTTAAAATTGATTCAGTTTTCAGAACCTGGCATCATTGATAAAACAGCAATAATTGACCTTTCTGAATTAGTCTTGGGGAATTGACCAATGGGAGTTACTCACGCAACACTGTTTAGGAGGGAGTTCCAGGATTTAGACCCAGTGATGATGAAGGACCAACAATATAAATCAGTACGCTGTGTGATTTGGAGGGGAAACAAGTTATCAACCTTAACCCTGGACAAAACCCACAAGATCACATGTAGAAAGTGTAAACACAGGACGGGATATCAGGATTGACCAAGTCACTGAAACCGTCAGCAACTGTGCCACTGTATTTGACTAGAGTGCTTCAATGCTAGTTTTCCCTGACTCAGTAAGAGATACTGTGCAAAATACATACACTTCAAGCATCAGGATAACATTGACTTTACATTAAAAAATCAGCATATCTTTCAGCCAAAGATTGCTCAGTTTTAGAAGGAACAAAAATGTAAGCACAAAACAGATGCATCAGTTCTTAACTGAACATAGAATATTTGCATCCACCACCTATTTACTCATTTCTCAGATTTAGAAAGGTTTTAGTTCAGAATCCAATGTTCCCTACCCTTCAAAATTAATTAATTACAGAAGAGTGAGAAAGAGAGATGCGGTTGAGGACTACTTCACTTAAGAGCTTTGTAGCGAGAATGCCTTTGCAATGCATTGCGTTAAAAATTGGTATAGATTTCCACTCACTATTATTCCTATGACAAGTTATCAACCTCATACAGCGATTTTAATCATCAGTTGGAGGATAGAAATTGGTAAAATTGATTCTGTTCTGAAATATCAAAACAGATCCATTGATTTTACTCCTGCTTACTTGCTGAATGCATGGGACCCCCTTGGCTGAGGCAAGTTGCAATTACCATGGGCAAATCAGTCACTTAGAGTGAAAGTTCAATACAATTTTTCAGTTTATTTCATGTCCACAGGATTCCTGAAACTAACCACTGTGCTGTGGGGGATAATGGTATTTGTGTGGTTTGAAAGAATCTCATTCAGTACCACTAATCATCTCCTTCTTTTGTCATCCATTCAAGTTACAAGTCCTTCCATTGGCTGGCTATCGGTATTGGTGAATGTGGTGAATGGCAATAGCAACACTACAATCAGTGCAAAATTCCCAAGGTGGTGATGTGGATGGTCATGTTGTTCAATTCGCAGTACTCAAAGTTGTTTATTTCCCAGCTGGTGGGAAAGAGTGTGTTCATTGGATAAATGGTTTCTTCCAAGAATTTTGTGGTTTACTCCCTGACTCCAGAGTTTAGGTCTTTCACATCAGGATAGATGCCACTCATGTTCCCACAGATTGGACTCCATATGAGAGCCAAGATGATCACCACCAACAATAGCAGTAGTGCTTGCAACCCACTGCTCATACATGTCAAGTTGCACAAGGATCATCTCAACAGAGAGGTGAGCAGCATAGCAATGAACATGTAGAAATGCATCTTATGGGAGACAATACCACACAGTACAGCTAGGATTATTATTTGCTCCATGTTTCAGCTCCAGGATGATGAAAGTGTTGTGGCTGGTGTAGACAGCCATCTATACTAGAAGAGCTGTTAACTGCTTGAACCGCCAAATTATTATGATATTCAACACTTCAACCTCCAGATCCTTGAAGGATGCTTCTGACATGTTAATCAACCATCTCAATTTTGAATGTAATTTAGTAAGTTAGTACTGGAGATGGTGCTCCATGATACACTTCAGCGAGCTTCCCCAAACTGTCCTTATAGCTGAAGTCCCTCATCCATGGTACTATTCTACACTTGTGCAATTTCTCAATGTCCTTGACATTCTTCTTTCTCTGATGAGAGCAGAAATATTAGTTGTTATTTTGGACCAATTTTTAAAAATCTCTTTTTGAAGAGATTTTGTTTTCTGTCCATTACTACAAGAGAGGGTTCTGAGGAGGTTCACAAGGATGATTCTGGGAATGAAAAGATTGTCAGATGAGGAATGTCTGATAGCTCTTGGCCTGTACTCATTGGAATTTGGGAGAATGAGGGGGAATCTTGTTGAAACATTTTGAAAATTGAATGCCATGGACAGAGTAGATATAGAAAGGTTGTTTCCCATGGTGGGAGAGTCGAGGACAAGAGGGCACAACTTCAGGATTGAAGGGTATCCACTTAGGACAGAGATGTGGAGGAATTTCTTTAGCCAGAGGGTGGCAAATGTGTTAAACTTGTTGCCACAGGTGGTTGTATTGGGTGTATTTAAGGTAGAGGTTGACAGTTTCTTAATTAGCCAGTGCAATTAAAGGCTATGGGGAGAAGGCCAGGCAGAGTGGGAAAATGGATCAGCTCATGATAATGATGGGGCAGATCTGACGGGGTGAAGAGTCTGTTTCTGCTCTGATCGTCTTGTGGTCTTTCTATCCATCTTGATAAGTGTAGACCTGCTGAATATTAAGAAATGTAAATCTACCATTTTCCATATGTTACTTTATATCCAAAAAAAACAAGCTTATCCCTGTTTGGCTCCCAGTGCTAGCCGGCATTGAATACTGCCACTATCTCAAACAGCCTAAATCAGTGAATATTTTATCTGTATTTCCACATAAAACTTGTCAGCAGATTCCACATTAAATCACACAAAGAATATTGAATATGACAGATATCTGCAGGCATTTCTATACTAATCTCTCAGCTGTTAAAAAAAACAATTTACCATTAAACCCTTTAGTTAGTACATTGCTATTCTATGTGTGTGCCAAATGAAATAAATACTGCTCAGATCATCAGAATGACCCTAAAATAAAGTTATGCTCAAAGTTTTGTTTCACATGTCTTGATGTCAAGATGTGTTAGCAACTTCTGTTGCAGAGTACCAGAACATGGATTTACCTACTCAGAAGAGTTGAATCTCAGGGAGGGCATGTTTAGGAACAAGCCAGTCACTTATTGTAGCACAGTCAATATTCCTGTGGATAGGTCAATCCTCAAGCCTCTTTATCTGTTTTCACATAACTGGTGCTTAACAGAGGATCAAAGGCCTGCCCACAGATTACTGATGTTCTCCTGAATTAAAGATGATTGCATGCATGAAACAGAGGGAGTTAAATTAATCAGCCCTTGAAAAAGGGCTCTGGATTATAATCCGCAATCAGGCACCAGCCATTCAAAACCTAGCCAGTGTTGCCTTGCCTTTTTGGCAAACTCATTTTAGCAAAGGCCTCACAACTACTCTGTCTGCATCATTTAAATAGAGACAGTGTAGTGCGACTGCTGTGAGGAAGTAACTGCAGTGCAACTAGAATGAATGAACAGCTGATAATGTTTCCAAGCACCAAGATGGAGATGTGCAATGAGCAGCAATGGTAGAAATTTCATACTGTCACTGAGTTTTACACCATAGAAACAGGCCCTTTGGCCCAATTGTCCATGCAAAGCAAGCTAGACATATTTGCCTGCATTCACCCTATATCCCTGTAAACATTTCCTATCCATGTACTTGTCCAAATTTATTTTGAATGTTACAATTGTCTCGGTTTCTACCACTTCCTCTAACAGCTGTTTCATATACACATCCCCTCTATGTGAAGAAAATGTCCTTCAATTCCATTTTAGATCTTTCATCTTCAACTTAAGCTTTCAACTTTTAGATTCCCCTACCCTGGGACAAAAAAAAAGGCATTCATCATTTAGCTTATCTATGCAAAACAATATTAATCAAAAATGCAAGTCTGAAGAAGACAAATGCTTAGTCTGGTTCTGTCTGACATTTTGTTTGGGATGTGATGAAGTAGGAGGTTATGGGTAAGGTGGTGATTTCTAAAAAACTAATGGAAGAACGTGGAGGAGAACCAACTCCAAGATTTTGTTGGACACTACAGACACCATGGTGAAGGAAGTCAAAGACATACTGTTAGGTCTGCTTTGTTCATGAATGAGTGAGACAAACACCAGGCTGAGTCGAAATCAGGGTTCTTTGTTCTTTATTACCGGATTGTAACACTTGCGACCAACCAAGTTAGTCGGAGAATGCATTCTGCCGTTATCAGCAAAATGGTGATTTTTTATACCCTTGGATACATGCTTAGAACATCATCATATCATTACTTGTCCAATGACTAAAACTGTTGCTATCCTTTCCCTGCTAGCTTCCTGCCTCTCAATCCATCAATGTCTCTCTTAAACTGTTGCTATCCTTTCCCTGCTAGCTTCCTGCCTCTCAATCCATCAATGTCTCTCTTATCTTGTAAGTACAAGGATGCATTCTGTTACTCCTTAGTACTGGGTGACTCCTTCTCCGGTCCCATCTCATGATGTTTTACCTAACAGGAGTACAAGGACACCTCCCCTTCTTGTTACTGCCCTGTACAGGGTAACTCCCTACACATTCCCATCTCATGATGTTTTACCTTACAATACTGAAAAGACACTGTGAGAGCTAATAGCTTTGGTAATGGATGATGGGAATCAATGTGATTGGAATGCCACAAATTCAAGGACTTCTCTTGCCTACAGAAAGAGTGATTGGATAATCTGGAAATGTCTTCCCTGAAGTTCAGCAAGCTAATGGATGATGTTATGGAGGTTTGTAAAATTAAGAGGGACAGAAATAGGGTACATAGTCACAGTCTTTTTCCAAGGGTTTGGGGAATCTTAACAATAGGAGACATAATTTTCAGATGAGAGAGCAAGTGTTTAAAGGAGATTTATGGAGCAATTTTTTCACATTGAGAGTGGTGGATAAGTGGAACAAACTGGTAAAGGCAGGTACAATCATGGCATTAAAAAAAATCATTCGGACAATTGCAAGATAGTAATGTAAAGGGGGGACATGGAGCAAATTTTATTTGCAACATGATAGAAGCTGATCCTAGCCTTTGAAACCTGTGCTGCTCGATTACACCCAATTAATCTTTGACCTTGTATGTTTTTGGAGGGCGGGAGGAAACCAGAGCACCCTGAGAAAACAAACACAGGGCACAGGGAGAACGTACAAACTCCTCATAGACAGCATTGGATTTGAACCTGTGTTGCTGGTGCTGTAACAGCGTTGTGCAAACCTTCATAATAATCGTGCTGCGCAAACAGACACACAATCGGCATGAACGATTCAGGGTGAAGGACCTTTTTTCGTGCTGTAGAGCTCAATGAACAAAATTAGAAACTTAAATAAAAATGCTGGAACATAATCAACAGAACAGGCTGCATTATGAAGAGAAAAATGCTGTTCAGATTTTCATTCAATAAAAATCTGAGGAAATGTCATTGACATGAGCAATACACAAAAGTGGTGGAGAAACTCAACAAGTCAAGCAGCATCTAAATGAAACAAAAGGTAATCAACATTGTGGACCTGAGCGCTTCATTAGAAATTTGGTTCCTGACAAAGGGCTCAGGCCCAAAACTGGCTGCCTTTAACTTTCTAAGAAGTTTGCTTCTCAGACTGGAGGCCTGTGACTAGTGGTGTGTCTCAGGGATCTGTATTGGGACCATTATCGCTTGTTGTCTATATCAATGATCTGGATGATAATGTGATAAATTGGATCAGCAAGTTTGTTGATATGTCAAGATAGGAGGTGCTCTGGACAGAGAGGAAGATTTTCAAAATTTGCAGAGGGATCTGGACCAACTGGGAGAATGGGGCAAAAAATGGCAGATGGAGTTTAGTGCAGACAAGTGTGAAGGGTTACATTTTGGAAGGGCAAACCAAGGTAGGATATACACAGTAAATGGTCAGGCACTGAGGAGTGCAGAAGAGCGAACAGATTGAATACAGAAACGTTGTTACCTGAAGGTGGCATCACAGGTGGTCAAGATTGTAAAGAAAGGTTTTGGAATTTTAGCCTTTATAAATCAAAGTATTGAGTATAGGAGTTGGGATGTTATGTTGAAGTTGTTTAATACATTGGTGAGGCCAAATTTGAAATATTGTGTGTAGTTCTGGTTGCCTAACTACAGGAAGATATCAATAAGATTGAGAGAGTGCAGAGAGGATTTACTAAGATGTTTCCAAGTCTTCAGGAGTTGAATTACAGGAAAAGACTTTATTCCTTGGAGTGAAAAAGAATGACGGGAGATTTGATAGAGGTTTATAAGATCATGAGAAGTATAGAAAGAGTGGATGCGAGTAGGATTTTTCCACTTAAATTCGGGGAGATAAGTATGAGCGGTCATAGTTTTAAGCTGAAAGGAGAAAGGTTTAGGGGGAACATTAGGGGTTAGTTCTTCACTCAGAGTGTGGCAGGTGTGGGGAATGGGTTGCCATTTGATGAGGTGAATGCGTGCTCGATAGATTGGGTAGATACATAGATGGGAGGGTTATGGAGTGGAAGCAGGTCAGTGGGACTAGTGAAATAGTGGTTGGCGCAGACTAGAAGGGTGGAATGGCCTGTTTTCTGTGCTGTAGCGTTCTGTGGTTCTGTGGATGCTGCGTAACCTGCTGTGTTTCTCTAGCACTTTTGTGTAATGCACTTGACCACAGCATCTGTGTATTTTCTTTAATTGTCATTAGCCTCTTTTCAACTAGCACTTTGTCATGGGAACTGACAGCTAATTTATTGGTCAAGGGTCCAGAGGAAAAGCAATTCAATTGGCACACTGGCTTCAAAGGACGTCAAATCACGTTGGGGGTCCCCAGCGTCAGCTGATGCTGGTGTGCCGATTAAACAAGTGGAAAAAGGACAAGTTGCATCCCTGGACTATTGTTGGAGGTAGAATCTCCCATCCCCGGGAATGACTTGAGATGAGTGGGAAAGCAGTTTAGTGGAAAGGCCAAAATTGGCTTCTGTAACTGGGCCACTGCATGCCAGAGGAAAAAGGGCTATGTTGCTCAGTCTCCCTGATCTGCTACACATTTCAGCATTTTCTTATTATTTCAGATCACTGCATCTGCCCTTTTGGCCAATGGATAGAAACTGTTGTAATAACAAAGAAAGTGCAACGAAGAAGTTGAACTCAGTAATTAGTAACAATATAACATTTAAATAGGACCAATTAGCATTGTCAAATGAGGAAAGAATGGATGCTAACCATTAAAAAATAGAGAGGATACAACTGGAATAATAACAGACAATGCAAGATTACATAAAAAATTCTCTAAGCTATTAATCATGTTTAAATTAATTTTGGAATTGCAATTACATTAATTTAAAGTGTTAAAAAACTGATTATATGTTTTCATTACAATTTGTTTTAACTAATTTATGATTCTAATTGAATGTGGGATCCAATAGAGTTTAGATTATTGTAAAGACACAAAATGCTGGAGAAACTCAGCAGGTCAAACAGTGTCCTTTATGTAGCAAAGGTAAAAATACAGAAGCAATATTTCAGGCTTGAGCCCTTCATCAAGAGAATGAGAGAATGCAGGCAGGCTTTGGAGTTTAGATTATTGTTTGGTAATGGTCTGGATTTGTGATCACAATATTTGTGAATTCCATCATTATTTCTTTGGAACATTTGCAACCTGATAGTGAATTAACACTGGGGTTCAGGATGGCATGGTTTGTTTTCAGGACTTACTCTATGCTTTGTTTATCTTTAATTTTAGAAACCATGAATGTACTGTGATGTTATTTGAGTGGGACCGTCCCTTTAAGAGAACAGGTTTAACAAACTGCCTGCAGGATTTGAAGTGACTGTGAACTAGTAGCAGGCTTCGAAAACAGCATGTAATTAACTTCTATGCATTTGAAGAATGAAGGGAGAAGCCCTGGGCAGGGACCATGTGATCAGCTTATTGAAATGATGGTACACAGTTTCTTCAGGAAGCCATTTTAAGGAAGCAGCACTAGAGTAAACAGCTCTTCAACTTCCTTTGTGAGAAAGACACATAGCCTCCTTTTGCTTATAGCAGGATGAGAGACCACTTCAACTGACCCATGAAAAGGGTTTCAAAGTTGCAGAAGAAATACTGCGCTCTACTCGACTGACCCATGAAAATGGCTCTAACTGCAGAAGAAGGCACTCATCTGAAAAGGACATTTCTCTGAAGCACCTAGAACAAGGGTGTCATGAGTAATCGACATTCTGCCACTCCTGTTCTCTTTCATCCATCTTAAAGCCTGTGTGTCACAGTCACTTAAGGCCGGTGGTTTTCACCTATTTTAAAGCCTGTGTGTCACATCAATTTCAAACCCATGTGTCACCATTAAATTTCTGAATTTGAACTTGAAACTGCCTTTTGAGAATTGAACCATGAGCTGTAGTAGTTTGAGGTATTCCACACACACCAGTATATTTGTGCATCGTTGGAGTTTAAGTTAGATAATTGTATATAAATTTAGTTAAGTTTATATGTTTATTAATTGGAATAGATGTTATATAAATTGTTCATTAATAATTACAAATATTATTTAAAATATAACACACTCTGGGCTAATTTTTAATCGCGGCTGTCGTGGATGTAACAGTGCCATACAAAAGTAAATGGGAAGATTAGTGATAATAGTTCACAAGCAAAAGCCAAATATAATTACAATATTGTCTGCATAAGGCATTGTATAATTTGAAATTTTTTTTCCAATCTGAGTGATTGCAGATTTTTAATTTCTCTTACTGTGTGTATTAAGCTTCTGTAATCAGGTGGCTACCATAGTACAAAATAATGTTCAAAAGTACTGTATGTTCAACTATTTGGCAAGGCCATGTCCTGAATAAAAGGTTACTGATCACCTCTCTTGGATGTGAACATTGAATAAGTCTGTTTTTCTTGCACATGCATGCACCCCACCCCCTGCCCCCACCCCACACACACACACATACACACACACACACACACACACACACACACACACACACACTCACACACACACACACACACACACACACACACACACACACACACACACACACACACACACACTGTTAATATACAACTGCACCAGTCTCCATATTATACAAAAATATGTATAATCCTAATCATCTTCCAGCATTTATTTCAAATGTTCAGAATCTGTAGTGATTTGCATATATTCTCGGCAATATGACAAAGGAAGATGAGTAACCTCTATTTCAGGATAACACCTCGAGATGGAAACCCACTGGTCTTGGGCGTGCTGAGAAACCAGCTGCCAGTCAGATGGGCATGTGATGCACTTTCACATACAGCCCAACTCCACTGAGCTGCAGTGGTCGGATACACGGGATTTTTCGGAGAACTGGCCACTTTTTTGTAACAGCCCAGTAGCAACAGTAAATCTAGTGCAACAGGGTTTCCACAACAAGGTAAGGCTTTTAAAGTAATAAAATGAATTCTCACCAATAAATGCTGGGCAAACCAATGAGCCCCGACACTTCCCCACCCAGGGGGCCCGAGGTCTGCTGCTGCCTCCGGGGGCCCGAGGTCCGCCGCTGCCGCCGCCGGGGACGCGGAGCCCTCTGAGCTTCTGGGGGTGGGGGTTTGGCTGTGCTTGGCTGAGCTGCTGCGGCCGGCGCCCGAAACCCAACGTCCACGGTCAGTTCGGCTCCGAAAAATATTCGGAGAAATTAGCATTTCAGAGAATCCGATTTCAGATAATCGGAGCAGTCCTGTAATAAGAATAAAATTCAAAGTTCCACATGTTGTTTTGGTCAAAGTTTAAAATCTATTGATTTAAATATTTAACACAGGATCATATATCACTGCAATTTACAATTTTTAAAACTTTTAATAAGTTTGGTTATGTATTCACTGTGTGATAGGATCATGTACTTTCCATCACTCATGATTTTGGTTTCCTTTGCCTTTTGCCTTTTGGCATGACTGTACAAAGTCTGGATCTACTCCACAGTATTTAAAAATGTATAATGAAGACAAAACTAAAGAGTATTCTATGTGTGCTATTGGTTGCAATGCACACCAGTAGGTAATGATTTAACATATGTTCATACTCTGCACTTGTAATGATATTTGCTTTTAGATGCTGGGAGATAAACTGTGCACAGACCTTTGAAAATGATAGTGCAGTTCAAACAAAACCCACTAATACAATGTGAAGAATCCTGGGCATTGGAAGTAAGTTCCAGAAATGGAATTGCTGCATTTTCATAACTTTAAATATTTTTGCATGCCACATTTATGCTGCTGAATAAAGTGCTCTAAAGACTGCAATCTCCGATAATGAAGTTCTGAGAACATAAATCCTGCTGCATTATTTCACTTTTCAGTGTGTGGACACACCAATGGCATCATGAAGAAAGCCTCTACTTCCTCAGGAGTTTGCGGAGGAGCTAGTGGAGTTGTTCAAGTGAACCGGTACAGACTTGAAGGGCCGACATGGCCTGTTTCCGTGCTGTAAACGGTTATATGGTTATATGGTACTCGATTGATCCCTCGGAAGATCTAATCGCTGCCAACCACTAAACTCATAACCTGACCCTTAAAAAGACAAACAACACTCTTTTAGCTGCTGGAGAGCAAATACAACCTCAGGAATTGAGCATCCATTAATCAGAGAGTTCTTGAAGAACAAGGACCAGCTGATAAATAACAAGACTTTCAGGAGACTTGTTCTTTATTCAAAGGTCCACAGAGACCCCATAAGGTAACAGTGTTCATTGGTGGTAAGAGATTACTAAAAGATGAATAATGGCCAATATTTCATGAGGACTATCCAAGAATGTTTTGAATTAAAGTATCACTTTAAAGGGTTTCCACTAGAATTATTAACTCACTATTTCTGCCCATGAATGCTCTCTAACCCGTTGAGTCCCTCCAGCTTCTCATTGTTTGCCCAGGTCTTTTGAACATATGGATTTTGTCACTTTTCACTTCATTGTAGGAAGAAATAAAGATGCCCCTCCTCTTTCAGAAGAAGGTTTTCCATTTTATTTTCAGATATTAGCTGGTTGAAGGTGCAAACGTTGAAGTTTGAAGTGCAAGGAACTCCGCAATATAAATATTAGTCAAATAATACATCTTAAATTCTTTCAAGTCAAGTCACCTTTATTTATCGTTCATACCATGATTGCACGGAAAAGACGAGAGAGGACCACGGAGTATATTTACATAAATAGAAGTAAGAATAAAAGTTAAACACATTCAAATATTAAGACTTGTACATTAACAGTCTATGGTTCCCTGTCACAAAATGTTCTGGGAGTTCAGGAGTCTGATGGCTTGGGGGAGAAAGCTGTTTCCTAATCTGGATATATGTCATGCTCTAATATTTGTTGAAATTAATTGTAAGTGGTTGTGACTGGATTATTTTAGGAATTGTATCATGTAACAAATTGCTCTGTGTGTTTTTGTAGCAATATTTCTTTTCAATTATTTTTATTGGTTTTAATATATGCAAAATAAGTAATAATATAGTAAACATATACATAATAAACATATAGTAATAATAATAAAGTAAATGTGGCATATTTGAAGTGGAAATTTTCAGAATCAGTCTCCCTCTAAGGAATAAGTCACAGTAAGAAATGATGTACAGACACTGTGAGATTTTTTTTAAATAAACTATTTATTTGATTAGTTTGATTTATTAAATATTTTTCGAATGTTATAGATGGAGATAAGTCATGGAGTCAGAAGTGGTGGTTTAAGGAACCATAAAATTCAGATGAGTGTAAATCCCTCTGAATTGAGACAGTGGAACCAGAAAACATTACAGCATGAAAACAGGCCCCTTCAGCCCTTGCAGTCTGTGCTAAAGAGTTTTTTTTGGCTAATCCTACTTATCTGCACCCAGTCCATAGCCCTCCATGCCTCTCCCATCCATGTACCTGCCCAAATTCTTCTTAAATGTTAAAATTGAGTCTGCAATCACCACTTCAGCTGGCAGCTCATTCCACACACCCACCATTCTCTGTAGGAAGAAGCTCCCTCTCATGTTTCCCCGAAACTTTTCTCCATTCACTCTTAACCCATGTCCTCTAGTTTGTATTTCACCTACCCTCAGTGGAAAAGCCTATCTATATTTACTAATTCTATCTCCCTCATAATTTTGAATACCTCTTATCAAATCTCCCCTCATTCTTCTATGCTCCTGGGAATAAAGTCCTAACCTGTTTAACTTTTCCCTGTAACTCAGTCCCTGAAGTCCGGGCATCATCATAGTAAATAATCTCTGCACTTTTTCTATCTTGTTTAAATCTTCCCTGTAGTTAGATGACCAAAACTGCACATAAGTCTCCAAATTTGGCCTCACCAATGTCTTATATAACTCTTATCATAACAACCCAACTCTTATACTCAATACTTTGATTTGTGAAGGCAATATGCCAAAAGATGTCTTTACAACCCTATTCACCTGTGACACCACTTTCAGGGAATTATATATCTGTATTCCCAGATCCCTTTGTTCCATCGTGCTCCACAATTCCCTACCATTTACCATATATGTCCTTCCAAAATGCAACACCTCACACTTGCCTGCATTAAATTTCATCGGCCATTTTTCAGTCTATTTTTCATACTGTTCCAGATCCTATGGCAAGCTTTGAAAACCTTCTTCGCTGTCCACAATGTCATCTGAAAATTTACCACATTATCATCCATATCATTGATAGAGATGACAAAAATCAATGGTCCCAGCACCAATCCCTGAGGCACACCACTAGTCTCAGGCCTCCAGTCTGAGAAGCAATCATTCACCACTACTCTCTGGCTTCTCACATCCAGCCTTTGTAAAATCTAGGCATATTTGCTTTTGAACCTTCCTGACTAACCCCATTTGCAACCTTATCAAAGACCTTTCTGGAGTCCATGTAGACAACATCCACAGCTTTTCCTTTGTCAACCTTCCTGGTAACCCCATAAAATTCTATAAGATTGGTTCAATAGGAACTACATGCACAAACCCATGTTGAATATTCCTAATAAGTTCCTGCCTATCTAAATAATTGCATATCTGATTTCTTAGAACACCTTCCAATAATTTACCTACTACTAATGTCAGGCTCACCAACCTATAATTTCCTGGGTTACATTTGGAGCATTTTTTTAAACAATAGAACAATGTTAACTACCCCCAATCTTCCATCTCCATAGCCATGGCTAAGGCCATTTTAAATATTTCTGCTAGAGCCCTTGCAATTTCTACACTATCCTCTTTCAGGGTCTGAGGTAATACCTTGTCAGGCCCTGGGGATTTATCTATCCTGATTTGCTTTAAGAAATCAAGCACTTGTGCCTCTTTAATCTGTATAGGTTCCATGACATTGCTGCTTATTTTCTGTACTTCCCATGACTTTGAGTGAATACTGATGAAAAAATACTATTAAGATTTTCCCCCATCTCTTTTAGCTTCATACAAAGATGACCACTCTGATCTTCAAGGGGACTAATTTTGTCCCTTACTATCCTTTTGTTCTGAATATACCTGGATTTTCTTTCACATTGTCTCCCAAACCAACCTCGTGTCTTCTTTTAGCCTTTCCGAATTCTTTCTTGAGATTTTTCTTGCATTTTGTATGTTCCTCAAGTACCTCATTTGCTCCATGTTTCCTGTACCTTCTATACACCTCTCCCTTCTTCCAAACCATATCTCCAATATCCCTCAAAAACCAAGGTTCCCTATGCCTGCTAACCTTGCCCTTAATCTCGACAGAAACATACAAACTCTGTACTCTCAAAAACAACCGAATTCTGTGATTGAATTGAGGATGAACTTATGCCAGTTTAACCAAGGAACCTTTACTCAAATAACTTATCTCAGGAACAGACATAATGGATAGAAGATATTCCATTACAGAAGTACTGATGTTTCATTTTCTAATTAATCATTTACCAGAGATGAGAGACTTCACTTGCTACCTTGCAGAAGTGATTTGATGCAAACATTAACGCATTTCAGCCAACGTGAATATGAATTAGCCATCTATATCTGATTGTTTATATACAAAAGGCAGCAGAGGGAGTCAATCATTTTATGCTTTATTAACAGAGCTAAGATCATGAGCACATTGCTACTCATTTTCAGATTTGAAAGATAGGCTCATCTGAAATAAGGCTATTGATGGAATCTGCGAGCCCTCCCTAAAGGAATAGCCACTCCAGGTGACTGAACAAACACTAGGAATGTGTGTGTAAATCCATGTAAAGTTGCAGAGCTATTCAAAGCCAGGCTAGAAATGTTGGAAAGCCAGCAAAAGGAATCACAAAAGACAGAGAGGGAAAGCAAACCTAAGTAGCTTAGATGCTCCATGTAAAGTAAGTGCCTTGCAACTGGAGAGACATGTAGGATCTTGATTTAAAAATAACTTCTGCAAAGAGTGCATGATAAAAGGGATGTACAGAGTCTATGGAGTGGATGAAAGGAGTCATGCAAGAACAAAAACAGCAGTTGAACAAAATGTACTGGGTGCCAAACAATTTTGGTGCTGTGAAAGAAATAACACTAATTCTATTTATACCAAAATATTGGTGTGAGACCATCCATTTGCTTTCAACTTGACTCTGGTGCTTTGTGAAATATCCTCCTGAAGCAAGTTATGAATCCCTAACTGCCACAGTTAAAACAAAGAAGTCATGTGATGGTGATGTACAAATCTACTTTAAGCTACCTGAAAGATGCTTAAAGATGTGAGTATAGAGAACCAAAAGAATCAGGAAGAAATAAGGATGATTTAATTGCAATGGATCAAAAGGATGTCACACCCACATCTTGTTGTATTACAGAAGAGTGATGAAGGCAGACCATATAGGAAAATGATGCAAGCAGTCACTTCAGCAGTATGTCCCAGATGTATATGCAAATATTGTTCAAATGGGGGGGGGGGGGGGGAATCCTATTGGTCAATCCCAGATACAGAAGATTGCAATGTTGTCTGAATGCACAGCATACCCCAATTTATGTGAGGTCATATTGGAGGTTATATCACAGGATCAGGTACCACCTTGTTTGATAGAAGCAAGTATATTGGAATATCAAAGAATGCAGCACTAACTCTGCAGAGGGGGAGCATCACAGCTCTGAAATAGGCTCTGTGAGATCTACATCCTGTTAGATCCAGATCTGAAAGAAAAATAATTTGCTGACTGGATGCAGAAGAAAAATAAAAAGAGATGGGTTAGCTGTTTTGTCCATTTCTTTTTTTACTTTTTTTTATTATGAATTAAAAGATGCAAAATATATTTCATGTGCAATATTGTTTGGGATTAATCATAGCTTTTTTAATAGTATGCCACCATTAAAATGTACCGGATTGTACCTGACTGATGATTGCTCTATGTGTTTTTAAAACAATATTTGGTATGGAAAGGTCTGCCATTTATCTGTCTCTGAAGGAAAATCACAATAAGAAATATTGTCAATCAGCTGCTTCTCTATTTATCAAACTGTGTTGTTTATTTGAATAACCAACTATATTTCAGTGTCCTTTTGTGGTGAACTGCTGTATTCCTGATTACCTGGTTCCGCCTTGTTCTGTGACTCTACATCTGGCCCCTCCCTCTTTTGACGTTATATAAAGCCTCCAACACCTGACCCTTCCCCAAAAAGCCCAGGTCACGGCACAGGATGAGGCCCCTGTCCATTGTGAATAAAAGCCTGTAAATCAGTGATTCACACTCGGTCTCTCAAGTTATTTACTGCTCGTCAATTTTATTCACAATTTCTTTTTGTTTGCATCGCCAATAATGGACCAGCTCCTGACAAGCTGGAGATTGATCTACAGTCGCCTGATGCTTCAGACAAAGAGGAGTAGTTGGCATTTAAGAGGCTTCTGGATACATAGATATGAAGGAGAAATATCAATAGATTCAAGCAACAGAGTGTTAGCTTGATTTGGAGATTATGTTTGGCACAGACGTATAGGCCAAAAGGCTTGTTCCTAGGCTGTACTTGATCAATGTCTTGTATCCAGACTCAGATTTCAGATTTATTGTCAGTGTACATACATGACATCACATACAAACCTGAGATTCGTTTTTTCCTGTGGGCATGACGGAATTACCACGAATTGGTGGTGCAAAAAATAAAATGTATACAGCGTAAACATGTAAAAAAAATTAAAAGAACTGTCTTCTTTGGCTTGGCTTCGCGGACGAAGATTTATGGAGGGGGTAAAAAGTCCACGTCAGCTGCAGGCTCGTTTGTGGCTGACAAGTCCGATGCGGGACAGGCAGACACGATTGCAACGGTTGCAGGGGAAAATTGGTTGGTTGGGGTTGGGTGTTGGGTTTTTCCTCCTTTGCCTTTTGTCAGTGAGGTAGGCTCTGCGGTCTTCTTCAAAGGAGGTTTCTGCCCGCCAAACTGTGAGGTGCCAAGATGCACGGTTTGAGGCGATATCAGCCCACTGGCGGTGGTTAATGTGGCAGGCACCAAGAGATTTCTTTAGGCAGTCCTTGTACCTTTTCTTTGGTGCACCTCTGTCACGGTGGCCAGTGGAGAGCTCGCCATATAACACGATCTTGGGAAGGCGATGGTCCTCCATTCTGGAGACATGACCCATCCAGCGCAGCTGGATCTTCAGCAGCGTGGACTCGATGCTGTCGACCTCTGCCATCTCGAGTACATCGACGTTAGGGATGTAAGCGCTCCAATGGATGTTGAGGATGGAGCGGAGACAACGCTGGTGGAAGCGTTCTAGGAGCCGTAGGTGGTGCCGGTAGAGGACCCATGATTTGGAGCCGAACAGGAGTGTGGGTATGACAACGGCTCTGTATACGCTTATCTTTGTGAGGTTTTTCAGTTGGTTGTTTTTCCAGACTCTTTTGTGTAGTCTTCCAAAGGCGCTATTTGCCTTGGCGAACTGTAAACAGATAAGAAATGTAAACAAACTGTGCAATACAAATAGAACAAAAAATCAATTAAGTGCACAAGTAAGAGTCCTTAAATGAGTCTATGACAATGAGTTTGTCATTGAGGAGTCTGATGGCAGAGGGGTAGCAGTTGTTCCTGAACCTGGTGGTGTGAGTCTTGTGGCACCTATACCTCTTTCCTGATGGCAGCAGCGAGAATTGACCACGTGCTAGGTGGTGTGAGTCTTTAATGATAGCTGCTGCTGTCCGACGGCACCGCTCCCTGTAGATATACTCCATAATGGGGATGGTTTTGCCTGTGATGTCCTGGGCTGTGCCAACTACCTTTTGGAGTGATTTATACTCAGGGGTATTGATGTTCCCTTACCAGACTGTGATGCAGCTGGTCAGAACACTTTCCACCACACCTCTGTAGAAATTTTCCAGTGTTTCTAGTGTCATAACAAACCTCCGCAAACTCCTGCGGAAGTAGAGGTGTTGATGTGGTTTCTTTTTTTTTTCTTCCACACCATAAATCACAATAGCCATGATATACACTTTTTCTTTTTCACACATTTACAGTGACTTTTTCTGTTGGATCCAGGAAAAATCCTCCAAGATAGTGACTCCAAATAACCTAAATTTGCTCATCCTCTCCACCTCTGATCCCCTAATGATTGTATACCTCCAGCTTTCCCTTTTCCTTTGTTATGGTGATGTTGAGGGCAAGGTCGTTGTTGCTGCATCATTCAGTTTTCAGTCTCCATCCTATACGCTGACTCATTCTCATCCTTTATACTACCATGGTATTGTTGGCAAATTTGTAGATGATATTATTGTTGTACCGAGCTACACAGTCGAAGGTATAAAGTGGGTAGAGAAGGGGGCTAAGCACCCCGCCCTGTGGAGCTCCAATATTGATGGAGATTGTGCAGATGAGCACTTCTGAATGCTGGCACAGTTAACTCAATATAATGCTAAATATTTAAATGATGTTTTGAAAAAATTGGAAAGAGATGTTTTTTTGCAGTCCAAGCACTGATTTAAAATGTGAATATCTTCCTGCAGTGGGTGATGAATCTCTGAAGTACTTTAGCATGGAAAGTTGTGTGTCTGAATCTTTGGAGGTACTTAAAGAGGACATAGATAACTTTTTGAAAGATGAGGAATTGAGAGCTCTGTGGAACTGGCACTGAGGAGGAGTTGGGGCAAATCAGCTGAGCTGATATTGAATGAAAGAGCAGGCCAAAGGGTCAGAAGGCCTACCCCTGCTCCGATTTTCTTATGAATACTCTAGAAAGCTTTGCAATACATTGGAAAATGAAAATATACCATTCATATTCTTTTGAATTATCTTTTTAAATGTTTTTATTAATTTTAATAAAGAACTTTCACAAACAAAAAGGTACAATTCAATAAGAGAGTATGGACAGTTACATAAACTAAACAAAATATTCCATGTCTCATTAACATACATAAATTGTAAATCATATGCATAATTCATATTCAAAATAGTATATAACTTTTTTAGAAAAAAAACTAATAATACAAAAAAAGGAGGAAAGAAGAAAATAGAAGAGGAAAAAAATCTCAAATCCCTTACCAAACCGTGTTGTCAGAAGCTATATATGACTGGTATTAAAAGAAAAACAAAGGTTTAAAAAAATAAGAAATATGGAAAAGATACTTCATCAGAAAATTTTCAGTACAGATTTAACACCGAATCCTTTAGTGGTCCTCTTAGGCACAACAGGAGGGAATGATTCTTCTTTATCTTTTGTACAGAGTCGCACCATTTATTTTGCCTCTCTTTTGCTAAGGAGAGTGATTTTACTTAAATAGAAGGATGCTGCTCCACCTACTCATGATCAGTGGTTCCATGACATTGTTTCCTTTTTGAATGTGGAAAAGATTCATTATTCAATTAATAATTCAGATATAAAATTCTAGAAGTTATGGGGGTCATAATTTTACTCTAATGTAATTAAATTGTCTGACTTGTATCTTTTCCATGTTGCTTTTGAATTTTCTAAGATTAAAATAATTAGTTCAGTGTTCCTTCTTTCTGAATGTTGACATGTATTCCTGATTGTGTTGTTCAGAAGGCAAAAAATATTACACACAATGAATGAAGAAATTCTGCAGAAGCAGATTGTCAGCTTATTATCATAATATGTTTCACCTTAAGCAGCTTTGGCCTCTTTCAATTGGTGGGCTATGATTCATGAAGAGACACTGAGTTTGAAGGGTACAAACTCATTCTCCTCTGAACAGCAAAATCGCTCACAGTGTGGCACTTCTTTTGTGATGTATGAAGTATCGGCCTCAATTTGTGCTTGAAATCTAGAGTGGAACTTGAAACCTGAACTATCATGCTCCATTAAAAATTTGAAAAGAGCAGATGTTCCCTGTAAATACTGAAAAATCATGTTTCTCACAATTAGCTGCTCCATCCAAAGCCTTCAATGGAATTTGTAAAAGCAAAATTATCCAGTAATATAAGTGGAATATCACTTGGGAGACCTATATTCAGTTGAGTCTCTTTTATCTCAGAAGAAAACTAATGGATCAAGTTCAGCATCAATCAAATAAAAATCCCTTGGTGACCAAACTTTCCTTTTGTTTGGGCCTCATTTTCATATTTATGCAGAGTTAAACAAATGTTTTGGTCATGGACAGCCAGTTCCAGGAGTTGGGTGGATTTTATAAGTTCCTTCACAGTTATAGAATGGAAATTTTTGATTAAAGAATAGCAGGGGAGACTATTGTGGGTCAACAGTGAAGATAAGCTGACACAGCCAGACATTTTTTGAGAGCACAATGAAATGTCCAATGTACTCCCTCAGATACAAATAGATTTTATTTAGTGAAACCCTTACACATTTTGCTTCTGAGTTATTGGAGGGAAACCTGATGTTGGCCTTATTTGCTCAATGAAGAAATGTTATTTGGGTGATTTTTTTTTTTTCCTACTACCACTCATGTCCCTCTGTAAAGGCAGAGTAATCAATAATGGGCTTTATGAGAAAGCACCTAGTAAAGGCTATTTGGGGCAGTATGGTTGGTGTAGTGGTTGGAATCCCATGCTGTCTGTAAGGAGTGTTTAAGTGTCTCCCCATGTCTTTGTTAGTTTTCTCCAGGGACTTTGGTTTCCTTCCACCATTCAAAACATACCAGGGTGTAAGTTAATTAGGTGTAATTTGGGCAGCATGGACTCGTGGGCCAAAATGGCCTGTTACCATGCTGTATGTAAGCTTTACATTTATGTCGAACTTTTAAGTTCTGGAATTCACTATGTACTTCACACCCAATGAACTATTGGTTGTATCACAGCCAGGTTTGGAAACTTGAGTCCCTAGGAACATAGAAGGCTGTAAAAAGTGGAAACCCATAGCCAAGCCCATCACAAGCACTGACCTCCCATCTATGTGAGATGCTGTTGTGCATCAGGTTCGGTGGCTTCACAGAGAGATGAGTCTGGACATAAGGGTTACAATCACATGGAACTTTTATTATCACACGGGAAACAAACAGAGGAGAACGTTAAATGGAACACAATTACTAATCCACATAAGTGACGATGCAGACATTCACCTCGGACATCAGTTAGTGTAACAATGGTAAAGCTATATTCGACCTTGCTCAAACACTATAAATAGGAACTCTTACACACGCTCCTGATTCCCTGATCAATGGGGATGTGGTTCCACTGCAAGTATTGATCTATTGCAATGCTACAGCTCAGCTTCAGTGTAGTGCACACCTTGCCCGCAACCCTGCCAGCGGCGTCCACTGTAATGATCTGGTATGGAGCAATGTCTGGGGTTGGACCATGAGGCAGAGAGAAAGAATATGCTGTGCATTCTTGTTTAATACAGGGCTATTCTGTGAGTCTAGCCAGTAATGACCCAAAGTGATATAAATTAGCCAACGGCAAGGTGTGCACTAATTAGAGGCCAGAGTCCAACCTTGACTGACTCGTGGCAGGTCATGTACCTTCTGAATAACTTCCAGATAGGGAGGCCCTGTTTCCTCCACACACAATAGGCAGCCAGCATCATCAATACTCCTCTTCATCACATTGATCATAATCACTTCTCACTGCTACCTTCACATAAAATATACAGAGGCCCTCTTGGTTCAAGAACAGGGTTTTCTTTGAAAACAGCTATCAAGTTCCTGAGCCTCCCTGTACTACATGAAGTCTAACAATATGCCAGGACTACCAAAAGATCTGTCTGTAGTACTGAATCATTATTGCACTCATTGCAACTACAAATATATATATTTATCTATTTTAATTGTTATCTTTTTGTCTTATGTGTTAGTTTAATTCATACTATTGTTGCAGGTGAATTTTATGTACATGTATGATTGCAGCAAGTAAACCTTTCATGTATCTGTATATTGTACTTGTGTATGTGACAAAAATCTCTCTTCTCAAAGGCAGGCACATTGCAGGAAATATGGCAGTGACCATTGAAGGAGAACTAGTGGCCAGGTCAACTATTGGCCTGTTCTTCTTCAAAGTTATACCCAATTCCTTGACTACTTTTATTGATGGTGTATTGGGTTGCTTTAGGACACTAGTGGCGAGGTAGTAACATTTTAAAAGCTCTCAGGCTCATTTTGCATCACATTTCAAGATTACTCACCACCACACGGAAATATGTATTGGCATGTCTGTGATTCCAAGCAACACTTACCTGTTGTCTATCACCTTTTGTACAGGGTTGTTCTGCCAGTGGTGCAGTTAACAAGAGTCTGAATGTGTTAATATATTTATTGACAATGTTCATGTGTGCTTAGCCAATAAAAGTCCATCATCCCTCACCACTTGATTCCTCCTCCTTTACTGGGGGCTTGGAAAACTTCTTGTTCCCCTCTCTACGGCTGCTTTCTTACATCCTGAGTATTCCAACTCTTCTTTAAAAAAAAATGCACCAATTGAAAGGTAAACAAAGGTCAAAATAAGTAACAAACATTTGACCAGGAGGGAAAAGTTATTTTGTAAAAGGCCAGGCACAAAACCTTGTGCATTTTATTATGAACAGTTCAGAAAGGAAACAGGTCAAGATGGAAACACCGACCCATTACCTAATACAATCATTGAAATACATGGATGGTCTATAAACATGAAATTTGTCTGCACCCATAAATTGATTGGAAAGACTGCAACATCATTTTAAGATACATTAACTGAAGACTGCAGCAGTGGCTGTCTTCCACCACACATCTATCACATCAGGTACAATAGCAGCAGGTAGTTGAATTGGAGACAACTGTACATTGGTTTACAATAATGACAAATAAGGTTAACCTAATCGTACAACAGTTGTACTAAAGATTAAATTTGTCAATATGGACAAAGCATTGTAAAGCTGTATTATAATTTACATATATCTATATTTATTATATTGAATATCTTCATTCAAAGCTAACATGCTTGGCTATGGGAGAATATGTGTGCCTGGCACTACTTAACAAATCTAAAGGGAGTAATAGTGAGTAATAGGGAAAACATAAATGTATTTTTATGTGTTGGTTCATCAAGTTATGAAAGATAAAGCCATACAGCTGAATTCAGCTCTGGAAATTATTAGGGAATTGTATCAATTTCGATGATCTTCCCAATTCACTGAATGCCTCGCCATGATGCCAAGTTCTGAGATGGAAACATTAAGTTGTAAAGCTACTGAGTTGACATTCAGAAGTAGTCACTTGGGGCAGTTGATTAAAATAGCACACAATGTACGAGTATGAAGCCCGGGGAGATAACGATTCTACCATTGAGGTCATCAAGAGAATCAAATTCCTTGGAGTGCACCTGACGGAGAATCTCACCTGGTCCCTTAACACCAGTTCCATAGTCAAGAAAGCCCAGCAGTACCTCTACTTCCTATGAAGGCTGGGGAAAGTCCATCTCCCACCCTCCATCCTCACTACATTCTACAGAGGATGTATTGAAAGCATCCTGTGCAACTGGATCGCTGCCTGGTTTGGAAGATGTACCACCTCAGACCACGACCTTGCAGAAGACAGTGAAGTCAAGGGAAAGGACTCTTCCTAGCTTGGAGGATATCTACTACACTCAATGCAGACAGAAAGCATAAACTTTGTGAAAGATGCCACACATCCCACAGGTAAACTGTTCTCCTTTCTGCCATCTGGCAGGAGATACCGAAGCACTCAAGCCCTTATGTCCAGAATGGGAAACAGCTTTTTCTCCCCAAGCCATCAGGCTCCTAAACTCCCAGTACAGATGTGCACAGTGATCTGTGGACTTTCAGTGTATACGTCTTAATACCTTAATATTTTAATGTGTTACTGCTTTCCTAACTTGTATCTATGTACATATTCTCCATGGTACTGGAGAAATGCAATCTTGTCCTACCATGCGAGCATGGTATGAATGATTTTGAAAAATTGACTTGACTTGCTGAGGGATGTTATTGCCACATACTGGCAATAGCTATAAAAATAAGCAGAAGGAGACATGGACACATGCAAAGAGTTGACAGTTTCAGTAATAAAGTTAGGATTGCTTCAACTCTTGAGGAATAAGTATTGAGAAGCAATATTAATAGACTCATTAAAGGGGAGAATATAAACAATTATGTAATTACTTGTATTCTGTACAGTAAAGCGATAAGAAAGGTGGATTCAGGAGTAGACAGCTATCAAAAAGAACAAGCTTGTTATTCTGTGTTACTTGGGAAGCTTCTTAAATAACTTCGAGATGCAAGATTCAAATAACGGAAGAGACTTACTTTCTGATGCCTTTCACCATCTCAGGAAAAGGTTTTCTCACACACATACACACACACACACACACACACACACACACACACACACAAACGGTGCACGCGCGCGCCTCACAGTGGTGCACTACAGTTACTACAGTGAGAAGGGTGTATTCATGCGCGGTTACAAAATAGTTCACATTATCCTGACTATATAACAAAGCTTATTTTCCCCAAAGGCATTGACTATCTCTAAAGTATTTTAAGTGCCATAAATTAACAAAAAATGCAAAGAAGAACACAAAAATTGTGGAGAAATACAGCAGGAGGTAAATATACATTATATAACCAATGTTTAACGCCTGAGGGCTGAGAATGACAGAGTAGGGGGATTCAACTGCAACAAAAATGTGGCAAGAATAAAAGGTGGTACATAAGTAGTAGAAATTATTTCAATCGAAGATGATCAGGTACTAGACTGGCCTATTATTAAAATAACAAGAAGAATACAACAAAACCTGAACATCCTTAGAAAATCAGAGCTTTTGTTGGCATTGTGGGATGAAGGGCCAGCATTCTGGTATAATGTTCTATGTTTTAAAACTGAAATTATAAATAAAACTTATTATTCCAGTCTATTCAGGCCATTTATTTAGGAGTATATCATCTACAGGGAACACTGCTCTCAGAGAGCAACACCAACAAAGACCCTCACCACCCAGCACATGCTCTGTTCTCTCTGCTGCCATCAGAAAAGAGGTATAGGTGCCACAAGACTCGCACCACCAGGTTCAGCAACAGCTGCTACCCTTCCGCCATCAGACTCCTCAATTATAAATTCAATTAGAGACTCATTTAAGGACTCTTGTTTCGCACTTTATTTTCTTTTTGTTTTCTCTGTAATGCACAGATGCACAGTCAGTTTGTTTACTTTCATTATCTGTTTACAGTTCTTTGTTTGTTTACATGTTCATAGTGTGTACAGTTTTTTTTGCACTACCAATTAATGGTAATTCTGATGCACCCACAGGAAAAAAGAAATCTTGGCTGTATGTGATATGACAGTGGCAGCATAAAACATGACAATTTGGTGAACTGATTGGAGAGATTAGTTTTAAATACAAAGTTGTCACTCAAATGATGTGACTGAACTCAAAGTGAAATATCACCAAGCTGTAATCATACCTTTTCCATCTCAGCATGCTGATGGAAGTCAGAAAAGTTTCACGATCATTGATTTTATGATCATTGCATCTTTCCTTATTGTAAAGGGTGAAAACTCTGTAAAATTTAGACTAATGTCAGGTGTGAATAAACTTCTTTAATAGCATTGTATTAAGCTGCCATCTATAAGACAATTGCACCACTTCTGGACTTGCACAAGAGAAAAGCAATATAGAATGATCCGATATGACCCGGCTTTTATATTCGGCTTTGAGTACTCTACCTTGTAAATGTGCCGATACCAAAAAAAATCTATTTTAGAAAATGAATCATGCCTAAATGAATGAAAGGAGAAATATTTGTAGCATTTACTCTCCTCCAAATATCAATTAAATTCAAATCTTTCATCAAGGTCCCTATTTGAATTGCCGTCTTTGATTTCCTTATACTTTTTGGAGACCAATCCAACAAAGGATCTAAAACACAGTTAAAATCTCCCCCAAACAAAATATTTTCCTTGGCCTGATTTAACAAGAAAAAAGCCTCCGACATAAACCGTTCATCATCCACATTAGGTGCGTAGATATTTAACAAAGTCCATGATTCAGCAAACATTTTACAATTCAACCTCAAAACCCTCCCTGCATTACCTTCAAAGGGTAATTTTTTATGAATTAAGATCGCTACACCTCTCGCCTTGGAATTGAAAAAAAGAAGAAAATACATGACCAACCCAATCTCTCTTCAATTTCATATTTTCTTTTTCAGTCAAATGTGTCTCTTGCAAAAAAGCAATATCGACTTTCATTTTTTATATATAAGCCAATACCTGTTTATGCTTAATAGGATTATTCAATCCCTGGACATTAAAAGTTGCAAAGTTCAAATTAGACATTTCAGTAAAAATTATACTATAAAATATTACTCCCCTAATTCCCTAAATATTCTAAACCCTCCCCCTATATAAAAATACCACAAAAGCAAAAAAAAACTTCCCCTCAGTAAACTACTGAAAAGTAGTAACTCCCTAAAATTCTGGGTGTGGTAAAACCCACTAGCGGCAGATGACTATCAGGTCTCAGTGTCATCCACCCCCCCCCCCCCCCCCACCGAATCAGACTTTCACAAAGTAATTATTTAGACATATTCAACCCAACAATTCCAATCCAAATGATTGTTCCGGGTCTTCAATATCAAGAAGACTCAGCGTCAATTCAACCTTCTTTCCATTCTTTCTGTGTTTCCAATTCTTTCCATTCCCATTTCCATTTACCCTCCTTTTAGGCGACGATAATGGTGACCGAACATTTCCTCACAAATCTGGCAACAAATTAGCAAAAATCAATGCATCATGATCATTTTCAAAAAATTTAGACTGAAAATTTCCATAAAGAACTTTAAGTACAACCAGGTAACGAAAGGCAAACTTGTAACCCTTTCGCCACAACACTTCTTTAGCTGAATTAAATTCTCGGTGCCTTCTAATAATTTTTTGACTGAAATCTGCACAGAAGAACACTCTGTTATTTTGAACCATCAATGGAGTCTGATTTTGCCGTGCCTTCTGCACCGCAACTCTAAATATATAATTTCTCTATCTTGATATTTCAAACAATGAATCAAAACTGCCCTCAGTGATTGACCTGGAAACAGTTTTTTCCCCAATGCTCTATGCGCTCGATCCAACTCTAGACCCTCCAGAAAAAATTCCTTGCCAAACACTTCAGGAATCCATTTCTTAAAAAACTTTACTGGATCTGAACCTTCCATATTTTCTGGGAGACCTACTATTTTTACATTATTTCTTCGACCTTGATTCTCTAATGAGTCAATATTCTTCAATAATTCCTTCTGAATCCCCCAATCCATGAAAGAATCCTCCAGTTTTTCTATTTTTTCTCTATTACGCTCCACTTGCTTCTTACATTTAAAAAAAGCTTCTTCAATTTTAAAAAAATTATCCTGTACAGTATCCACTGTTTTTATACATCTACTAACATCACTTTTAACCACAGTCATATCTTTCTTCATAGAGGTCATTTCTTCACACATATTGTGCATTTTAGTTTTCACTTCCATAAATCCTTGATTTATCTGAGTAGACATCTGCATTGACATGTATTCCATTTGGTGAGCAATCCCTTCCAATATTGTAAACACAGAATCCAGTCTAGGTTTCATCACTTCCCCTTGAGGCCTACCTTCTCTGGTCCCAGTCCCCATATATTCTTCCTGTGTTGATTCCAATAGTGCTGGGCTCTCCTCCTCTTCTGACACAATGGTTCCTCTTCCATTGCGGCTGCGGGTCTGGATACCTGTCGACAGCGTGCCGACCTCGTCAGCCTGCCGTCTTCCGGGTTCCCCCACAGCTCATACCATCTCTAGTAATTCTCGGACTCACGAAGCACCGCGCATGCCCAGAAGAGTCACCGACCATGCAGGTGCGTCCTCTAATGCTACACTGCGCACCCCTAGACCACCAAGCATTACTGCGGGCTTGCGCGTCTGTCCCCACTTGGCCGATCTGCCCATGGGCCCAGGCTCATGGGGGCGTGAGTCAGGGCTGACCAAGCTCATCACAGAACCGGTGCCATCTTGCAGACGCACGATCGGTGCTGGCGTAATACTCAGCTGAGCAGGGGTCCTTTGAGGCTTGGGAACTGCAGTCGACAACTCCGTGGCTTCAACTTGGCCGTTAGGCCTCAATTTTTAACACTTTTATAGGGTAATTTCTTCTGTAACTGAGTTTTTGATTTCTTCACGTTTGTAGCCATTTCAATCCTCCACTTTTCCAAAGTCTGTGAATACTATTTTTAACAACTTTTACAGGTTTTAAAATCGGGTATTTATAATCTAACTGGGGAAAGGTGGAACTGCACGTCTTCCCTCTTCGCCATCTTGCCACACTATTAAAAAAAAAACAGAATTTGTTACTTTTGTTAAGGAATAGATTGCTTTATTTCTGGCTGAGAATGTTAATACAGTAAGTAATACTTTTGCATTATGGGATGCTTTGAAAGCATATTTGCATGGGCAAATTATTAGTTATACTACAAAAGTTAAAAAAAACAGTATGTGGCAGAAAGCTTAACATTGGAGAAATAAATTACTGAGTTGGAAAAGGAATTTCAGAAAAATGTTACAGAAGATAAAAAAAAGCAGCTTTAGCGAAGTTGAAACTACATTATAATACACTACAAACCTACCAGTATGAGCGTTTAATTTATCGATCTAAGCAACATTACTATGAATTAGGTGAGAGGGCTCATAACGTGTTAGCATGGTAATTAAAAACAGAACAGACATCACAAATTATTAATGCTGTTAAAAAGAATTCAATAGTTACCTATAAACCTCAGGAAATTAATGATCAGTTTTACTCATTTTATCAACAATTATATACTTCTGAGGGAAAACAGGAAGCTGGTTCTATTGATTCTTATTTATCTAAATTAAATTTACCTGTTTTAGGAGAGGAGGAGGTTAGGGAATTAGAAGCTCCATTTACAGATTTCGAGATTAAAGAAGCTATACAAGAGATGCCGAATGGGAAGTCACCGGGGGTTGATGTATTTTCTGCTGAATTTTATAAAATACTTTAGAAGATTTATCCTCGGTATTTGGAGATGTTCTCCAGCAAATAACTGAGGATCAGGTGTTACCAGAATCTTGTTCGAGTGCTATAATTACTGTGATTTTAAAGAAGGATAGGATCCAATTGAAAGTATCTTCATATAGGCCTATTTCTTTACTAAATGTAGATTATAATATTATGGCGAAAGTATTACCGAATAGACTTGCTAAATATTTACCTTAGTTGATACAAGTAGATAAACCAGGTTTTATTAAGAATAGAAATGCATCTGACAACATTCATAGATTGATCACATTAGTCAATGCATCTAGACAGCAACCCAATCATCCACTGGATGCGGAAAAAGCTTTTGATAGGGTTGAGTGGAATTTTTTATTTAAAGAAATTTAATTTTGGCCCTTATTTCATTGGGTGGGCTAAAGCTTTATATAAAAACCCAATTGGTCATGAATAAACTTCCAGAGGCCATGACGTAAAACATAAATTTGACTGAGAAATTTGATCAAACTCCTCAAATTAATAACAGTCTACAGTGATATACAAAATTATCATTTAGCCAAGTTCAAAGCTTTTGAGGAATATAATGAAAAGCAACATTAATGAAAGGTGATGGACTTATTGATGATTTATTTTTTCTGTCCACCCTCTGCAGGTGTTGGAAAACTAATGTAGTTCATTTGCAGACACACACACACGACTATGATCCAAAGCCAAGTAACACCAAGTCCAGTTGCTGCATTGGTAGCTCAGACTTCCATCACTCAACACGAGGTTGCTCCGGTACAAATTCCAAATAGAAAACAGCAATAGCTTCTCCAATTTCATTAAGAGGAACAACATCCTTCAGGTACAGTGTTGACAAATTATCAATGTGAATAAAGAAATGGTTATTGCTTTAAAAGGTTACACAAAAAAGATACAATAAACACCTGAAGGAATGGGGATCCAAGGGGCTAATGGAAACAAGGAAATTAAACTATGTTGACGTATTAATAATTAAATTATATTATAAAGAACTATAATAGTTGACAAACTGCCTGGACTGATATGTCAGCATACTAGGGTTCTGAGAGAAGGTGCTGATAATGAAATAGATAATGAGTAGATTGGTAAAGCTCCCTTGCATTTGGAACAGGTTCTGCTTCATGTTTAAGAAATTACAGAGAACGAAAGAGGAAAGAAGGAAGGAAAGAAAGTATTGGCAGATATCTTGAGGAAAAGATTCTGAACACAAGAAGAATTTAGTAGGGGTTTCATTGTGTACAGTCAAGTCACCTTTTTTTATCGTTCATACCATGCTCGCACGGTAAAGACGAGATGGTGTTTTTCTAGGATCACGGAATATATTTACATAAAATGTTAGAATAGAAGTTGAACTTATTAAAATATTAAGACATATACAGTAAAAGTTCACAGTGCACTATCCACATATGTTCTAGGAATTCAGGAGCCAGATGGCTTCGGGGGAAAATTGTTACCCAATCTGGACATAATGACCTGAGGTGCTACAGCATCTCCTACCAGATGGCAGAACAATTTACATGAGGGGGTGTGTGGAGTCCTTCACAATGTTTATTGCTTTTTTCCTGCATTGAGTGTTGTAGATGACCTCCATGTTAAGAAGAGGTTCCCCAATGGTCTTTTCTGCTGACTTCACTATCCCCTGCAGGGTCTTTCAATCCAAGGTGGTACAGCTTCCCAACCCGGCCTTGGAACCGGGACACTAACATGTGTGATGTGCTTGCAATTTATAGTGATTAAAGTCTATTTAAGCTGATGTGAGTCATTGATAGCATATCAATTTAATCACTATACTTTTGTGCCACGAATAAGGCAAAACAGGTGGATAAACTGGACACTGACCCTCAAACTCTAGAGGACTCCATAAAATTCAATCAGTGGCTGCACTGTCTCAATGCATTCATGAGATGAAAAAATATGCAGAGCAAAGAGGATAAACGGGATCTGTTCTTCGCATAAGTCGGCCACCATCAAATGATCAGAGACTGCAGTACTTACATGGCTGCTATGGGGCTCCTGCAGAGACATTACCTTACCCTGACGAACGTCATCTATGCCAGGTATCTTCTGGGCAATCGCAGACAAATGCCTGGTGAGTCAGTGGACGAGTATATGCAGGTCCTGTGGAGCTGGGGTGAGCCTGTGGCTGCAGAGAATTTTTGGCTGCAGTCCACTTAAAGGGGCCGATCCAAGACGCGTGTGTAGCCAGCTTCAGGTCAGACCACATCCGCTAGAGACTCTTGGAAAAGGATGATCGGAGCCTGCAAGAAGTCATGGAGCTGGCCAAATCACTTGAAACAGCACAGCAAAATGCGGAGGTCTTCTCCTCTGGCAACGTGGCTGCCATTGTGGGGAACATGGGCGCCAACATCTTGCGTCACAGGATCCCAAGTCACTGTCATTGAGCTCCCGAAGTGCAACTTCTGTGGCTACGTGAAGCATCCACTTAGGAGCTGCCTGGCCAGAGATGTGACTTGTTCAGGTTGTGGGAAGAAGGGGGCCTAGGAAGGGGTATGTAGGTCCATACCTTCCTCCAGCAGTGCTGCAAATGGGCGGCTGCTGTTATGATTTTGGACTGTGTCACTTCCGGTGCCACTTCCGGCTGTGGGATCATAAGGATGAAAACCCAAATGGCACCACTTCCAGTGGCGAGGAACAGCACCGTGTGCACACCATAAAAGCAACCATACTGGAGGCACCACAAACCCAGTATAGTGACCAGACGTTGGCCTCAATCATCCTGGACCAGAAAAGCCTGCATCAGCTAAGCAGATCTCTGATGGACATTGAGGTAAACGATCACATTACAAACTGTCTGCTTGATACCAGGAGCACTGAGAGCTTCATGCAGCCGGTCACAGTACTGTGCTACTCCCTTACAGTGACTCCAGCTAAGTGCAAAGTCTCTTTGGCCTCCACATCTCACTCAACCGACATCCACAACAGCTGCACCATGTCAGTGACCGTGCGTGGCACTAAATACAAAAACATTAAACTTCTCATTATGTCACAGCTCTGTGCACCGGTCATATTGGGATTGGATTTTCAATGCCATCTTAAGAGTGTCCTAATGGAATATAACGGACCTCACCCCTCCCTCATGGTCTGTAATTACCAAATTTTAAACCACCCACCCTCCCCATGAACACAGCCAATCAGTGTCCTGAAATTAACCCATTGCATATGACCTGCGGTTTGCCCATGCTCTGGGACCCAGCACTGCTTCTGTTCGCAAACCTCACCCTTGACTGTAAGCCTATCACCATCAAGGGCAGGTGATACAACCCTGAGCATAGAGCCTTCATTAAAACAGAGTTAAATGACTTCTAGCTGAAGAAGGCAAAACAGGTGCTAGAGCCTAGCACCAGCCCCTGGAGAGCACAAATGGTTGTGGTAAAGAGTGGGGAGAAGTACCGCATGGCCTTAGACTACAGTCAAACCATCAACCAATTCACCCAAATGGATGCATAACCCCTCCCTTCATAGGTGACATAGTGAATGAGATCCCACAGTACCAGATCTTCTCAACCATTTCCTTAAGTCGGCATACCACCAGCTCCTGATGCACCCAGAGGACAGCCCATACACGACGTTTGAGGCAGACGACCGCCTCCACCACTTCCTCCAGGTCCCCTTTGGGGTCAGTATTGTGGTTTCCATCTTCCAGAGAGAGATGGACTGGATAGTGGACGTCTATGGGTTAAAGGCTATGTTCCCCTAACTGGACAACATGACCATCTGCGGGCATGACCAGCAGGACCATGACCCTACCTACAAAAAATGTCTCCAGACAGCCAAAAAAGCTCAACCTCACATATAATCAAAAATGTGTATTCCTCACTTCATGTCTGGCGATACTTGGTTGCATGGTGGGGAATGGAGTCATTGGGCCTGACTCAGACCGTGTGCGCCCCATGCTGGAGCTCCCAGTGCCCCACAGCCTCAAGGAAGGCCCTGAAGAGGTGCTTGGGGTTATTCTCCTATTACCCCAGGCAGGTACCTAATCACGCCCCCTGGTCAAAACAACCACCTTAAGGGTGGCATCACCAAGGCAGTGATGCATGCTGTGGACAAATCCATCCCATTCCAGGTGGAGAGTGATGTGTCCAACTTTCCCGTGGCTGCCATGCTTAACCAGGCAGACAGGCCCGTGGCATTCTTTTCCCACACCCTTCAGGACCCCGAAATCTTGCACTCAGCCATTGAGAAGGAGGCCCAGGCCATAGTGGAAGCAATGAGCCACTGAAGGCACTACCTGGCCAGCAAACCATATACCCTGCTGACTGACCAATGTGCAGTTGCCTTTATCTTTAATAACAAACGGTGTGGAAAAATCAAAACCTGAGGTAGAGAATTGAGACAACAAGATCATGTACTGGCCCAGGAAGTTCAACAAACTCAATAAGCAAGCCCCTCAATGCACTATCCTGGGGGACATGGGTCAATGTGCAAGCAGATCACCTCCAAGCCCTCCACAACAGCCTCTGCCACCCAGGGGTCACGAGGCTCAACCACTTCACTGGAGCTCACAACCTTCCTTACTCAGTCAAGGACATCAGGATATTGACCCGCAGTCTGCACGGAGTGCAAACCACAATTCTCTTGGCTGGAGGAAACTCACCTGATTAAGCCCACCCATCCCTTTGAATGGACTTTAAGGGCCCCCTCCCCTCTACCAACCAGAACATGTTCTTTCTCAACATCGCTGATGAGAACTCACATTTCCCATTCGTCAACCCCTGCCCAGACGTGACCACGGTCATCAAGTCACTGCGCAACATGTTCACTCTGTTAGTTCTGTCTAATATGGGCTGGCCCACACACTGTAGAGTGTGAATGTTCACACTCTACAGAGGCAGCACCTGAGCTCAGGATTGATCCTAGGTTACTGGAATGGACAGGCAGTATTTGTACCTGCTGCAAATCTGTATCTCCAGCTCTAGAATGGAGGAGTCACGACACATGGATTCATTGCCATGGTCGCCATGACAACCATTAATAATCTGGTCCACATTCAGCTCTGCAGTTAGCTTTGTGATTGTGGCTTGAGGCAGATTTCAATGAACATCCTTCCCTCACAGTTTCTTTCTGAAGGTTAGTTTGAAGATTTTTTCCTGGACTCCTGCAGTGAACCCTCATCCCCTCCTTCCCTTAACCCTGCTCTATATGCCTTTGTTCATTCTCCAGGCACAGTGTAATTCAAAGGGAATGTGTTCCAGTACACCCATATTTGGGGGGAAAATAGTGTATGCAGAAGGGTTGAAATCAGTTCCAAATCCTAAACTTATTTCCATACCAATTCCAATTAATCTCAGCAGATTTTAACAGTTCAAGAGTGATTCTTGTACAATCAGAGCCAGAATCAATAGAAATCAATCAGGAATTAGCCTGAAAGTAGCAGAAAATTATTTTAAATATAGAAGGTGGGTTCCTTTCAACTGCTGAGCCAGTTTGATGCGGTTAAGGTAAGTAGAACCTGGATGAAACAGGTTGGTATGTTAATCTGTTTCATGATCAGCCTACCTCACCTATTCTCTGTGGGTGCCTGCTGTGTGACAATCACAAAAATACATCCAACAAGTGTGCCTGGCACAATGGCTGTTATTTTAGAACCCACAAAACATTCTTCAGATCACATGCTATGAATCTAAATTTGTACCCTCTACAAGTTTCAATGGATAATTATTGGAAAATTTCCAAGCTGAATTCAGCAACAGAGAAGAAATAAAACACCTCAGATATTCAGGGCCCAAACTTTTGTTTCAGAATATTTTTTTCTGAATATTGAAATGAAATATTCATTTTAATGTAGGAATAATTTAAAAAATCTAGGCAAGTATTTTCACAATTTCTGACATTTGAAATTATCCATTT
This sequence comes from Narcine bancroftii, assembly GCF_036971445.1. Lineage (NCBI taxonomy): Eukaryota > Metazoa > Chordata > Chondrichthyes > Torpediniformes > Narcinidae > Narcine > Narcine bancroftii. The sequence continues at coordinate 42,108,730 of NC_091477.1, forward strand.
ATAAAGGGTCACTAGTATCTTTAAATTATTCTTCTAACATCTGACTTTCAACACTTTTTTTCTTGTCAATGAAAAGTTTACCATTCCTCCAGGGTATTGTGCATGTTTAAGGTACCATGATTAGAAGCCTTGTTGACTTGAGAATCAAAAAAAAATCACTTGACAAAGTCTCTGGGGACATCAAATCACCAATTAAACACAACTCAGAGTAAATTTGCCAAGCAAAGTGATTATTAGATACTCAGCTATTCAGAACTCCCAGTTGAGAAGATGTCTTGTGACACAACTATCTTCTTTTCTTTTTCTTTTATATATTTTCTTGAGTTTAATGTAATAAGTACACATAATGAATGACAATTACATCATGAATCAATTGTATACAAGCAAATAAATACCAAAGGGAGAGGAAAAAATGAGTAAGTTTTAAAATGTGCATATCTACATTAAGTTTCTTGTAATAACTCCATCTAGTAATAAACATAATGAATGCAACCATGTCAGACCCATTATTAGATTGTTATATTAAAATAATAAGGATTAAAATAAAAGAAAAATCCTAAAGGACTAAACTCCCTCTAATCAAAGGGCGAGGGAAAGAAGACACTAGTGATCTTTTCTGCCACACTTATGGTCTCGTGGATTGACCTCTGATACATTTCTTTGCAGCAACTCTACCACACTGTGATGTATCCAGCCAGGACACTCTCAATAAGAGCTAGAAGGTTGACATGATGGTGGCCTGTAGCCTTGCCCGCTTCAGTCTTATCAGGAAGCGTAGTCGCTGTTGCACCTTCCTGACAAGAGATGAGATGTTGTGTGACCACAATAGGTTACTAGTGAAGTGAACTCCAAGGAACCTAGTGCTCTTTACTCTGTCCACTACAGAGTTATTGATGTGTAGTGGAGGGTAGTCGTTTCTGGTCCTCCTGAAGTCCACAATCACCTCTTTCATTTTGTCATCCATGTTGAGACTCAGCTTGCTATTCTTGCACCATATCATGTGGTTTTCCACTTCTTTTCTGTCGTGTGACTCACCATTGTTGCTGATGAGGCCAACTACTGTTATGTCATCTACAAACGATGACACTTTTGTAGCTGGTTCTGGCGATGCATTCGTGTGTCAGTAGTGTGAACAGGAGCGGGCTGAGCACACAACCCTGAGGTGCGCCAGTGATCAACGTGACAGCGCCAATGTTCTGCTACTCACCCAGACAGACAGTGTTTTTTTTCCATTAGGAAGTCTGGAATCCAGTTACAGAGAGGGGTGTTGAGTCACAATTCTCAAGCAATGAACTGCAGGACTGCGGGAACAGAAATGATCAGCTAGGGAGAGGACAAGGTGTTCTGAGGCACCTACCCTCAAGAAAGATTGAAGGAATAACCTGAATAAATAATATAAATCAGTTCCATCATTAAATGAAAAATAATATATGGAGAGGCACAGGACATTGCAGTTGCTGGAAACTGGAGCAAAAAATAGTCTAGTGGTTGAATAGCATCAGAGGGAGAAAAAGAATTGTGATGTTTTGAGTTGAAATGATCATCAACCCTTCATCAAGTTTATAGGCACCTTCATAACACAAGAGTAGTAATGGACCAATTCCATGTAGTCTCACTATCTTTGTGTTCCTTCTGTATTATGATGGGATTCCACTGAGGTGCTTCCAGGGAGATACTTTGAAAACTTACTGATTGAATTTCTTTTGGAACAGGACACTCCATGTGCACTAAACATCCACTGGGAAAAGGCGATTTCATCTGTGATTATAGATGCAGATGTACAGTTGCAATGGGGCTGTTAACTGTGGGTAGTCAATCAACAATTTTGTCATCCCATTCTGTACCATTTCAAGTTCATGTGAAAGAAAGCAAGAGGCTCCACAATGTTGTATTCCATAGAATAGGCAACACATGGAACGTTAAGGGTCTTTTTTTCTTGTGATGCAATTTCCAATATTTTTATTAGAGCAAATAGGTACAGGGAACATTTAGGGTTGTTTTTGTAGGCCACAAGACAAAGGAACAGAAGCAGGCCACTCGGCCCATCGAGTCTGTTCCATAAATCTACACTAGTCCCAAATTCTGGCCTTTTCCCCATATCCCTTGATGCCTTCACTCATGAGATACTTGTCTATTTCTTGTTTAAATACTCCCAGTGATCCGGCTTCCACTGCTGTGTGCGGTAGTGAGTTCCACAGATCCACAACCCTCTGGCTAAAGAAGTTCTTCCTAATCTCTGTTTTATATGGATAACTTCTAATTTTCAGAACCATTGTCCTCGATTCACCCACCAAGGGATACATCTTACCCGCATCCACCCTATCTAAACCTTTCAAAATACGAAATGCCTCTATGAGATCTCCTCTCATTCTCCTATTCTCCAATGAATACAACCCAAGAGCTGCCAAACGCTCCTGATTCTGGGAATCATCCTAGTAAATCTCCTCTGCACCCTCTCCAACAATATCACATCCTTTCCTAGATAATGGGCCCAAAACTGTACACAGTACTCCAAATGATATCTCACTAGTGCCCCATAGAGCCTCATCAACATTTTCTTACCTCTTGTGGATCAAGGCATGATTAAAGAAAGCAGGTGTGCTTTACTTGTCTTTACCTAGCACCATGGAAACAGAAGGTTCAAAATTTGTGACGTATATCTTAATCATGGGATGTGACTAAGAGGGAGCCATGGACTATCTAGCACAGTCCTAGCAGGATAATGTATCATCTGGAAGGCAACAGTGTTCAGGGGACGAGAAAGGGATAGAAAGATATAAATTATTATGATTAAAACATGGCAAATGAGAGAGAAAGGAAGAGTATGTGATCAGAGTCGCAAATTCCAGTTAAAGCTAAACATTCTATATCTGCATTTGTACTCAAAATCAATTTCTTTAATTTATTGCATTATGTACCTCCAGTATTACTATGGTGACATAAAATCAAAGTTTACAGCTCATAATAGCGTATCAACAATTCTTCACATTATAATATTCATTTATCACTCTCCACCTATCTATTTTAATCATCTTGCATCACAGTGCCATCTTCAGATTTGGATAGCATAGGCCCAGAATCTGTAGTTAGCACTGAATTCAAAGGCACCCGGTTCCAAATGACCAAATAGGTCACAAATTTCTGTTGCTATTCACTGTCATGTGTCAGCTCAGTGGGATCCCAGACCATAGAGTGTCAAATAAAGATCAGAACATGCTCATGATTCAAATAAAGCTGAAATATCAAATAAAAGTTCATTTTAATTATTTTAATTTATGACATTTATTTTAGATAGTACAATAGTGATATGAAGCTTGTTCTTTTAAGGCCAGGTAGTTTTCCAAGCAGCAATTATATCCCAGTACAACTCAGTTTGACCTGATATAACAGATGAAGCTACTACACAGTAGAGTTAGTTAATAAATATTTTATAAAGTTCATGCCTAATCAAGTGATTGGAACTTGATTGTGAGCGAGAAGGTTGTAAAAAGTGCTTACGAAGGCAAACTAGGTCACCAAAAGATTTCTGTTTTAAGTTGCACATTCACATAGATCAAGAATGGCATATGCTAGTAGTACATTGTGATTATAATTGCAAAATCCAAGCTAGAGTGTCACAGTCAAATTGCATTTAATTGGAGTTTAAGAGGTCATTTGAAGATCAGTGCACCACAGCTGTTGGTTTTTCCAGTTTAAAAGCTTGCAACATCAAACCATCCATTCATTTCTGCCATGTAAAGCTAACATTTTGATCTGGATTTTCTGTGATTCCAATCAAAAGTTGCTGGTTCCAACAGGTTGTAATGAGAATCAGTCAAACCTGGATGGGTTCACATACATGATACATCATTGTTGAATGTTTTGGTCTCAAAATTCCATTGGGCATCATACCAGAACCATAAGCCATTGTTTGATCCTATCCCACACCATAATATATCATTTAAATTTCCATTTGTGATTCAATCTTGGAAATCCCAAGCAAAGTGGAAGTGGCAACATATTCAGTCTCTCCACCGACTCTCCCTTCGATTCACAGAGGCATTGGCAATACTTGAGGAATTAATGTTTAGTGGTGTGAATGGAAGGGAACTAATTATCATGTGACCTTCCTCAGCTTCAGGTAGGGTGGGCAATGACACATACTTACTTTGTTAACATTAATAGTGGCAAAGCTGTTGATAAGGCAAACAATGACTCACTATGTATGGAGATTTCACTGAGGTTGTGGGGAACCTGTTTGTCCATTGTGAATACAGGAGATCTTTAATATCAGTTTAGAACTCCACATGCACCACCGTTAACCCATTGAATTGAATCTTGTCATTGAAGTAATTTGTACACATATCTGTATAAGGCAGGGAACTCATATTTACAGATGTCACAGATAAGATTATTCAGCCAATCAAGTTCATGCCAGCTCTTAGAACAACCCCATCAATCCCACATCCTCAAGTATTTGGCTATAATCTGTACTCTTTGGAATTCTTTACTTGGTTAGTTGTGGAACCTCAGTCATTTATTTCATTCCGAGCAGGTACTGATAGATTTCCAGATGTTAAGAGAATCAAGGAATATGGGGATATTGCTAGAAATGGAGCTGAGCTGAAAGGTCACCCATGATTTTGCCAAATGGTGAAGTAAATTTACAGGACTGCCTGCTCCTCTCGTGGTCCTGTTTTTCATTTACTTTCTTATGTCACCTCCATTTATCCCCATCCCAGTTGGGCCCAGGAATGTAGCAAAGGAAGATGCACATCACAGTCCTCAGATTTAAAAAAAAAACAGGAATCATCCAGCAGGTGAGATAGCCAAAAACCCCATTCTGCCATTGCAGTGGCATTTGTGCAGGTACTGACCTTGCATCAAAGTGCTGACAATTGACTCTCTCAAAAAAAAAGCATGAATGCATTTAACCAGGTGAATTTAACTTTCAAAGACTTTGTCATTGTGCACATTGAGATTTGTTTTGTTGTATATAATCCCAGTGAAATCTCCAGCACAGACTCAAATCAGTTGGGTTTTTTTTTAGTTTGCATAAAAATACTGTCCAAATCCAGCAAGTTGTGCAGCATTCTTTATATAAAAAAGATAAGGATACATAACCAACATTTCAGGCCTGAGCTCTTCAAGTTATGAGTAAAAAGCAGACAGGCACCTGAATAAAATGGTGGGGGGGGGGAGGAGCACAGGGCCACAGACAAGTGGTAACATGTGGAGAGAGCAAAAGAGAAAAAAGCTGGGAAGTGATGGGAGGGAGGAGACAGCTCTCTGAAAATCTCAGTTGTGTTGTCATTATTTAAACTAGAAATATCTACTGTTACATCACAGACCACCAGCAATAGAAATTCACCAAGACAGTTTTATTTTTAAAACAAAATATTTATTAATAACTATTGATAATATAACAATTTAACCCCAAATATGTGTGCGTGTGTGTGTAATATCCAAATCATTACATCTTAGGCACAATTGTAGAAAGTCAATTCAAAGTTCAGTCTTAGAAATCCTTTGTGAAGCTCAGATTTTTAAACTGTTATACAGAAGTAATCAAAAAGGAGGTGAGAGAGTGACTGTGTGATCAGACTGCTGAAAACTCATAAATCCTTGTTGAGTTGCTTCTTTTGTTATGAAATTTCCTTTCACGTGAATGATTGTCACAACTCCCCTCTTCCTTGCATAGTGGAAATAAAATGTGTGACTTCCACAATGCTTGCAAAACCCAGGCATGGGTCAAATGAAATGACCATCAGAATGGTCACAATCCAAATCCTGGAATCTTCCTGCTTCCTTAACCCAATCTGGGTTAATCAAAATGACTATTAGAGTGGTCACAGGGAGTTCACTGGTTCAAGTTCAATGTTTCCCCTGACAAAGATAAACAGCAGAAGTGTCTATTTCACACAAAGTCACTGCACTTCTGAGTTCATTAAAATGGCTTGCTGATCAATACTGAAATTTTGTTTCTTTAAGTTTTTCAAACACACGACTCATACTCATATGACTTTGCTCTCACCATCTGTTTTTTTCCAATAACACCATTATTTCCTGGTTCTTAGTTGAGAGCATACTTTGTATATAGTTTGGACTCAGTGGTGCCAGGCTATCTATAAATGTTGTGAAAAATATGTATGGTGTGTACCCTGGACAAATCCCCAAAGTAACACTCACAAAAAAACAAACAAGAGCTTGTAATACTGCTTCTTTCTTTCATTGGTATCATGGTATAATTTAATTACATTTTACACTTGGCATGGAGGGTGCCTTTTAAAATCTGATTCTGAGGAGCTAAGAAGGCTGAGGACATTTGTATACTTTGTGACAACCCCTTTGTATCAAATTCAGGCATATCTAATTTTCTGTCTCTAAGAAATATTAGATTAGTAACAACTGTTTGATTTCAATTGCATTGTTCGTATACCGGGTTGCGAATGAGATTCGTCCCTACATCTGTCTTTAAATCGAATTTGTAGATAAGTCAGAACTGGAACATATGGTTCTTATTTACCATCAGTTATTCAAATGTTTGTCTTAGTAATGTTTAAAAAAAAGAATCAGTTCTTAAAACAGTTTAGATGGAATAAAAGGAAAAAAAAAGATCATGATTAGAAGTTAACACTTACTCTCAATCCATCAATGCCTTGCATACTGGAAGGGACATTCATGAGGTAAGTAACAAGTTGTCCATAAGTCGATCGTTCGTAACCTGGGGACTGCCTGTACTCACAAGTTGGCATTGGAGGCAGATAAATAAATAATCTTAATTAATGAAATTTATTATACAAAATATACAGTTGGTCTCAAAACATTAGAGGTTCCATTGTTGGCAAAGGAATACACAAATACAAGGTGATAAAATCAATATAATTATTTTTTAAAATGACTCTTCTCTCAGAATGATAGCCAAGCAATGGTAATCCATCCATTGATATGGTATTCCAAGCATTGGAAAATGAACTTGGTAATCAGGACAATGGATAAGATGTCCTGAAGACTGAAGTCAGTCTCGTGTTCTCTTTTGACATGAACGGAGGCTATTCACATCAAGTTAATGCTAGATCTTTACTGCCACCCACCCACAGCATTTTATAATGGTTAGGTAACCTATCAGCCATCATCTCTTTGCAACGTAAGACAAAACTTACACTACTGCTAGAAACCCATGGAGTCACAGGGAGAAGGTAAAAATTCTTCACCAATAGAGCCAGAATTTTGAATGAAATCCTCCCTACTAAGGCTGTGAGGCAGCAATACTATCTGCTATGGCACTGTGATGCCTTCAAAGGCTTTATACCAAATGATGACCCCTCAGTGAGGAACAGCGGACAAGACAAGAAGGCTTTTTTCATTGAAATCTGCCATCTTACTTGGTCCCAGGTGCATCCTTAGACCAAGAGAAAGTGTGTACTGTCAGTGGCTTCCAGGGAGAACTTTAATATCCTTAGATTCTTCCAGCCTGCAGCCAGAGTTATTTTCAACAAATCTCTGGAAAAGGACTCATGAGAAGTAAAAATATTACATGCACTCTGGCCAAAGAGCAGAAGGCAGAGAGAGCACACAGCTTGCAGATTACTTCATGCACATCACTTCATGGGTTTTGAATTGCAGTTCTATTCTATCTTGGAAATGGGAGGGATTAATTTACTCCTTACATATTCACCTGGATTGTGACCAAAGACAGCAAATCATGCAAGTTTTTTTCCCAGTATCCTGAGAAAAGGCAGAAGCCTTCATTCTGTGCTGTCGAGCTGCCATGAAAAATCAAAGCTAATGGTTAACAATCATTTCTCAGCTGACAGCCAGGTTGTTGGGTCCAGTGCACAATCTGAGCTGTCACATCCTGCATGCCTGCAGACAAATCCTGCAGAACCATACTTTACAGGTTTGTGCTGGTCTGTTACATGCAGAACAATCTCAGGGCAATGAAGCAGCAGACCTTTCCCTAGGCTCTACAGTGAAGAGATGAAGCCTGATGTGGGGAGAGGAGAAAACTAGCTAGTCCCTTTCTGCCCAATATATTTGTGTACAACTCCCCCAACTGTGATGACTGCTGTAAAGTGTGAACTGAATGCTTTCCTTTTTCTAACCAGGGTTATCACAGCTAATATGGGGAAATGAGAAAATGCAAAACCGTAGAACAGATGCTACTGATTTGTTCCACTCTGTAGCTACTTTTCATATATTGTCATTCTGCATTTTCAAACAGCACACTGCTGCTTTCCCCAAATTAAATGGAAGTGACGAATTTACAGATTTAACTAATTAATGTCTTTTCTGTCTCTTTATTCATCTCAGCAAAACTTGTTGTTTCAGCCTTACATCCATTTTGACTTATTTTAGTCGGTTCCTGGACTCTTTCTTCCACAGCCTCCACTGGACCAAAATCTGAGTGCAATACTAAACTCGAATATTCTCTTTCTGAAACGAGTTGGGTAGCATGTGCATTTCTGATTTCATTTCCTCTTTTCACAAGGTCTCTCTTCATGCCAGGTATTCAATCAACCCTCCAAGGTTCATTTTCAATGTCAGATTTGCTGGTGGATTCTAACTTTGTCATGTTTGAATTGTTTCTCTCCAAGGCTTCAATCATAACTTTGCTTCTGTGTTCACTATTCCTTTTTCTCTCTTACTTCAACATTTCAGACACTGATCTGTCATTGACAAAGGAGATTGCTAACTAACGAATCCTTCTCAAACATGATCAGCCCTGAAGTATTTCATTGTTTAATACTTCTTTGACACTTCTCATTGATCTTTCAATTGCACTACTTGAAACTAGGTGATGAAGTGAAATAAATTTATGCTGAATACCATTTTTTTTTCATGAAGAACTCAAATAGAAATGAACAAAATTGAGGACTGTTATTCAAGATCAGCTACTCTGATGAGCATGAGATTTGTGCAGTCCTACAAACCTCTCAACACAATACATCCACAACCATTTTGCATGGAGATGGAATAGGTGCACCTTTAATCTGACTTTGTACAATAGGATCTGAGTTGAATCTGCAGCACTCAGGGTTTGCTGACTTAAGATGTGCTGAATTGGAGGCTGGGGAGGGTTACCTATCAGATATTACATCATTGTTTGGTTCACATTTGCGCAAACAAGCATGAAGCTATTTAGGATTCTTTAAGAGAACCAAGAAATATGACAAAGGTTTGGAAGAGAGAGCCCTGATAAAAGGTCATTCATAATCTTATTGAATGCGAGCAGGGCTGAAATCTTGCTGTATTTAAAATCTAAAACAGTGGTTTTCAAATTGCACCCTAAACTCACATTCCACCTTCAGCAATCCCTATACCATAATGCTCTGTGATTGGTAAGGGATTGCTTAAAATGGTATGTGAGTGGAAAGAAAAAGTTTGAAGACCACTGTTGTAAGTGTACCTAATTAACTCATTATGTCCACGGTTTCATAACTCCCAAAGAACTGGGCCAATGGCATTTTTCTCAAGCAAAATATTTCAGTAACAATTGGGTCTAGATCACTGGTTTCGACCTTCCCTTTCCGCTCACATACCACCTTACGCAATCCATTACTAATCCCAGATAATTTATGGCATAAGGATTGCTTAAGGTAGAATGTGAGTTTAGGGGGTCAGTTTAAAAACCACTGGGAGGGATTCATTTACTCCTTTCATATTCACCTACATTCCCTGCACAAGGCCTTTCCATCGTTAACACTATGCTCGCCACCATTCAATTCAAATTGATAAGTTTTGCAATACATCTAGCATTGTTTTCCACTTCAGTTCTATCAGTGATTCCTCATAAAAACTGTCTGCTCCAAATCTGACGTGCCCTTATCCATCTGAGAGTTTACCCGTGCACTGCCTTCCCTCTGCCTGGTTACTTCATAACCAAGTGACACAGCGAAAGCATTCCTTGTAGGTACCTGAAGTCCTTGCAAGGGCCAAACTGCAAGGCTTGGAATCGAACCTGAAAACCACGAGGCACAAGATGGTGGTGGAGGAAAGTAGCAAGGAAGGCAACGTGGCTGTGGAAAAGGGAAATCCTGCCATTTTGTTCACTGAATTACGCGGTGTCTCCACCTGTGCTATGAGACATGGATTGGAAAGTGAATGCTCCATATTTCTTCCATCTGCAGTTTTCGAATTTGAAAAAGCATGTGGATTGAGGAAACAGGTTGGATGACGGTGGTGTTGCCACTGGTGTGGACCCAGGGAGAATGTGGAGCAGAGACACAGCACTCCCCCGCGGATGCCTACTGTCCAGTCCTACTACTGCTGCCTTTGTACAGGCTTTAAATAGTGTGTTAAAAAGAGCTAATGATGTTTTATTTTAAATCCTGCGACTGCAGTGCCACAAGGGTTTGCAGACGCCAGGAGAGCAGAGTTACAGTGCAGGGCACCAGAAATGCAAAGAACACACTCAGATGAGAAAGGGAAGCAGAGGAGATGGTGACCAAAGTGACGGACCAACAAGGGGCTCAGCAGCTGAGGGGCCCACACAGTGTGACTTGTGGATGGGGGACCTGCACAGACTGCTGATGCTGGAGACAGGCTTATAGAAACCAGGTATCAGAGCTGGGATTTGAGAGGGTGCTGAGGACAACAAGGGCTCCTGAAGGGCCTTGGGTGCTGAAGGCTTCCTGATTGTGTTAGATGTTTGCATCTGGAGCTCAGGTTAAGGTTAGAATCCAATATCACTTTCGACCTCCTTAAATGATGGGTCTTAAGCCCCTACTGTCCCATTCCCAGGTCAGATTCACTTCCTGCACTGTTTCCTGATCCGGCCACAAAGCATGTGACCATCAGAGGTGAAAGGTTTGATTACAACTAAATAGCCATAATGCTTCATATCTCCTATCAACCATCTACACCCAATACATTCAGCAATTCAACTATGTGGAAATCTTTGGCTACTCAATGAATTGATCGAGTAGCACGGCATTTGCTCACTGTCTTCATTCTAATCAATGGACATGAGCTAATGGCTGCGATCCAGTTTTCTGTTTTAGGGAACCTACCACAGTAACAGGTCTATGACAGATGCCAACTGGGTCCTCTCAAAACCTGGAATACCTGGACAGCAAAAACATATACATCAGGATGCTCTTTTTTGAACACAATTTGGCATTCAACACAATCTTCCCCTCAAAACTGATCAGCAAACTGCAAGACCTGGGCCTCAATACCCAACAATGAAATTGGATCATGGATTTCCTTACCTCCAGACCACAATCTCCATCAGCACCGGAGCACCACAGGGTTGCGTTCTTTTCCCCCTGCTCTACTCACTCTTCACCTAAGACTATGCTGCTTGAACATCTTATTTTCTGAAACGACATGGAATTCCATTTTGAAATGAGTGCATTCATTCTCTCTTTATGCAAGACATTCATTGTTACAGTTTAAGGTAGTACACCGGGCCCCTATTCCAAAGTCTAATTAGCTAAATTCCATTCTAATCTCTCTTCTAACTGTGACAAATGGATAACTGAAGAAGGTTCACTGTATCATATGTTTTGGTTATGTTCTTCTCTTCCCAATTTTTGGGAAGGGGTATTTCATACCTTGTTAGTTCTTAATATTAATTTGACTCCAAATTCTTTTATTGCTCTCTTTGGAATAAGTGGGCCATCGGTTTAATTCTGACTGCTTCACAATCCCATGTAGTTGCCCTCGACCCCCCCTTATCGCTAGAAGGGCCATTTTAATGAGATGGAAAGATGCTGACCCTCCCACTCAATGGTTGTCTTTGGAAAAAAAATGAGATGCTCCGCTACGGAAATGAATCTTCACTTTGTTTCTTTATGGGGTTCATTTCTTAATTGCTTTCAAAATTTGTAAGATTAACTTGTTTTTGAACCCAAAGTTTACCATCCTTTTTTTCTTAATATTAGAAGTGGACTGATTGTGTTAAACTGGCAGCCTCCAAAGGGAGGGGATTAATATTTAGATCATTAGTATAGAGGGTTTTTTTTAGTTTTCTTTAATATAACATAGGTTTCAATACTATTTGTATTGCTACACAAGATTTGTTAATACTTTATTTTATTGTTATGTACCTATGTAACATTAATTTGACAAAACCAATAAAAATATTGAAAAAGGAAGGACTATGTTGCTTAGACTGACAGCACCATATACAAATATGCTTATAATGATGCCACTGGCATGAGCTGTATTAAAAGGGGCAATACATCAACATACAAGAAGGAGAATGAAAAATTGGCTGAATGGTGTAATAACAACAACCTCGGACTCAATAACACCAAAGCCAAGGAGATGATTGTCAACTTTAGGAAAGGAAAACCAGAGGTGTAATGATTGATTAATTATAGGGGGATCAGAGGTGGAGAGGGTGAGCATACTCCTGGGACTCACTATCTCGGAAGACCTGTCCTGGACCAATGTCATCGTAATGAGAGTGCATCAGGGGCTCTTCTGCCTCGGGAGTTTGCAGAGGTATGGTATGTCATCAGAAACCCTCGCAGATGTGTAGTGGAAAGTGTGCTGAACAGCTGCATCACATCTTGGAATGGGGGCACCTATACATTTGAGTGGAAAGCCCTGCAAGATGTAATGGACACTGCCCAGGACATCACAGACAAAACTCAAGTCACCGTTGAGAACATCTACATGTAAAGCTGCTGTTGGAGAGCAGCAGCAATCATCAAGGACATACTCAGTTCCCACTGCTGCCATCAAGAAAGAGACAATAAATTTGAATTGAACTTTAAACTTTAATAATTTTACCCCTCCCCTTCATCTGCTCCCAACTTAACTGTTTCACAGGCAATCTACAGATTGTTAGAATCGTCCCTTTTCACCAAATGATTATAAACTTCAACAGCAGACATTTCTATGTTTAATGCAAATTGTTAATGTTAAAATATCACAGCTTCTTCCATTTCACTTTCAGACCAGCATCTCAGAAATCAAATTCACTCATGCGTATGAGTCTGATTGACAATAGGAAGGTTGGGATGGATACATCATGAAAGGCCTTGAGCATTGACCAGCCTGTTTTAAAGATAAACTGGAGGATTGTGTCTCAAACCCCTCACAACGCATAATTTTGATCCATAAGTTGTACAGTACAAACTTGAGGTCAGCCAGCATTGACACTAATATATTACAGCTGCTAATAAAGCAAGTTTCTCCATTCAAAGAGTCACAGGTGGAGGACAGTAAATATTTTTGTGCTTCTTGCCTTAGGCTTAACCAATCAGAATTCAATTTACCACCTTCCTGGAGCAGGTCATTCTTCTCTAGAAAAGAGTGATGTCCCACCTGGGAAGTGATTGTCATCCACCAGGAGAGGACCACTTCTTTATAAACAGAGCACTGACTGGAACAGTGTAGGCCTTGGAGCAGAGATCTGAGTTAGATGTTGGGGGGTTAGCACAGGACTGGAGGCTTTAACATCAGTCACGTGTTCTGGGTCATATCAGATATACAGCCCATGGCTTTTCCAGTCCCTTTGGATATGACAGTCATTGTGAGAAGATGCAAGAGTTGATCATAGGGCTCTATCATGAAGGTCTGACATCTTTGATGATGAAATGAGGCATCCTTCCACAAACCTGCTGCTAATCTCAAAAAGGGATCTGTGTCGTAACAACAGGACTGTGAAATCATAACAAAGTGTAAGCTCTGTGGCCTTTATAATAAATCATAATTATCTGATGTTTCATTTGTATTTAGAATTTAATTTGATGCTCTAAGTTCAATCCTTTCCTTCAGTCCAGTGTCAAGGATCCAAAGGCTGTGCCAACAAAATTATTACATAGCTCCATGCAAAATGGATGACCACATTTTACATTGCTGGCTTTTATCATATCTTTCATCACTGACCATTTCTAAGGTAATGAAAGCAAAAATAACATTGATAAAATTTAGAAATCATTGACAATTCATTAACCTTCCGGAAAAAAATGCTCATGTTCCAATTTTGAAGAGAGAAAGATGACTGGTGTTTCCAGAGTATCCAGTACTAGGGGAGACATAACTACTGCTCTCAATTTCGGTATCAAGAATCCTTATTATGCTCTCAGAAAGTACAAAGTAAATATCCCTCACCTTTGCCTTGAATGTAGATGAATCCAATTAAAGTTAGAGGAGACCATTCATTGCAAGACATTGTTAAATGAAGGCAATATTCATACAAGCTCTGCATTCATCCTTACAACTATGGGTCTAAACTGTTCAAAGTGTTGTTTCATTTGTTAGCAGAAAATATTTCCACACAATGTTCGACATCACAAGACAGATTCCTTTGCCAATACTTAATCCTTTTCATTTTGTATCACCAGTTAGTAGAATTGGTAAACTACTTCATGTTTTATGTGAGAAGGTCCATTGCAGTGGTTTTCCTTTCAGCTTTTGTTGTGTGTTTATGAAGATAGAGCCTAATGTTGGTTTTCATGAGGTCACCACAAAGATGGCGTGCTCAAGCAGCAAATCCAATGATCATAAAATAGGATTTTCTTTGCATTTGGTTTGGCTAATGTTGATGCTATTAAATCCTTGTAGAGCCAAAAAAGTGCTTCCGTTATTACAAATACCACTTCAAGATCTTACCCAACTCAAAATCTATCTGCTCTATTTTTCATCAGATGGCTGTATTAACCATAGTCACTGCAGATATTGTTCAATTAAATGGTTCAGCAGTTGCCTATTATCATGAGAACTGGCTGTAAATCAAACAAGGACATACGAATTCTCATGTGGAATCTTATTACCAATTACATTGGAGTAGAAATTGCAAGTGCTGACCTATCTATCAATGCAGGTGCCTCTGAGGGTCTTTCATGAATATATTCGATTAAAAACTGAAAGCTTTCTTAATGGGACCACATCCTTGCAATGGAATAATGGTTTTCTTTGCAAAAGAATTCCCTTAATTGCAGATAAAATGAAAGCTAATGTGATCTTGTACTCAAAGTGATGAACCCTCACAGGCCAGCCCAATGAAGCAATTTGAAAGGTTAAAAATGTTTCATGCATCCAAACCAAAGCTTGTGTTCTCTTGGCTTTGGGGACAAGTAAGGTTACAACAAGCAAAGTCTTTCCAGTGGCCATATGTACACACCCAAAGAATTTCTGTTGAAAAACTGGAGTTGTTTTCACTTAAAAAGGCTTTACTTATTGAGAGAGATTGGATAGACTGTGTTTACACTAACTCAAACATGGGAGGCTGAGGAATGACCATATAGAAGTTTATAAATTTACAAGGAGTAGGTAGGGTACATGGAGATTTTTTTTCCTCATGGAGGGGGAAATTTAAAACTAGAAGGCATAGCTTTATGGTGTGAGGGAAGAAATTTAAAAGAGATCTGACAGGAAATTTTTCCACACTGAATGAGGATAACAAGAAATAAGCTACTGGAGGAAGTGGTAAAGGTGAATATATTGTTTAAAAGGTTTTTGGACAGGTACATGGATAGCATTGGAATAAAGAGGTATGACTCTAATGTGGACACATGGAATCAATGCAGACAGGCTTCACAGTCAGCATGGGTGAGTCAGGCTAGATGGCCTGTTTCTGTGATGTTCTATTCTATGGTACGGTGACCCTGATTTATGATGTTCCAACTTGAGATATTTTGAAGTTACGATGGTCAGAATTTGTAATTTTGATTTTGAGTTCCAATATTTCTCCGCACTTGTGATATGCGACACAATGATGCTCTCCCTGGCTGCCAGGGTATCCGAGCTCCCGACATCCAGGCCGCCCGCACATCCACGCTCCCGACACCTTGGGCAGACCCTTTAGCATCCCCATCATACTCACCATCCAATGAATAATTTTAGTGCAATGCTTCAAAACTGAAAGTTTGAATAAAGGTTTTTAGCATTTAAATTAAAAATAAATAATTAAAACTGTAGAGTGCAGTATAGTTTGGACTTGCTATAATTTTGACTTATGATGCAAGTCCCGGAACTGAACCCCATCATAAATCAGGGTCTTACTTGAAGGAAAGAGAAGGGCGGATGTGATGCATTGCTTACTTGTCAGACCTACAACCAGGCAAATAACCTGCATCGTCAGATGCTCAGGATCATTCTAATTGCATAAGAATGATCCTGAGTATTTCGAGAGAGAACTGCCCTCCCATGATGCTCTTCCAACTATTATGCATGATCTCTCTTTCTCTCTCTCTTTCCCCCTTTTTGGAGGGCCCAAGCAAAAATATATGCCTCCAATTGGCCGTTTAGCAATGATCATTTAATTATAATCCCATCTGCTCTACACTGGATGGTTCCCAAAGTGGGGACACAACTGAATCACGGTAATGGTTCCAATAGTATTCTTTACCAGGCCCATAGTGATGCTTATTTGCAGTTGCTCGAGTGCAGCTTTGAGTCAGAGGACAAACAGGGAGAAGACAGCCCTCTCCACTTTTTGTTGTTGCCCCTGAAATTTGCCACATGCCTAAGAATGAACAGTTCACATAAGCTCTCTGGATACCGGGCATTGACCATGGACAAATACATTTTAAGGAGCTCTGGACTTTGAAGGAGAATCTGAATCATGATTTGTAACTTGGGGAAGGCAATGTTGCTTTCTGCTCTCTTCTGAAAGGAAATTGCCTTTTCCAGAACAGTCACAAAATTATAAATTCATTAATTGTAGAAACAGTGCCTGGCAAACTCAGGCCCTCTACCAACAAGGATGTCAGTAGAATACCACTATATTCAGTTTCTGCTTCAAGTTGCATTGGAATTATCATCGCTTATTTCCTTATCTTGAACTCTGGAATGGCCCATTTAACAACAGCATGAAGTAGCAGTTCAGAGATTCCTCCCTACCATCTTCTGAAGAGCAATAAAATGCACACCTCCCCCAAAAGGTGAATAAAAAATATTTTCTTGCACTATTTTAATATTGCAAAGGCTAGGAGATTGAGAACAATGGTGACCTGAATGTTTAGATATGTGAACGCCCTTGCAACTATGTCTGCAAAAGGTCCCAGAATGGTCTTGGCTGACTTGGAAACACTCAGTCTCCAGAACTTCCCAGGAAAGTGATAATATGAACATTGGCCCCTGTTCAGTCCAGGAGGGTAGTGGATACAAAACCTCAATACCTTCTCCCTCAAGGTTCCTGGTCATGCCTGCACTGTCTCTGATGCAAATCTGCATGTCCATCTGCACTGTGGATGAAAACACCACAATTGTACATTCTGGGTTCATATCCATCTGCATCTGCAATGCATGAACAAAGGATCACCTTTGTGCAAAGGTACATAAAAGCACACATGTGAAGCAATAATTAGTCCCTAGAGCACAGGAAAGATGTTGGAATTTGGACTAACAAGCCATCTCCTGGAGGAACTCAGCGGACTGAGCAGAACCAGTGGGACAAAGGTGTGCTTCAGGCGAAAACCTTTCATCAAGACTGAGTGTGCAGAAAGGAGATGCTGACATAGTGCAGAGAGGGTTGGAGTGTTTGGACAGGGAACAGTGAGGGCAGGAAATCAGGGATTCCCAAGTCTTGCTTGCTGCCTTTTCAAATCTCCTTCCCATTTCCACACTGACATGTTCATCTTTGGCCTTCTCAACTACCAGAGTGAAAGCCACCCCCCCAACACACACACACACACACACACACACACACACAAACACACACACACACACACACACACACACACACACCACTAACTAGAGGAAGAACATGTCACAGTCTACAGCTCAAAAGTATGAATATTTTACATATTCTATTTCAGCTATTGAATTTCCTTCCAAGTCACTTCCATTCTTCCCCTGATCCCACCCAAATTTTGTCCTTTTTATCACCCATACATATTCATCCCCTTCCTTCTCTGATTCCATCCTCTTCCACAGCTCCTCCCTGGTTGTTTCCCCACCCCCCTCTCATCTCCTCTTCGGCTCCATTTGGCCCCTTTCATCTCTTCACCAACATTTTCCCACTATAATCACTTTCTCTTATTAGATTCCATGGCTGACATCTTCCGTCTCTACATATCACCCAGCTCCACCCTGTATGACACACCTTTTTTTCCCCTGTTTCCTCTCTTTCCCTTTTCCCAGCACCTGCCCATCAACTGCCTCTGTCTGACATCCTTTTCACCTCCCTGGTTCACTGTCCCCACTGTACTCTGTCCAACCCCTTCCACTCTATCCACATTACACTTGCGCTCTCAGTTTTGATGAAAGGTTCCAGACCAAAATGTCGACAATTCTTTTTCTTCTACTGCTCGATCTGCTGAGTTCTTGCATCAATTTGATGGAGCCTCTGGAGCATGCTGCAGCAGACTCCAAGCGTCTGAGCAAAAGCAAAAACAGCCATTGAAATTGCTTTAAACTGTGATAGATGGAATTACAAACAGTTCTTTCACAAAAAAAAACAGGTCAGTTATACAAATACAAATCATGATGAAAAATGTTCTGACCATTTATGGTAATTTCAAAAGTGGAGTAATTCAGAAAAAATATTGGAGATATTAGAAATTCCAGATGACATTTGATAAAGTACCACATTATTGCTTCTTTCAGAATATAAAGGTTAGTAGGATGGGAGGTATTAGCTGGAATAGATTAGCTGGCTAACATGAAATAGAAAGCATGACTGGGTACCTGCAGGACAGGTTCAAAGGTTGTGCTTCCTTAAACATTAACTTCTAGATCCCCAATTGTATCCTTCTATCCTGCTTGACTGACCAATGCTTCTGTATTTCATTTAAGGGTGTTTTATCCTCCTGGAATCAGGTGTCCAGATAACGTTCTCCTCACTAATTCTTCATTGTGTCTATATCCCAGACTCCAGTGTTGCTCAAAGAGCAGACATTTACTGCAGGTGTTGTCACAGACCCCATTTATGATTCTACTGTCAGGCAGCGGAACACATGTTCAGCCTTAGGTGCAGCTCAGATCAGCCTCCTGGAGAGTGGAACCACAAAAAGTGATTGGTCCAGGTAGAGTCCCTGGACTTGTCTGTACCTGTGCAGGTCAACTGGCTGGGGTATTCAGAGACACCTTCAACCTCTCCAAAGTACCCACCTGCTTCACTCACATTCCAGTGCTGAAGGGAATGTAGTGATGGGCCTAAATGACTAGGCTCTGACATCCAACAATATGAAGTGCGTCAAAAGGTTAGTCATGGCTAACTCCAGCCTGCCATTTACCCATGCCCTACACCAATGTGGACCATTGAAACAGGTCCACAGCAAACACCATCTCCCTGGCCCTGGCCCTGGAACACCAAGACAATAAGGATACCAACATCGTTTATTATGGTTTGCATCAGCTCCCACTCACTACAGCTGTTGCACACCATCTGCCCTGTGACATGCCCACCCTTGGAATATTTGTTCAGTGTTATTACTTCATCATGTTGTCATCACATATCCCTACATCATCACCAACATCTGGACAGCACAGATCACTGCACAACCATGTACACCATGATTTCACTTGTGAGCCTTCAAATTTATGCTCCTAAACATTGCACAATTCTCTCATCTGTCTTTGATTAACCTGTTGCAGACATTACCCATTTATCAGGGAGCCCACACCTCCCTATTTATTAATCATTTGTTAATTACTGCAGTGTAAACCATCAAGAATAAGAAAATTTGACAGTAAATCAACAACAGGCCAAGATATTTTCAAAATATTTCTCAGCACATTTCTCAAAATTTAGCTGGTACTATAATTGCAAATTAAAATATTAAAGAGCAGAGTAAAAAGAAGACATGTTGGGCAGCAGATCTGTGGGACAATGATACCGATCCATCTCATAATGACAGGATGGAATTTCCCATATCTATTATTGTAAAATTCCCATGAGAAATGATGTTGAACAGCTTACAGCTGTTCCTAGTGGGCACAGTGCCCCAGAGCAAAAGTGATCTTTGATTAGTATAAAATGATGAAGAATCTATGAGTAATGTCATTTTAATGGAGTATAATGCTGCTACAGATTGGGACTAAAGGAACTCATATCCTGGCTTAGTTAATCATGTTGAAGGACATCACAAGACATCGAGAATTATAAAATCATTCTGACCGAATAAAACCAGTTTCAATTTGCACTTCACCCATGAGTACATAAATAATATCTTCATAACTGCAGCCTCAACTCGGTTTAGTGCACAATTACTCTATGAACCTATGCCAGTGGCTCTCTTTGAGGTTAATCCGCTCAGTTGCGTAAGCCCAATTTGAGCAGTCTTTAGCCCAATTCCTTCTACATTTTATCTGCACATCAAAGATGCAGAGTTGGAGAGAGTGGGGAGCTCCAAATTCTTCAAAGTAAATACTACTCTCAGCAGTTTCTCGTGATATTGGGCAGAGAGTTTGCGTACCAAGCTCTGATGCATCTGGACAGGATATTTTCTGTGGGCTACCTGTAAAAGTTGGTCAGAGACTGATGGAGCATGCCAGATATACTCAGGGTTCTGAGGAAGGAGAGCATCTGGGGTACTTTATTGGTTGTAACATCATTTTGGTGAGTCTTAAGAACTTGAACCTTTCCATACATCTCCACCTGAAATTAATGACCAGTTCATTATTTTTCTGACATTGATAAAGTTATCATTATCCTGACACCATCACATTAGTCTTCTTCCGAAACCCCTCTACATTGAGAGACAGCCTACGCCTCAAATTTGGAGATGATGTTGGAGCCACAGTCAAGGATTACAGTAAGAGACTGAATATGCAGCTTCATGAGGCACTCATGTTCCAGATTATTGGGGAAGAGGTGTTGACACAAATCCTCACTATCTTCCAATCTACAGGTCAGGAAGTCAAGGATCCACTTGCAGAAGAGGTACTGATACTTATACCTTGCAGTTTTTGGATGTTTCATTCTAAGTGATTGAAGACAGATATATAAGAGTCAGTCATAGGTGTCCTTGTTGTCCAGATGTTCCAGGGTGCAATGCAGAGCCAGGGAGATTGCATCTATGGTGAACCTACTCTAACAGTAGGCAGATCGCAATGGAGTGAAGTTGGTTGGGAGGCTGCAGTTAACCTCCCAAAGCATTTCATCGTTATTGATGTGAGATCAATCAGGCAATAATCATTCAGCATGTTGTTTTGCTCTTCTTTGGTCCCAGGATAAAAGTGGGAGGCTCCATTTTGGCTGAATAAAGCCATTTTAACTTTCCTTTTCACCCATGGGGATGTTTAAATAAGACTCTTTATTAATTATTAAATTCTATTAAAATATTTTCATAATTTCAAATTAATATCCAAAGGAAGGAATTTAAGTTTTCATTTCTCCACTCCTTTTGATCTTTTGGGGAAGCATTTGGTTGTTATCATAAAAATCATAGAGCATCATACAAAATTCGGGAAGGAAATGGCCACAAATTACTTCCTACTTTTTCCAGCAACATCTCCCAGCCTTACTTTTCAGTTGCAGACCTTCATTAAATAATTCCCTAACCTCCCACTATTGAAAAATGTCCGTATTGATTTATTTATAGCAGCTTAGTGGTGGGGAGTAGATCAGGCCCCACCACTGGCAGAGTTACACAGGTGAGCATCATGGTTCTCCCTCTTTACATTGGATTTCATCTCCATGATGGCCTTTTGGACATTCACACCCCTCTTGCTTCCTGTCAGCACGGCAATTGTCATTAGGGAACACACAGGCAAAGATGAATTAATATGAAAATAACCAATAATTCACCTCCACCTCAAATTCATT
Organism: Narcine bancroftii; assembly: GCF_036971445.1. Classification (NCBI taxonomy): domain Eukaryota; kingdom Metazoa; phylum Chordata; class Chondrichthyes; order Torpediniformes; family Narcinidae; genus Narcine; species Narcine bancroftii. Next base: position 42,130,382 of record NC_091477.1, read on the forward strand.
TGGTTCATCTCTGGCAGCACTCTCTCCTTTCCTGATCTCTCTGCCTCCGTTTTGGGAGGAAAATTCACTACAAATATGATATATTGTACAAACCTTCCAACTCTCTGTTACCATGACTATATCTATTCACACCCAGTCTCCTGTAAGGGTTCCATTCCTTTCTCTCAATTCCTCCACCTTTGTCACATCAGCTCCCACAATGAGGGCTTCCATTCCAAAGCATCTGAGATATCCTCCTTCTTTAAAAAAAATGTGACTCCCTCTACCACCATCTAATCAATCCTAAACCACATCTCCTCTACTTCCCACACATCCACTCTAGCCACCTCTATCCCAAGATGCAACAAGGACAGGATTCCCCTTGTCCTCAACTAATACCCCACTAACCTCCACATCAAACATCCCACAATTTCCACTGCCCACTAGATTAGTGGTTCTCAACCTTTTTCTTTCCATCACATAACACTTTAAGTATTCCCTATCCCATCGATTACTTAAGGTGGTAAGTGAATGGGAAAGGAAGTTTGAGAATCACTGCTCTAGACCCAATTGTTACTGAAATATTTTGATTGAGGAAAAATTGTCATTGGGCCCATTTCCTTTGGAGTTATGAAACCATGAACATAATGAGTCATTTAGGTACGACTAAAACAGTGGTTTTCAAACTTTTTCTTTCCACCCACAAACCACCTTAAGTAATCCCTTACTAATCACAGGGCACTGATGGCATAGGGAATACTTAAAGTGGTATGTGAGTGGAAAGAAAAAGGTTGAAAACCACTGTACTACATGATCCCACCATCAGACACATCTTCCCCACTCCTCCACTCTCTGCTTTTCATAGAAACAGCTCTCTCCAGGACTCCCTCATCCATTTATCCCTTTCCACCAATTGCCCTCTTGGTACCTACCCTTGTGATCACAAACAAAATGCTGAACATGCACCCACACCTCTTCCCTCACCAAACAGGCTGCAAACAGTCCTTCCAAGGGAAGCAGCAGCTCTTGTAATTCTGCAGGAGCCATCTACTGCATCTGGTGCTCCCATTTTGGCTTCCTCTGCATCAGAGGGACTGGACGCAGGCTGGGAGACTATTTCATCGAGCACCTTCACTCTATCTGCTGCAAGAATAAAGACCTACCTCCCAGTGGCCAACCATTTTAATTGGCCATTCTACACACCATTCCCACACCAACGTGTTTACCAATGGCCTCATGGACTGCCAAACCGAGGCTACCCACAAATTGGAAGAACCCTAATATTCCCATCTGGGCATTCTCCAATGGACAGCATTAACAGTGACCTCCAGTTTCTCTAAACACATCCCTGAAGTCTTTTCCTTTCCCTCTGTCTCCTTTCATCCATCCCCCCACAAACCCATTTCCTTTCCTCTACATTCTGAGAGCTACCTTCCTCCAATCACTTCTTTTCCACCTTTCTACCTTTGATTATTTGGCCTATGTCCTCCACCTGCCCCTTCTTCCTTCCTCTTCTCACCTCGCCAACCCCCCACACCTTTTTTTTATTCACCCACCTGCTTGCTTTTTGCTCAGAACCTTGACAAAGGACTCAGCCCCAAAACATCGGTGACCTTCCTACAGATGCTGTGTGGACCTGCTAAGTTTTTCTAGCACTTTTATGCACTAATCACAATTTGTTACTTGAGCTTTCCCACCAATTTTGCTTGGTTTTGCTTGTTACTCGATTGGGTGTGGGCATGACATATAGCAGACCAAACAGAAGATGAGCTCCAACTTCTAAGCTGTATATCTCTATTAGAGTAGGAATTTTCACGATAAATAAACCACATTATCATAAACATAGGTGGAACTTCAGTTGTCAGGCAAAGATGTATAAAAGGATAAATAAGTTGAAATTCATGAATGTGACCTGATACATTGAATTTGAGCATGAACCGATGTAGTGCAGGAAGCTAAGACAGTGTAATCCTCTCGTTGCATTTTCTTTGGAAGAGCTTTTATCCTCAATCAAGAAATTAACAAATTTCACTCTGGGGCCACAGAAACCACCTTTGCTTCTTTTTGGTTTGCAAAATAACATATGAAGACACTTAATAAGACATACATCAACATACAACTTACGACCGCCTCAGCACAGCAGCAAGAATGTTGATAAAGCCAAATGTATAATATTAAATTGTTAGAAATGTGTGGTCAAGGTTAAACTGTAAATAAATAATCCTAAGCAGCATTAAATTTTAATGAAATGAATGGAGATCATCAAATATAGATTGCAATGGACCATCACTGAAAAAACAAAAATGTGATTTATTTATTTTCATATTTTTCATGCGTGTTCCTCTAAATTCCAGTAAATGACATGTACATGATTTGGCCTCTTCATGTCTGTGATTTTGTGATTCGCTGAATAATTCCACACATAAAGTATGCGTGGGTGAGAGTTTTGGAAACAGATATATTTGACTGCGTTCCTTTTGAAACCAGCCCATTGGCAGGAGTGCAGGATCAAAGAATTGCATTTCAAGATAGACAACTCTTTTTTCTCTCCTTTTGAAAATGATGAATCTCTTGCTGCAAACTCCAGCAAATTTTGAATTTTATTTATGAATCTGTTGTTACCTTCTTCCTTATCTTTAATATTTTGTAAGGCTTATTTTAAAAAGCCCTTCAGTACATTTTAATAATGTTTGTATTAGCTGTGGAATTCAAGGTTGAAATATTATGTGATGCATCTTAGTTTTACTTTATGTGTGCAGTAGCAATTCAATGAGCAGAGCTTTGTGTTTTCAATATCTAGCTGAAATCAGGAAAATGTCTTCAACCCACGCATGTGTTTAATGAATTCGTGATCCTCACTGCCTTCCATTTCACGATGTGAATATAGAATAAATTGAAGAATTGTACTATTGGCAATCTTCAATGTCATCTCACAAGGTAAAATCTGAATAAGCTAGAATCCAACTAATTGTAAATGCTTGGAAACAGTGGACTTCTGAGAGTAGAATCATTTTCTAGGTTGATGGAGGTGCTTTACGTTTGAGTGATTGTTGTATTTTGCTTCCAGGCATCCCTGAATCTGAAGCCAGGCACAATTAGAAGGACAGGACAAATGATCCACTCCTTGATCTTCAGGCAGTGTCATTTTGAATGAGGTGATAGGCGGCAGATGAGTATGACTGTGCCACAATCTTCTCAGATTTTATTTTCATCTTTATGCAAGACTCTACTGGCTTATGCTTTCCCATGTCAAAATGTGTGAGATTATGATCTTACCAAAAGAGCAGATTAATGCCTCCACAGCAGTACGATTATGTTTTGACGTCTAAGATTTCTTAGAAGAAAAAAAAATGTTTTATTTTATTTTAGAGTAATTAAATTTTTATGTGGACTTTACGTTTATGCTTTATGTATTTAGAACCAATGATATACAATTCTGCTTTGAAAAACCATCAAATATTTTGCAAAGGAGCTTTATATCCAAATTAGATTTGCATTTTGCCTTCTGACCTGTACATTCATCAATATATTAGCTGTGTAAATAAGTTGAAAAATAAATGTACACATTTGTCCAAATAAGTAAATCTACATTGTCCTCAATTCAGATAGGACACTATTTTTTTTTAATGCGTGACAAAAATAGCAAATGGGGCACTCCATCTCTATCATACTGTTGCAGGAACGTACCGTACAATATGTAACAGTCTTGCACTTTATTCTTTGTCTACATTAATAAATAATACTTAAAGAATAAGAAGAAAGGTGTTGCAGGGACAATTTGCTGCACTCATTCATCAAATTAGTATCAGTTTCCAAATTTAACTTTGTACTTCAGACTCCAGATACTGCATAGATTGGAAGATTAATATTCACAGTATAGGCCTCCAGCAGACCCATAGAGCTACCTGAAAAGGCAAAAGGAAAATATTCTGTTAATAAAAAATTGTTTGCCAATGTTCATTATTGTGAACCAAACCAGAATAACATCTTTTCCATTGTAGCTTAGTGGTTTTTCAACCCAGAAACATGTCTGTCAATCTGTATCGTTATTTGTTCATTCTTAATACTCATCACTCGTTAGAGGTGTCTGCTGATGGTTATCTGTTACTTATCATTCTTCCAACAATTGCCGCTACTCTCCACTGAATTGTCTTAGCAGTGATAATTTCTTATGGGCATAAAAATACTAATATGAATGCTTTAAAATAATGTTAATTCTTTCACATTTATGAAGAAACTAACTGCACTCTGCTAATATCACTGGGAAATAACTTGAGCCACTTAGCTTGAGAGGTCATAGAATTTCCTTTTCCAGTTGGTTCCCAAATTGTGTCATAGCTGTTGAAATATGCAAGTAAGAATGTGCATTAGATAACAAAGCCTTTCTGATGAAATAATATAATTTAAAATGTTTTAAAATGAGTATTAAAGATACTAATGCCGGGTTGATCTGTTTAGTACAGTTTTGTGTCATGGAAACCAAGCAGAATCTCAGTATCTGTAACTTCCCTTTGTAGAACACTAAAATGAATAATACTTTCATTGTTTTCAAAAATACACCAAAATAAAATAGTAAGGGACTTCCCAGAAGGAACCATTTGGGGTAAAATATACTTGTGAAGTAAAGCGTGGATAGAACTGGGGGGGGGGGGGGGGGTGATGATGTGGTGGTGAAGAAGCAAACAGAATGGTTAAAATCAAAACAAAACCTGCAGATATTGGAAATCTAAATTTAAAAAAAAAAACAGAAAATGCTGGAAATACTCAGTTCTCCGAAGGGGGAGAAGCAGTTAGCATTCCAGGTCCTGCATCAGAATATTCTGATAAAGCGTCTTTGACCTGGAACATTAACTCTGTTTCTCTTCCCACAAATGCAAAGTGACTTACTGAGTACTTCCAACACTTCCTGCTCTTGGTATACTTGGTGGGCATTAAAATGACATGGTCTTTCTGGATGCACTTGCATGTAACAGGCCATAGCTTAACTCATCATATAGATTTTTAAAATTAGAATTAATATCTCCATTTAAATCATGTCTAAATGGGTGGTCTGTTTAAGTTACAACTTGGGGCATAGCATCGAATCTTAGTGACCTGTCGTGATGTCACTCATTAACATCAACATCAATCTGTTTCCAAAGTTAGAGCAGCAAATCAGGAGAATTGGCACAGAAGCCAAAGTTCTGTTGAAACACCAGTCTCTGCTTTAACTACTCAAGTGTGTCATATGTCACTGAAAGAAATCTTAGATCTATTTATGTGATGTGCCAGCGCTGATGAGAACAGTAGATCCATAGAAATATAATAAATAAAATTTGTATATAATGATACTTTAAAAACATGCAAGTGCCAATGACATGTGAAAAGCCTTCCATGTTTGTTCCCCGCATTTCAGTGAAGAATGTTTGGTTGCACGGAACAGCAATTGTTTAAGGAGAAGACTTCAGAGGAACTGGTTTCCTAACGAGGTTCAAAGTTCCTTTAACATACGATATACTTTAACTTTTGCCTGCCATGGGCAATGCACCAACCAATAATTACAAAAGACTGAAGTTGTGAAACTAATAGGCTTTTATTAACTCTAGACTGGAACAGCTGACAACTTCATTGACTGATCAATGGGGAGCAGGCAAATGGCTATGGGTATAATCAGTCTCAGAAGGGGTGTCCAGCTGGCAGCAGCCAATCATAGCATAGCAATGGTTTACCACAATGGGCCTTCTTGCTCTTGTTAGGTCTGCTTTGTTCATGAATGAGTGAGACAAACACCAGGCTGAGTCGAAATCAGGGTTCTTTGTTCTTTATTACCGGATTGTAACACTTGCGACCAACCATGTTAGTCGGAGAATGCATTCTGCCGTTATCAGCAAAATGGTGATTTTTTATACCCTTGGATACATGCTTAGAACATCATCATATCATTACTTGTCCAATGACTAAAACTGTTGCTATCCTTTCCCTGCTAGCTTCCTGCCTCTCAATCCATCAATGTCTCTCTTATCTTGTAAGTACAAGGATGCATTTACATCTTGTTACAGCCCTGTACAGGGAAGGGTAACTCCTTACACATTCCCATCTCATGATGTTTTACCTTACACTCTGCAGGTTTATTGGTGGAGGTTTATCTGTATTACCAGGTGCTACTGGTCAGTCATATTTTCCAAAATAACATACAGGTGGACATTTGCAGTGCCTGATTCAGGTCAGTTTTATTTTGTCATTTTTATAATAATAGTTATTATCATACTAGATCTCATCTGGATGTGCCTTTCTTTTTCTCCATCCAACTTCCCCTGCTTGTTTGCCATTACAGCATTATGGCAACCCAAAACAGACAAAAGCAATGCATGACACAAATCAAAGAAAGCTTCCTCACCAGCGACTTTAGCTCACATTATTTTTTTAAACATTCTTATTAACATTGAAATGTCACATTCAAAAATACAGAGAGTAAATACATTAAAACTCAAGAAGATACATTACTCTTAAATCATATCATTTCATCCAAGATACTGCACATTTTAATCAAGCAGATGTATTGATATTTTATTATAAAGAAAGGAAAATCTAAACCAAGAAAGAAGCTGTTTGGCCAAAAAAAAAAGACAGGATTCCTATCAGAGCAATAAATTACCTCATTAGTCAACAGTTCTACCTTCATAACAAATCAAAATTTATAAAAGTAATTCAAAAAGGGTCCCTACAGGGTTTGAAATTTTGAATTCAATTTGGAAATTGAGCATCTAATCTCTAAATTTCAACATGACATGGCGTCACATAGCCATTAAGTATGATTAGGCGAGATAATGTCCCTCCATCTGAGCAACACCGTCTGCCCAGCCATAAGAGAAATAAAATCTAATACCTGCAGCTCAGATGCCGGTAAAGTTATGTCACTCTCTCCAACAATACCAAGTAAAGCAGTTTAGGGATTAGGTGTAAAATTAACATTTTAAAAATGCAGAGAAAGTTTAAAATACTTCGTTCCAATATTTAGCTCACACCTTAGTGCAGACTTGAAGGAGGTAAACCCATGTCTTCCTTGGTGGACATTAAGGACCTCACCACATTTAAGGAGGACCACAGAATCAACCAACGTCTTTATGCATCACACAGCACCTTCAAAACAGATGAATATTTCAATCATTTCCTTGTTCTTCATGTGACCTTGTTCTAGTTTGCTTTCTTTGGAGTGCTAATTCATAAGTTGTGAAGGAATTTAGATGTTCACTAAACTAAAAGATACAATATAAATTCAAATAATTTCTTTGCTTATGCTGTGTATCAATGGCAGTCAACTTTTAAGCAAAAGAATATTATTTTAAGTAACATGCAGATAAAGAGTTGGCTCCATGCATACTTGGTGTGCTGAGCATGTAGCACTGTGCCTGCTGGTGCTAATTACCGACTATGATTAGTTCTGACTGCTTCAGTACAAATGAATGACACTGCGCGTATTAATAACCAGTTGCTATGAACCCGTTGTTTCGTAACTAAAGCCAGGAGTTTAGTGCAGCTGTTAAAATGGGACATCCCTACTTGATCTGTTTCGAAAGAATAAATCTCATGTCTAGGGAATACAAATTTATAATTACTCTAATCTTCCATAATCATAAAACTTTCAGAGCATATTCAAAAATCAACAAAGAATATGGTAGTAATGGAATAAAATTAAACTGCCTGGCTTGTTTCATTCTGTTAAGCAGTTCTTTTTATAGTGAATAGTCAAAAACATTAAGGAAATGTAAGTAAAGAATGTTGAATACTTAACTCCATTATCCTTAGTTTTCCTGACATTCAGTCACACAAAGATGAGTTGCACAGCATGAAAAAAGGCTCCTCGGCCCATCACATCCACAGCACGATCACAAAGCCACTGTACTAATCCTTCACTAATACTTTTTTATTCTTCCTTCAGTCCCATTAACTCCCACCCCCAGATTCTCCCACTTATCTCCACACTTGGGCAATTATTCAGTGGCTAATTAACCTACCAGACTTTGTGGGAGGAGACTAGAGCACCCAAGTGGTCAAAAGGAGAAAATGTAAACTCCACCCTGACCACAATGGAGGTCAGAATCAAACCTATGTTCCTGAAGTTTTGAGGTAGCAGTTCTATTTGCACATCATTGTTAAATCCAAATGAGGTGAAAATTGATATGGAGAACAGTTTCTGATTTGCTTATGGTTGTAAGTTCAATAGTTGCTTGTGTCTTTGCTTAGTCTTAGACCCATCTTTACTCTGAGGCCTGTCAACTGCAGCACATACTAGATATTCAGTTCATTTTATAAAGGCCCCTGCCTTGGAATTTTACCAACAAAGATCTAATGTATATGAGTGTGAATCCACCTTTTAGAAGTTTGCATAATATGCTGCCTGACATTGTGGATTTCCTTCAATAAATATATGTTAGTAGTTCTAACATATAGGACTTAGTAAGCATCATATAATCTATTACAGTAATATTGGTGGAGTTTGAGGTTGGGCAAGATGGCGATGCTGCCGGAGCTGCTGTAACAGCAGCTTTGCCACTGATATGGACCCACCGAGAGCAGGGAGTGGAGTCATATCAATCCCGCAGCCGCAGTCTCCATCCGCCCATTCCAACAGCCATCAGCTCCGTACAGGCTTTAAACTGTAAATAATGGTTTTACTTAGAGATTCTGCGACCCCAGGGTGCCTATGATCGGCAACAGCCACGAGGGGTTACAGACTCTGGGGAAGCAGCAGAATGGTGCAGGGCACCAGAAAATGTGGAGACCAACACTGATTGAGAAGGAGAAGCAGAGGAGATGACCCACGGTATGGTTGAAGAAAGGCACAGATGGTGGACTGGTGGCAACTTGAGGCGAGGGACCGATGCAGGCTGTGGGCTGCTGGCAACTGTGGTCGACGGATTTACACTGGGCTGCAGACTGCTGGAGACTGACTTAAGAACTGACTGAAAGGAACCAGGTATTGGAACTGGGATCACTGGCGTCACTTGCCGGGGGGGGGGGGGGGGGGGGGGGCTGCAGTCTGCACTGGGTAACACCAAATTGTCTATAAAATCTTTGTGCAGTGTTTCAGCAGAAATATATAATTTTTTTATAAAAATATCCCAAAAACAAAAACATTTTTCATAAGCTCAGTTTACATGTATCAATATACCTACAAGGCTAAAACTCTGTTAATTTACTTTTTGGTCCTTCTAATGCGCTCTGGTCAGAGCTGTCATTATTACCCAATTACAACGATGTTTCGAATCACGTGGTTTCGTCTTCACGCACTACAAGCACGCACTGTTGTTTTTGTTGCTGCTGGTATTTTTATAGTTGCTGCTTTTGTCAAATGTTTTGGTGTTTTAACTACAATACTGTGGAAATTAGTATTTGTGAACTCGTATTAATAACTATTTTGAGAATGAAGTGGTAATTAAAAGAAAGGAAGGAGAAAAATAAAAAAATCAGTAGTAATAATGTCAATGTGAAAGATTTTACAAATCAATTTTGTTGTTAGTATTCATATTATCTAAGAAATAGTGCATTGAAATAATTTACAACTATATTTATCACATATTATTCTATATTTTACAACATATATTTTTTCAAATATTGCTGATTTGTCTTTTTTTATTTAACGGTGTAACTTTAATTTTGCTAGTTGTTTATCTCACTACTATTGCCATTACATTCAGTGATATACAGGAATTACAATGTACGAGTAACATTAGTGCATAAAACATAGTACTAAGGATTCTGTAAGGAGGAGGTCCATGAATTACCACACTCGGTGACACCAACCCTGGTGACCCCAATGACTGGGATGCAAGAGGATGCCAAGGGTGCTGAAGGGTTCCTAATCATATTAGAGACTCAGATCTGTGGCTTGGGCTGCTGATGGTTTGGGCTGGACTCTATGTGCTGCAGAAGCATTGGAGACAAATCCACGGACACTCAGTAACTCTGAGGGGACTCCGTTTTGCTTGTCTTTCTCTGACAGTCAGAGGTGGTTTGGGTAATTTCTGCCAGCGCTGCATCTGCCTGCCTTACAGCAGAGCAAAAGCAAATTTCGTGTAAGGTTGCATTGTCTTTATTGCATGACAATAAATTGAATCTTGAATCAGATTTTGCATGTAATAGACAATGTCAATTGCTTCACGGGTGATATCCTGTTTTTCAGTACTCAGTCTGCAGTAACAAATTCTAACAACCCCAGAGAAAGTCACATCCAGATGGTAAGATATGGAATGAGAGAGAGGCCAGCAAAATTCCAAATCCTGCAGCAGTCACTCAAATGACATTCAAGACCCAGAGCAAAATAGGTGCTACTTGTCACTACACCAGGACTAACCAATGTGACAGACTGAGCCAATCTTGGGTTTGTTGAATTCCGATGGACATTTTCTTGCCAACCTTTTGATCATGCTGCCGCCATGGCATGAGTTATTGCAAGCAGAGTGACGGTAGAACTAGTCTCCAGAGTGTGAAAAGTCATTTCAGAAATTAATTTCAAAAATTTCATGATTAATTTTTAACCCTTCAAAAGGATAAATTGCTGAACAGCAGGTAGTTAAATGGCTGTGATTCAGAGAAGCCACCGAAATTTCCTATGATGCATTCGTCAGTAGAACACGCCATCACTTTTGTTTCCAAACTCTTAACAGTGTGAACAAAATTATGCTCATATTGAAAAGAGCATAATCTTTGGGGTCAATTAGTTGTGTATTCCAAGTTATAAAATAAGTAAAGCAATGGTACTATTGTTGCCCAAAAGGTAAATCCATTATATAATTAACTTGAGTCTAAAAATCAATCCTTTGCTACTGCATTCATTTGTTGTTGCTTAGCTAAAATTCTATCCAACTTTATTCATTCCTATAGCTTCAATTTTGGTTATAACCTTATCTTGTAGCATCTTATCAAATGCTTTTTGGGTAGTCATATCTTGTACATCAACTACATTTCCCCCTTTGACCCTGTCAAGTTAGCTATACACAATTTGCCTTTAACAATTTCAGCTCTTTAATTATCAACCTGTCCATAAGTACTAATCCAGTCCCTAATCTTTATCTCTAGAATTTTCCTCACTGCCAAGGTTAAACTGACTAGCCTATCATTGTTGGTAAAGCAAGTACTCCTTGAATTGGTAACAATGTCCAGGATCGAACATATCCAGATTGTGAACTGAAGGCAACCATACAGAAACCTCCCCACTCTACTCATTTTACATCTACGACTGCAATAACATCATCTACAAATTTGTCAAAGGTGCCACAGTAGTGAGTTATATAAAGGAAAGGGATGTCAGCATACAGGAGGGAGATTGAAAACTTGGCTGAATGGTGCACCAACAACAACCTTGGACTCAATATCACCAAAAACTAAGAAGCTGATTGTTGACTTCAGGAAAGGAAAACTAGAGGTACACAATCCAGTGATCATTGGGGGATCAGAGGTGGAGAGGGTGAACAAATTTAGGTTCTTGGGAGTCAGTATCTTGGAGGATCTTTCCCAGATCCAACACACCCATGGCATCATGAAGAAAGCACATCAGCTTTCTCTGGAGTTCTCAGGTTTGGTATGACACCTGAAACCCTGGCAAATTTCTTCAGAAGTGTGGTGGAAGATGTGCTGACCAGCTGCATCACGTCTGGTATGGAAACACTAATACCCCAGAGTGTAAAGCCCTTCAAAGGTAGTGGACACAGCCCAGGCAATCACAGAAAGAACCTTCCCCACTATTGAGTACATCTCAGGGAATGCTACTATCAGAGAGCAGCAACAATCATCAAAGACCCTCACCACCCAGCACATGCTCTGTTTTTGCTGCTGCCATCAGGAAAGAGGTATAGATGCCACAAGACTCGCACCACCAGGTTTAGGAACAGTTGCTACCCCTCCACCGTCAGACTCCTCAATGACAAACTCAGTCAGAGACTCGTTTAAGGATTCTTACTTGCGCACTTTATTGATTTTCTTTGGTTCTCTCTGTATTGCACAGTCAGTTTCTTTACATTTGTTATATGTTTACAGTTCTTCTATTTGTTTAGAAGTTCACGCTTTGTACAGTTTATTTTTTGCACTACCAATTAGTGGTAATTGTGCCACAGCCGGAGGAAAAAGGAATCTCAGGGTTGTATGTGATGTCATGTATGTACTCGGACAATAAATCTGACATCTAAACCTTCTCTCTATCTTTGAGAAGAAGCATTCAAGGATGTGCATGGAAATTCCCCTCAGGTACCATTGCTGTAAGAAATGTTGAATGGTATGGAATTACTTTCTTCTCCTCAGAGAAAGTTTTATTTGGAATCTTTTAATGTATTATATTTTTAGATTATTTCTGAACAATTTTCATCTTGTTTAATGTAAGCAGTCAACGTCTTTCTCGTTATCTTAATGAACAATTTTTTTTTGTTCCAAGCATGCTTGAAAAAAGAAAGTAGATTTGAACAATGATGGAAAGATTATTAAAAGTCCTTTCATCCATGAGTGAAATATTGCACCTTTCAGTGAAAGGTGTCACAATTTCATCTTTAATTACATAACAGATTACATCACATTATTTATCATTAGAATTTTCCAGATTAAAAAGATATGGGGATACATGGCCCACCAAACCTATTCCTTAGACCTAAATATTTCTCAGCTTTGTTGGGCTGTGGCCAACAACCAATTTGTGTAGAGGGTGATCCCACTTAAAAATATGGAACACAAATATAACCAACTGAAGCAGCCACCCTAAAAAAGAGCTAATAAGACAAGGACTAATGCATGTTAAAGGGGCCCTTTTGAGCCAAATCTTTATCATGGCAGATACCACCAACTAAAGGTATGACAAAAATAACAATCCTTTAGACCTCTGATCCACAAGTACACAAGAAAATTGCAACTGGAGTAGGCCTCCACCACTTGACCTAATCTGCCTGAAATCTCACCTCTGCTTCTGTGCCAGGTCCCCACAGCGTTTAATTCTCTTAGCTTTCAAAAAATATAACCTTCTTACTCTCTGAATACCTCCAAATGATCTAACCTTCACAACACTCCAGAGTAGAGTCCCAGAGATTCATCACACTCTACAAGTTGTTCCTGCATCACAACATCTTAAATGACCAGTCCCTAATCCTGTAACTGTGTCCCCTCGTTCAAAACATCATGTAAGAGCTGTGCCTGATATTGGTGAGACCACACTATTGTGTAGTGTTATGGTTGCTATACGACTGCAAGGGTATTATTAGAGAGGGTGCAGGACAATTTCACAAGGATATTGCAAGGATTGAAGGGCTTGAGTCAGCATGAACAAGTTGGAGCGAAATGCTGTGTCCATGTTGTGCAACTTTATGTAATGTTATCATGAATTAATCCTGTTGATATGTTTATGCAAAGCAAATTCAGCAGGTCAACGAGAAATACTGGTGTGGAATGGACCTTGCACTGAATGGAATCCAAAACAGGACTCAGCATGAATGTGGGATAATACTGACAATTGTTTTTGTTTTCTGTTCTTCAGTTTAATTATTTTTTTCACTGATCTCCATTTTAATCATTCACCAATGTTATTTGACAATTATTTTCTTACCATGGTTCTAAATTAAAGTTCTCCTTTCATGGAGAGGTTTGCCCTTTCATGGAGCTGTTATAATTCTCTACCACTAATAGCTTCAGCAGGCAAATACACTAAAAGCTCCAAATCCAGGGAGTGTCTTTGTGAACAAGATAGAGGACAGTTTTCATTGTTTGGCAATAAATCAAAGTACATTATCTTGGTAATTTTTCACTCAGAAGAACACTGTTGTGCAGCATTATGGGGCTGTTGGAAAAAAATCATTGTATGAATAACCAAAGAGAAAATGTGCTTCCAGTCGTGAGCATTGCCACTGCTGTTTTTAAATGAATTCAGTCAGTCCAGCATCATTGCTGACTGGTCTGAGTGTAAATCCACCATGAGGAAAATGGGCTAAATCCAGGGTTCTTTACTGCTGACATCCATAAGTTTTTATATGATTACAATAACTGAGGTAATTTAGAATTTCCCATGCAATGAGCATCCGTATTTTATTCTTGTGTCTTTCTGACTGATTTGGAGCTTGTATCTGAAGGTCAATGGTAACTGTATATCTGACATTTGTCATTGGATAATTAGTCTGTCCAATCAGTTGTTTCACCAATAACTGTGAAATATAATGTGATTAATTTCACCAATTGTACCTGCCTCTCCTTAGTAATTGGGATTTTATCCATCCTCTCAATGTCAGCGATATAAATTTGACTTCGCTGCAAGCCCTTTATTTGACCACCAAGATGACTCCCTAATTGCTGATCATAAAACATACTTCTCATTAAAATGATCCCAAAAAAATGTTGTAAGACCTTTATTTAAGTAGCTTTGCAGATTCGTCATTATCTTCAAAATTATTCCTAAGAGGAAGTCTGACAAAAGGGCTTTTACTAACAGTGGTCAAATTATTGGGGATGGGACATAATCAAAATGTGCCTGTAATGTTATTTAGTTATTATATTTAGCAGTGGAGTAATAAATGAAGATAGCCTATGAAAACACTCATGCTTAAACACTGCTTAGATAAGTGAAAGTTTGTTTATTTATTGTCCAACTGTAGCAGTACAACCCAACAAAACAGGATCTCGACCAACCATTCTCAACTATGTTTTGCTTACTCTGCTTGATTTTTATGGGCCTCTTTCCCCATGAAGCAGTCAAATGTAGTTGGTTTCTTCTGTACTTCTACCAACTACTTAAAAAGCATAAAAAATATTCAGAATTTGAGTCCGCTCGCCCCCCCCCCCCCCACCCCGCCTTAAATGTGCTATTTCCCTGGGGGAAATAGCTGGTCTAGACTATCTTTGTCTCATTTTGATCATTTCACTTTAACAAAAAGACACCGATAGAACCATGGAAAAGTACAGCACAGAAATAGGCCCTTTGGCCCATCTGGTTTGTGTCAAACTATTATTCAACCTAGTCTCATTGAACTGCACCAAGACAATAGCCTACATATCCCTACCCTCCATTTACCTATTCAAAATTTTCTTAAATGTTAAAATTGAGCCCGCATTCACCACTTCGGCTGGCAGTCCATTCCACACGCCATTCTCTGCATGAAGAAGTTGCCACTAAACATCTCAACTTCCACCCTTAACCTGTGTCCTCTAGTTCTTGTCTCACCTAACCTCAAAGGAAAAAACCTGCCTGAATTTACTCTATCTTGATACCTTATAATTTTATATACTGCTATCATATTTCCCTTCATTCTTCTACACTCCAGGAGTAAAGTCCTAACCTGCTAAACCTTTCCTGGTAACTCTATTCCTCAAGTCCCAGCATCCTCTCTGCACTCCTTTAATCTTATTGATATCTTTCCTATTCAACTAAGCTCATTTTCTTCACGTTAGCCATAGGAATTTTTGGACAATGTTTGAGCAGAAGGAATAGGAAAGAAGAAAGGATAGAAGGATGGAAGGAAGGTGTGGTATTATTCCTTTGGCACATTTAAATTTCAGTGACTATAACACTGGTATGGATGTAGTAATAACGTTAACAGTATTCATTGCTGTCATGAAAGAAATAGGACAGCAACTTCTGGGATTTTTATGAATGCAGTTCAACTTGGAAATTCAGAAGATGCTGTTGGGTGTTACCTGCTCCTTCACAGTGGGCTTCGCAACAAATAATCTTATGGTGTGATCTTTGTGTGATTGGCCACCAGCTTTATTTCTTCTCAGCTCATAGAGCATGGAATTCTTCATCCAAGCTTCTGTTACTTCTAAACTTTACCATTCCATTACTAACTGGCTTTTCCCTCCCTTCTGCAAATGAAATCCCTCAACACAAAGCATCAACCATCCCTTTGCATCCATGAATGGTCTTTGACCCAATGAATTCTTCCACTAATTTATTGTTTTACCTCTTTTACATCTTTTGCTGATGGAAGTTATAGTGTTGGCATTTCTTGTTCCGCTGTACATCTCTCCCACCCGAGCAATTGAATCCTATCATTCACTGTGCTGTTAAAAAATTATTTTCTTTCTCATCAACACTATCCTTTACCAACAGATGCTAGAGCTTTATTTATTCACACTTTCTGATATGCTGTAGGTCATTCATATATTACTAAATATATCTTATCTTCCACCAGATTATTCCTGTATCTAATTATGTTGAAACATTTTTACAATCTTTAATTTTTTTCCTAGCATTTGCAATTAAAGCACAATGAAACATTGAAAAAATGCCCAATGGTTAAATAACCAGTGGAAGAGATTTGTACATCATCTTAAAATAATAATGATTGGGTCAAAGGTCCAAATTCAAAATGCTTCATTGCTATTCATTTTAAAATCAACCATGTTGAAATGTTCATGGTAATTCTGTGACATCTTGGAATTAAACGAAGTTCAAGAGAAGAAAAAAAAAGATGTACTAATATACAAAGCAACGCAGAAATTAGGAACAATTATTTTATTTTTGCTCAGTTATTAATTAAGTCCATAATTTGATAAGACAAAACAAGTGTTCCAAATTTTTCACAAGCCATTAGACTTTTGATTAAACAAAAGGTTAGTACACAGCACCAGTTTTCTGAAAATACAACATAAAAAATATAGATGTATGCAACAAAATACTTCAAATTAAAACAACAAAATAAGATTTTAATGGCACCTTTATTAGTCTAAAAAGACATTCAAGCCTTTGTGATTAGCAGAATTACTAGAAGTAAGCACTAGTAAAATATAGTAGAAATATTCAGCACGTCAGGCTGCATCTATTAGAAGAGAACAGTTAATGCTTCAGGCAAAAGACCCTTCATTAGAACAGGGAATGAGGAAAAAGGAGGTTATTTAGTTGCAGGATGGGTGGAGGAGGGGGGGTATCTCTGATGGGGTAAAATCAGGGTGACACAGTTAGACAAGGTAGCTAAGAATATGCTTGGCATGCTTACCTTGGGACCTCATGGAACAACTGTTGGCGAGGCCACATTTGAAATACTGTGTGCAATTCTGATCACCCAGATGTAGGAACTATATAATTAAGCTAGAAAGTGCAAAACAAAAGGATGAGTTTGTTACCAAGAGTGGTTGGCTCGAACTATGAGGAGAGATTGGGATCTTTCACCCATGAGCATAGGAGGCTGAGAGAATGGAAGAACCTTTATCGAGGCCTGTAAAATGATGAGGGGCATAAATAAGGTAAATCGTCATAGTCCTTTTTCCTCCAAGGTAATCTTTAATTTAAAGGCATATATGTAAGGCATGAGTGACAAGATCGAAGAAATCTGAAGGGCAACTTTTTGTCACAGAATGTGGTGAGTATATTGAATGAGTTGCCAGAGGCAATGGTAGCAAAGACTGCCATTGTAAGATATTTTGACTGGTACATAGATTGGAATGGTGAGAGGGACATGGGCTAGACTTGGTTGGCATGGACAAATTGAGCTGCAGGGCTCTTTCCATAGTGTAACACCTTATCACTCTATGACCATGGGGGTGAGCCAAGGTTATCTGGTCATGGCAGCTGCTAGAGAGGAACAGAAACAAAAGAATGCAGAGCAGGTAGATGGGCCCAGCAGATCAGACTAGACAAATGCCAATCCTAGGGAGGGAAAAAAGTATATGCAAACACGTTTTTCTTCAAAGCACACTCCATCCTGATGGAACTATTTATAAAGAGGAAGAAAAAACCTTCTGTACAGCTCCATTTCCATCCATTTTGGCATGACCAATATAACTTTACAGTCATTGTAATGCAAGCAATATGTGCAGACAAACCTCTCAAAACAGAAATGAGCTACTGACTGGGTAATCGCTTTTTCAATGATGTGTGAAGGTTACATATTTGGGCAGAACACCAAGGATAAGTTTCCTCATCATCTTCCAATTAGTGCCAAGGGATCTTTTTCAGACAGGAGAACAGACACATATTGAGTTCAATATCTCAACTGAAAGATTCACTGCATAAACTGCAGCACTTCCTCAGCACTGTACCAGTGGAGCACACGAGATTCATGTTGTAGCAATAGTGCATTAAAGCCAAATATTGAGTTGCGGAGAAATTCTACTGTGCTATGACACCAGCTGCATTTGTGATAAACATCTCAAAATCCCCGAGTTCTTCTCTTAACAGTACTGTGAGAAACAAACAATCTGCTGGAGGAACTCATTGGACTGAGTAGTGTTGAGAGGAGACAAAGAATGGTGAATGTTTCTGGCCAAAACCCTTCATCAAGATTGTGAGAAAACCTTCTCCACCAGATGAAATCTCTCTTACACATGAGAGCAACTAGGTGTGGGCAAAAATTGCAATAACAATAATATGACTGCATCTGAAAGAAATGAAAAGGATAGAATAAATCCCTATTAGTTTTGTAAGGTTGGAACCCAAGGTCAAGGTGATGACTGGATCTCTCTTCTTTCTATATTCCAGCACACATGGTTACCATGTACATAGATTATATTTATACAAGTTACTGCTCACCATTTAATAATTTCTGGGTCTTGTCAAAAAATGATCTGCTTTTATGTGCATTATTCACTACAAGGATTACAGTGAACAATCTTCACAACAAGCTGCAAAAACGTTACAGGTTACACAGCATCCTTAGGATGTAAAGTGTAACTGAAGTTTAGGACCTGGGCCACATGTCCTGCTGTGCTCCCCCAGCACACTTGTCTATTACACTCGAACCTAGCATCTGCAGACTTACTTATTTAACTCCAGTGAACAATCTTTGCTTATTGCAAATGTAAAATGACCTACTATGTCCATTAGGAACATTAGCTCAGGTATCCCAGATTTTTTTTTTAATCCATTACACTGAAGGGATAAAGTGGATTTTTTAAATTCAAGACTGAGTCAAAAATGAAGACAAGTTCCTCACATTCTCTTTTATTCCCGACCTACATGTGAACTTGGAGTTGTAAAATATTATCAGCTATTTATTTTAGAAACCTAGTAAATAATACCATTGCTCGTGACAAACTTGTTCCTTGAATGATTTCTGTTAGATTTGTGAATATACCCCATTTGGGAGAAAATTCATCCTTTGGAGTCAATGGAAAAGGATGTTGTTAGGTTGTACACTGGGCAGCTGATACCTTAAATCCATTTTGCATCTCTGCTGTATTTTACCACCCCCTGCCCCCAGCCATGATCATAAACCACCCAAGGTAATCTAGATATTTATAGGTGAACTATTGATATTAGACTAACTGGCCAGGAATCTCTAATTCTTCACTTTGAATATTGGTTGTAAAATTGGTGACCATGGGCTCCTCACAATTCTTATGCAACCTCTTCAGACAACCTGGCTCAGAGGTACTTGGGAGTTGATGGCATTTGCAGTCCCAGTGATATGGCGAGAACAGAAGGATCATGTGAAGGACTGCTAACTTCTTTCTGACCGATGCATTTAGCTTCTCTGCTAAAAATAAGACATCTATTGAATACCCAAACTTCAGCCATGAGACCAGTGCCACATGACAACAATTTGCCAGTTTTGAAGCATTTAAAGATGTTGTTGAGAATTTTCTTGGCAACTACAGATCACCGACTACAGCCAACTGATTGACAACATGCTTCAAGCATGCAAAACTGTAAAGTGCAACATGTCATTGAAAATTCATTCACCAGGACATTGCGACCATGGAAAAGCGGTATCAGGGCAACTGGAATCCATTAATGCTGGCCAACTATTGTTGGACACTGGCACAAACGGGATTAGATGCTGAGTACAAATGAAAATCAGCAACACATTTTTAGGTCAATTGAACTAACGCAATGTGCCAGCATCATTATGCGATTAAAAATGCTAAATTTAATAAAAGTTAATTTAATGTTTCTCCAACTTCCTACGTGATGCAGCAAATCTGAAATTATAATTTGTGTTCATCATGAAATTATCTATCATAATCCCTAATTTCTTTTCAGGAAGAAAATCTTTTGAAAAATAAATTGCTGTCCAGTATATATGTTTGCAATAGTTAACTATTCTATAATGTTTAGGTACTCAATGCCTGGTCTAATTGAGATTTCTTTTTTAAGTAACCAGTGATCACACATCATTAATCCATTGAAAAGGTTAATGTTTTCATCATGTTCATAGATTTTTGGCATTGTGCCTATTTGCACATTCATTTTCATCTTTATCAGTGGATATGATAAGTGGGCTGGTCCAAATACAGAAAGAAAATTCCATAATTTCAACTTCATTAAAGCAGCTTTTTTATCTTCTGCAACATCTTTCTGAAATTCCTTTTCCAATTCAGCAATTTGTTTCTCTAACATTAAGCTTTCTGCCACATATTGGTTTTTAACTTTCGTAGTATAACTAATAATTTGCCCTCGTAAATCAAAGCATCCCACAATACAAAATTACTATGTACTAAATTAACATTCTCAGCCAAAAACAAAGTAATCTGCTCCTTAACAAAAGTAATAAATTCCAGTTTCTTCAATAACATTGTATTAAACCTCCATCTATAAGACGATTGTACTACTTCTGAACCTACACAGGAAAAAAATAACATAGAATAATCCGATATAACCCAACTTTTATACTCAACCTGTAATACTCTACCTTGCAGATGTGCCAAAACAAAAAAAAAATTATTCTAGAAAAAGAATTATGTCTTGAGGAATAAAAGGAAAAGTCTTTCTCTGTAGAGTTTACTCTCCTCCAAACATCAACTAAATTCAAATCCTTCATCAGAGCTCCTATTTGTGTTGCCACCTTTGACTTCCTTATACTTTTCGGAGATCTATCCAATAAAGGATCCAATACACAGTTAAAATCTCCCCCAACCAAAATATTATTATTATTGGTCTGATTAAGCAATAAAAAAGCCTCTGACATAAACCATTCATCATCTACATTAGGTGCATAAATATTTAACAAAATCCACGATTCAGCAAAAATTTTACAATTAACCATCAAAAACCTCCCCGTATTTCCTTCAAATGATTCCAATTCAAACAGTAATTTCTTATGAATTAAAATCGCTACACCCTTTGCTTTAGAATTAAAATAAAAAGAAAATACATGACCAACCCACTCTCTCTTCAATTTCAAATGTTCTTTTTCAGTCAAATGTGTTTGCAAAAAAGCAATATCAACTTTAATTTTTCTTATATAAGCCAAAACTCGTTTATGCTTAATTGGATTATTCAAACCCTGAACATTAAAAGTTGCAAAATTCAAATTAGACATTTCTTAATCTAATAATATATCCCACTACTATAAAATAATGTTCCCCTTCTAATTCCCTTAATATTCTAAAGCCCCCCCTTATGTAAATATTCCAAAAAAAGGAAAAAAAACTATCAATCCCCACAACAAACTACTAAAAATGTAGTAGCTCCCTAAAAATCTGGGTGTGGTAAAACCCACTAGTGGCAGATGACTGAAGGTCTCAGTGTCATCCATCCCCCCTCCCCCCAGTCAGACTTTCACAAAGTACTTAAACAAAAATAATCAACTCAATGATTCCAATGATTGTTCTGGATCTTCAATATCAAGAAGACTTTGTGTCAATTCAGCTTTCTTCCCATTCTTTCCATGTTTT
Source organism: Narcine bancroftii (assembly GCF_036971445.1). Taxonomy (NCBI): domain Eukaryota; kingdom Metazoa; phylum Chordata; class Chondrichthyes; order Torpediniformes; family Narcinidae; genus Narcine; species Narcine bancroftii. The sequence goes on from NC_091477.1 coordinate 42,151,919, forward strand.
CCATTCTCCCCATTATTATTTACCCTCCTCTTAGGTGACAATGGTGATGATCATCCATTTCCTCATAAATCTGGCAATGAATTAGCAAAAATTAATGCATCATGATCATTTTCAAAGAATTGAGATTGAAAGTTCCCATAAAAAACTTTCAACACGGCCGGAAAATGAAAGGCAAATTTATATCCCTTTAGCCACAATACTACTTTAGCTGAATTAAACTCTCAGCGCCTTCTAATAATTTCTTGACTCAAATCCACATTAAAAATACCCTGGATTATTCTGGATCATCAATGGAGCCTGATTTTGCCGTGTCTTCTGCACCGCCATTCGTAGTATAATTTCTCTGTCCTGGTATTTCAAACAACGAATCAAATCTGCTCATGGTGGTTGGCCTGGAAACGGTTTCTTCTTTAGTACTCTATGTGCTCGATCTAATTCCAGACCATCCAGAAAAATTTCTTGCCCAACACTTTAGGAATCCATTTCTTAAAAAACTTTACCGGATCAGAACCTTCTATATCCTCTGGAAGACCTACTATTTTCACATTATTTCTTCAACACTGATTTTCTAATGAATCAATCTTCTTCTGAATCCCCCAATCCATAAACAAATCCTCCATTTTTTCCATCATTTCTCTATTACGCTACACTTGGTTCTTACGTTCAAAAAAAGCTTCTTCAATTTTTTTTAATTATCTTGTACAGTGTCCACTGATTTTATACATCTACTAACATCACTTATAACTACATTAATATCTTGCTTCATACAAGTCATTTCTTCACATATAGTAGTAATTTCAGTTTTCACTTCCATAAATCCTTGAGTCATCTGAGTAGACATCTGTATTGACATATTTTCCATTTGATGAGCAATCCCTTCCAAAATAGTGAACACAGAATCCAGTCCAGGTTCCATCACCTCCCTTTGAGGCCTACCTTCTCTGGTCTCAGTCCCCATTTCTTCCTGTTAAGTTCCTGTAATGTTTATCTTTCTTCCTCCTCTAACATCATAGGTCCTCTTCCAGTGGGGCTGCAGGTCTGGACGCCCGTCAACAGCATGCCAACCTCGTCAGCCCACCGCCGTTCAGGCTCCCCCACAGCCTATGCCTTGTCCAGTAGTTTCCGGACCCACGATGCACTGGACATGCCCGGCAAAGTCACCGACTGCGCAGGTGCATCTTCCGACGCTACACTGCGCGCTCCCAGTTATTCCGACCTCGCGGGTCTGTCTTCGGTCAGCCGATACACCTGCAACCCCAGACTCACAGGAGCATGAATCAGGGCTGGCCGAGCCCGCCACTGAGCCAGCGCCATCTTGCGATTGCGTGATCGGTGCCGGCATCATACTTAACCGAGCAGGAGTCCTTTGAGGTTTGGGGACTCCAGTCAATGACTCCGTGGCTTCATCTTGGTAAGTAGGCCTCAGTTCTTCAACACTTTTGTAAGGTAATTTCTTTTGCAATTGAGCTTTTGATTTTTTTCACATTTGTAGCCATTGCAATCTTCCAATGTTCCAAAGTCTATAAATAGTATTTTTAATCACTTTTACAAATTTTAATGTCAGGTATTTAGAAGTCTAACTGGGGAAAGGTGGAGCCACACATCTTCCCACAATGCCATCTTGCCAGTATGAGTGTCTACTTTATCGATCTAAGCAACATTATTATGAAATGGGTGAGCGAGCTTATAAGATATTAGCATGGCAATTAAAAACAGAACAGACATCACAAATTATTAATGCTGTGAAAAAGAATTCAATAGTTGCCTATAAACCTCAGGAAATTAATGATCAGTTTTATTAATTTTATCAAAAATTATATACTTCTGAGGGAAAGCAGGACGCTGGTTCTATCGAATACTATTTATCTAAATTAAATTTAACTGTTTTAGTAGGGTATGAGGTTAAAGAATTAGAAGCTCCATTTACGGATTTTGAGATTAAAGAGGCTATACAAGAGATATCAAATGGAAAATCGCCAGGAGATGATGGATTTTCTGTTGAATTTTATAAAATAATTTATGAAGATTTATCCTCTATATTTGGAGATGTGTTGCAACAAGTCACAGAGGAGCAGTTGTTACCAGAATCTTGTTCAAGTGCTATAATTACTGTGATTCCTAAGAAAGATAGGGTCCCATTGAAAGTATTTTCGTATAGACCTATTCCTTTATGAAATATAGATTTTAAAATTAATGCAAAGGTGTTAGCGAATAGACTTGCCAAATATTTACCTCAGTTGATAGATATAGATCAAACAGGTTTTATTAAAAATAGAAATGCATCTGATAATATTCTGAGATTAATAAGATTAGTTAATGCATTTAGACAGCAACCCAACCATCCAATTGGTGGATGCACTGGATGTGGAAAAAGCCTTTGATAGGGTCGAGTGGAATTTTTTGTTAAAGGTGTTAGAGAAGTTTAATTTTGGTCCTTATTTTATAGGCTGGGTTATATACAAACCCAACTGCTTGGGTGGTGACAAGTGGTCAAATTTCCTTATCATTTAATTTAATATGTTCGACTCGACAAGGTTGTCCATTGTCACCAGCCTTATTTGCATTGGCTATTGAACCATTAGCTCAGACAATAACACAGAATTATAAGATTAAAGGAATGAAAATTGGGGAGGATGAATATAAGATTAATTTATTTGCAGATGATGTGCTGGTATATTTGACAGAACCTGAACACTCTTTGAAATATTTACAAGATTGTTTGTTAAAATTTGGAGAACTATCTGGATATAAAGTAAATTGGGATAAAGGTGAAATATTGTTAGTTGGGGATGGAGATTATTCAGAATATAAAAGTATTATAAAATTGAAGTGGTCAGATAGAATTAAATATTTGGGAGTGGTAGTAAATGTAGACTGCCAGTCTTTATATAAATTGAATTATATCCCTTTATTAAAAAGGATAAAATGGATTTGATTAAATGGAAAGATTTGCCATTAACATTAATTGGTCAAGTAAATTGTGTTAAAATGAATATTTTTCCTTGAATTCAATATTTGTTTCAGTCTATACCATGTTTACTTTCAAGGGTATTTTTTCAGGACCTGAATAGGGCAGTGCAGGAGTTTATATGGAAAGGAAAATTAGCCCGAGTAGCTTTATATAAACTTACGTGGAAATATGCTTTAGGTGGATTGCAGTTACCTCACTTTCAAAATTATTACGATGCAGCTCAGTTGAAATTTGTTAGCAGATTGATGGATGTGGACCAACCTCCATGTTGGGCAATGGTGGAAAGGGCTTATATATCTGAAGTTGAGATACATCAGTTTATATTTAAATGGAATGTGGATTTATTGCGGGAATGTAATATGCCAGTATTAAAACATTTGTTAAGGATATGGGTTAAAAGAAACAGGGTTTTAGGATCAAAGGGTAAATTATTAATTCAAACCCTGCTATATCATAATCAGCTTATTCCTTTTTCAATGTTTAATAATCATTTAAAGAGATGGAATTCTCAAGGCATAAAGATAATTCAGGACTGTTTTGAAGAAGGCCAACTTATTTCTTTTCAATTGAGGGAGAAATTTGATATATCTGTAAATTCTTTGTTTGTGTATTATCAACTCAGAGCTTTGATAAAAGATAATTATGGTAAAGAGATGAATTTACCCATGTTGACAAAATTTGAATCTTTGATTTCTTCTGTACCTAAGAAAGGTTATATTTCAGATATATACCAATTATTACAGGATAGTATGGATAAACCAGAATGGGAGAAATCTAGGCTTAAATGGGAACATGATTCCTATAATTTTTCCAAAAGATAATTGGGAAGTTATGTGTTCTGATAGTGTAACTAAAGTGACGAATGTAAGTTATGGAATGGTTAATGATAATTTTTTACATCAATTATATTTGACTCCAGAGAAATTGAAAAAATATGGAGTTAGTCATTTGGATTCTTGTTTTAGATGTGGAGTATGTACTGGAGTTTTTTTTTTAACATGCTGTTTGGTCTTGTCTTAAAGTACAACCATTTTGGGAAGGAATTAGATTGGTTTTGGAAAAATTGTTTAAGATTAAATTACCATTAGACCCATCAATCTTTTTGTTGGGATATATGGTTTCTTTGAGAGGACTAGGGTTGGATAAATTTCAAATTGCATTTGTACATCTAGTGTTATCTGTAGCATGAAAATGTGTAGCTAGTACTTGGAGGTTAATATAACATGATGGCATAATGAGTTGAGAAACTGTATTATTATGGAAAAAATTACATAATCTGCATGATAGTTATTTGTTTTTTGTTAAAATGTGGTCTTCTTATTTGGAGTATAATAATTTAGAAATACTTTGAAATATTCTTTATAATCACTGTATTATCTTTATATTTGGCTTCTGGCTGAAGGGGTGGGAGGATGGGTAGGGTTTTTTTATTAAAAAAATTCTGTTATGTTTGATTGTAAGTTTAAATTCTTTTAAATAAAGTTTTCAAAAAAAAGGAAATTCCAGCAGAATTAAAAATAAAAGTCAACGTTGCATTAATTCAGTTTTCCCATGTCTCCTTTTGTGTACAATGCTACCCTTTACCCCATTAACAGTAAGCACTGATAAAAGTCCAGATAAACTGGAAAGAGAGAAAAAAATTCATATCAGTGGTTGAGAACCCCCGATAAATGTTGGCATCTTGGTGCAAATTTCTTAGCGGGTGCCACCAAGCTCAGGGTTGCCATGCCAACATTCCTGAATTCCTGAACTCAGTGGTCGTACTTTGCCATTCCTGATAAAATATTGGAGTCAACCTGGAAACCAGCAGTAAAGGTGAATTTACTGTAGTTCTGCTGCAGTTGTATCAAGAACTTCTATAAATGATCTGAATAAGGAAGTGACATGAATTTACATAATGTTGTGCATAGTTTGGAGGTTTGCCAAAGGTTACAGAGGGACATTGTCAGGATGCAGAGCTGGGTTGAGATGTGGAAGATGGAGTTTACCCCAGAAAAGTAAAGTGTGAAGTGTTTCCTTTCAGTAGGTCAAATTTGAAAGCAGAATACAATGTTAATGGGAGGGCTCTGAGTAGTGCGGAAGAACTGAGAGATCTTGCAATCTGTGTTCATTGGACATTCAAAGCAGCTTCACAGTTTGATAGTGTTGCTAGGAAGGCTTATGGTGTGTTGACCTTCATTATCCATAGGATCAAGTTCAGGAACTTTGTGGTAATGATGCAGCTAAATCAGACCTTCATTGGATACCACTTGGAATATTGTATTCAGTTCAGCTAGCTCACCACAGGAAGGATGTGGATGCTGTAGAGGGGGTGCAGAGGTGATTTACAAGGACATTGCCTGGATTGGAGAGCATGCCTTGGAGTGTCAGAGGATGAGGGGGTGACCTGATAAAGGTGTTTAAGAAGCATTGATTGGGTGGATGACCAGAGCTTTTCCCCAGGGCTGAAATGGTAAAGGTGAGGGAGCATAGATTTAAGGGTTAGGAGTAAGTTCAGAAGGGATGGAAGAGGTAAGTTTTTCACACAAAGAGTGGTGAGTGCATGGAATGCTCTTCTGGACATGGTGGTAGAGGCAGGTACAATAGGACCTTTTAAGAGACTATTAGATAGGTAAATGAAATTGAGAGAAATCGAGGGTTCTGCAGTAGGGAAACTCTAGGCTGTTGTTAGAGTAGATTGTTAGGTTGCAATCCACTGAAGAGGTACTGGGCTTCTCCTCCATGAAAAACAAGGACTGGTTTGACGAAAACAACCAGGAAATCCAGGAGCTGCTGGCAAAGAAGCGAGCTGCCCACCAGGCTCACCTTGCAAAGCCTTCCTGGCCAGAGAAAAAACGAGCCTTCTGACGCATGCAGCCACCTTCAACGCAAACTCTGGGAGATCCAAAATGAGTGGTAGATTAGCCTCGCCAAACGAACCCAGCTTAGCGCCAACATTGGTGACTTCAGGGGTTTTTATGAGGCACTAAAGGCAGTGTACGGCCCCTCACCCCAAGTCCAAAGCCCTCTGCGCAGCTCAGACGGCAAAGTCCTCCTCAGCGACAAGATCTCCATCCTCAATCGATGGTCAGAACACTTCGAATCCCTTTTCAGTGCCAACCGCTCAGTCCAAGAATCTGCCCTGCTCCAGCTCCCTCAACAACTCTTGAGTCTAGAGCTGGAAGAGACATATAAGGCAATTGAACAACTGAAAAGTGGCAAAGCAGCAGGTATGGATGGAATCCCCTCAGAGGTCTGGAAGGCTGGCGGCAAAACTCTGCAAACCAAACTGCATGAGTTTTTCATGCTCTGCTGGGACCAAGGAAAGCTGCCTCAGGACCTTTGTGATGTCATCATCATCACCCTGTACAAAAACAAAGGCGAGAAATCAGACTGCTCAAACTACAGGGGAATCACGCTGCTCTCCATTGCAGGCAAAATCTTCGCTAGGATTCTCCTTAATAGACTAATACCTAGTTTCACCAAAAATGTCCTCCCAGAATCACAGTGTGGCTTTCGCGCAAACAGAGGAACCACTGACATGGTCTTTGCCCTCAGACAGTTCCAAAAAAAGTGCAGAGAACGAAACAAAGGACTCTACATCACCTTTGTTGACCTCACCAAAGTCTTTGACACCGTGAGCATGACAGGGCTTTGGCAAATACTAGAGTGCCTCGGATGGCCCCCACAAGTTCCTCAACATGGTTATCCAACTGCACGAAAACCAACAAGGTCGGGTCAGATACAGAAATGAGCTCTCTGAACCCTTCTCCATTGACAATGGCGTGAAGGAAGGCTGCGTCCTCGCACCAACCCTCTTTACTATATTCTTCAGCATGATGCTGAAACAAGCCATGAAAGACCTCAACAATGAAGACGCTGTTTACATCCGGTACCGCACGGATGGTAGTCTCTTAAATCTGAGTCGCCTGCAAGCTCACACCAAGACACAAGAGCAACTTGTCCGTGAACTACTCTTTGCAGACGATGCCGCTTTAGTTGCCCATTCAGAGCCAGCTCTCCAGTGCATGACGTCCTGTTTTGCGGAAACTGCCAGAATGTTTGGCCTGGAAGTCAGCCTGAAGAAAACTGAGGTCCTCCATCACCCAGCTCCTCACCATGACTACTAGATCCCCACATCTCCATCGGGCACACAGAACTCAAAACGGTCAACCAGTTTACCTACCTTGGCTGCACCATTTCATCTGATGCAAGGATCGACAACAAGATAGACAAAAGACTCAGCAAGGCAAATAGCGCCTTTGGAAGACTACACAAAAGAGTCTGGAAAAACAACCACTTGAAGAAAAACACAAAGATCAGCGTGTACAGAGCCATTGTCATGCACACACTCCAGTTCGGCTCCGAATCATGGGTCCTCTACCGGCATCACCTACGGCTCCTAAAACGCTTCCATCAGCGCTGTCTCCGTTCCATCCTCAACATTCATTGGAATGACTTCGTCACCAACATCGAAGTACTCGAGCTAGCAGAGTCCGCAAGCATCGAATCCACGCTGCTGAAGACCCAAATGCGCTGGCTGGGTCACGTCTCCAGAATGGAGGACCATCGCCTTCCCAAGATCGTGTTCTATGGCGATCTCTCCACTGGCCACCGATACAGAGGTGCATCAAAGAAGAGGTACAAGAACTGCTTAAAGAAATCTCTTGGTGCCTGACACAATGACCACCGCCAGTGGGCTGATATCGCCTCCAACCGTGCATCTTGGTGCCTCACAGTTCGGCGGGCTGCAACATCCTTTGTAGAAGACCGCAGAGCCCACCTCACTGACGAAAGACAAAGGAGGAAAAACCCAACACCCAACCCCAACCAACCAATTTTCCCTTGCAACCGCTGCAACCGTGCCTGCCTGTCCCGCATCGGACTTGTCAGTCACCAACGAGCCTGCAGCAGATGTGGTCATACCCCTCCATAAATCTTCGTCCGTGAAGCCAAGCCAAAGAAGAAGAAAAATAACACTGTGTGACAAAAAGCCTGTTCCGTGATGTAGATTTCTGTGTTCTATGTTCTATTAACATGTCTGCTGGTCCTGCAGATGGTTAGGCCTGGCATGGGGACAATGAGCACATTCATTTGAATAGAGAGGAACAGCTGCGATAGGCTGCACAAGTACAGAAAACTTGGATTTGTTCTTAAATTAACATGTTATAACAGACTACATTTTTGAAAATGCTATTATTGAAAAAATAATTGTATTAAATGTTAATAATTTTAAATGTTCTTGGAATGTCAGAGACTTGAGAAATAATCTAACTATGACAGATGGCAATGCCTAAGGACATGCACTCAAAGGTTCAGTGGTTTTGGTGGACGTGGCTGGTTTTGTTTGGCTTATGCAATTGGATCACATCATACAAGGCCCGGTTGCCACACTGAGCCTCACCACTTTGGATCAGGGTGGATTTGAGATGCAGATCTTGAAAGTATAAATATAAGTTCCTTAGTATACTTTTACAGGGAAAACAAAGGAAAATAAATTTTGTGTGTATGACAATAAAGATTTCTTGAGTCTACTTAGCTTGTCGGTTAACAATGTGTACCACTAACTATTGCTGGTGAATTTGGATGGTTTGTATTAAGAACGAATTTCTTTCTACTTTCAACACCCTGAACTTTCCTAAGTTGAACTCCCTTTTCCATTTGGAACTGCTGCACCAATAATAGTCTTCCTGTTCAAAGCAGCAAAATAGCTTCTGGTAACAGAGGTGTGTTGCTGTTAATTATCCCGTTACCATGACAGTTGCCGACTGAGCACGCATCACAAAGCAACAAAAGAAACAGTAGGAAAAATGAAGATTTTAAATTATTTTTTGAGATTACCTGTCAGGTAGATTAGTGGAAGTTTTATTCAATTCTTAACCATTTCTCAAGCATTTTCACGTTTTTTTTCTATTCAGGCAGCACTGTGGTGCAGTTAATAGAGATGCTGGCTCACAGCTCCGTGACAGACTATTAAAATTAAAATTGGAATTTTAATCTTTTTATATTAAAGTTATTATTGATTAATAATAGACTCCTTACAATTGTATAATAGATTCTTAGTATAGGTTCAAAGTGAAACTGATGTCATTATAATGTAAATATTGCAAGGGAATGCCAGAGAACACACCCTGGTAATTTTGGAATCATAGGATGACTGGGCAATAGATCTTTGGCTTGGCTTCACGGATGAAGATTTATGGAGGGGTATGTCCACGTCTGCTGCAGGCTCGTTGGTGACTGACAAGTCCGATGCGGGACAAACAGGCACGGTTGCAGTGGTTGCAAGGGAAAATTGGTTGGTTGGGGTTGGGTGTTGGGTTTTTCCTCCTTTGTCTTTTGTCAGTGAGGTGGGCTCTGCGGTCTTCTTCAAAGGAGGTTGCTGCCTGCCAAACTGTGAGGCGCCAAGATGCACGGTTGGAGGTGATATCAGCCCACTGGCGGTGGTCAATGTGTCAGGCACCAAGAGATTTCTTTAAGCAGTCCTTGTACCTCTTCTTTAGTGCACCTCTGTCTCGGTGGCCAGTGGAGAGCTCGCCATATAACACGATCTTGGAAAGGTGATGGTCCTCCATTCTGGAGACGTGACCCAGCCAGCGCAGTTGGGTCTTCAGCAGCGTGGATTCGATGCTTGCGGACTCTGCCAGCTCGAGTACTTCGATGTTGGTGACGAAGTCATTCCAATGAATGTTGAGGATGGAACGGAGACAGCACTGATGGAAGCGTTTTAGGAGCCGTAGGTGATGCCGGTAGAGGACCCATGATTCGGAGCAGAACAGGAGCGTGGGTATGACAACGGCTCTGTACATGCTGATCTTTGTGTGTTTCTTCAGGTGGTTGTTTTTCCAGACACTTTGCAATAGATATAGCACAGAAATAGGCCTTTCAGCCCTCCAGATTCATGCTAACCATCAAACATTCAATTTTATACTCATGCTATTCAAACAAATTCTTCATCATTCCCTTAAGAAAAGCACCACAAGCTTTTTCTCACAGACTCTTCCAGAAAAGTAAGAGATTCTTCACTGTAAGCAAGGCCCAAGTTACCCTATAGGGACAATAACCCTGGGTGATATTGTGGCTTGTCATTTTATCATGGTGTGAAGTTTGTCCAATACAGCATTAACAGAGGTAAGGAGCTATCTGATTATCATTTCAAAGAAAAAAGATTCCAAAGCGTGATACTTCAAAAAAAACCTGCAGTCACCATTACAATTACTAATTACCACATGTCTTCACTTGTATTTCAAGGCAAAGAGCAGTGAAGAGGCATTTGGGACTGACAGATCCTGCTGACAAACCTCAATATGCCAGGAAACCCAAGTTCTCCAAATCACGATGACTAACTCGGGCTTCTCTCTTCATCAATGCTGCCCGATCTGAAGAGTGGCATCATTGTTTTAAATACTTGTTTTATTCAATTTATGCAAGATTATAATGGATATAAGCCTAGAAATAACCCGTCCAAAACTTTTTTTTTAAGTATAATGGATACATACCTTCCCACATTTCAATGAACCACGTCTGAAAATCCTTTGCACTTGGAAATTACTATATGACTTCAGTGATTCGGGACCAGGGGTTGAAGAGGGATGACAGAGAGCAAACAGCTGGATACAGTGGCTTGAGCTCAGCATATGTAGCGGAAACCAGTGGTGTTGGCAGAGGTGGCTCCATTGGAGAGGATGGCGGGATCCTTCACAATTCATTCTCTCTATTCCTTTTATTTTCTCCTCTCCTTTTGTACAAGATGAAGCTAGAGTAGGCGACTCTTTGCTCACATCACACAAAAGAAAGCTTCTCACTGTGTTTCTTAATAATAAATAAATCTAAATCTGGAAATGTTCCACAGGATCACCCTGATATGATATAGAATGAGAGGAGAGCGGCATCTGCAAAAGTGCTGAGGTAAATGGAAGGTCAGCTAAAATGGAGACTCATTGGGTGAAATAAATTTTCTCTTGGCAGATAAGTAAGGAGAACTGGGAAGAGAGCTATAGATAAAGAATGATCCGAGGAGCTAATTAGTGATGGTGCAGGGATTGGGATAAGATCAGCAATGACACTTGCAACTGGCAGGTTCCAGCAAAGGTTTGGTTTGTGGATGAACCATGAGAAAGATTGAAGAAAAATAGGGGAAGAGTGAACAGGGCTGAGAGCAAGTTGGTTGTGAGGAGAAGCTGAGAGCATCATGGATGAGATAGTGCAAAGGCAAGGGGGGAAAAAATGATGATATTGAACTTGGGTGGAAAGAACATAATTTTAAGTAAGTAAACAAGGGGAGATGCAATTATCTATTTTAATATTAGTTGGATGGGTTTTCTCCTTTAGTAAAGAAACATTGCAGAAGGCAATACAGGAAGACAGAAATGTCAGAAACATATAAATGTGCCAAGAGTGGAGGGATGTCGATCATAGTCCATAGAACATAGATGTTGTGCTGACCTATATATTCCTCCCAAAAAAAAGACAGAAACTAAATCCAGGCAGAAAGATTTAGTTTAATTTGGACATTGTGTTTGTGGCAGACATCAAAGGTTGAAGAGCCTGTCCCTGTGCTGTACCAATCTACCTTCTACATTCTGACAGCCTACATCATCTGCAGGCAGAATTTGCCTCATCCATGAAGAGTAGAGCCACACCCAGCTGTCAGCCACCGACTCAGGACAACAGCAGAAAATTAAAGAACAATGATGGGAAACAAAAAAATGAGCTCAGGAAAAATTGATAAGAAAAGGTAGAGAACTTGCTGAAGTAGAAGTAATTGGTTCAGGACAGCCAAAATCCACATTCAAGCAGGCAAAATAAGTAGCAAAATTATATGGGGTTGGTAAACAAAATTGAGTATTCTGAGGGTCTTGGAATGAACATGATATTTAAGCTCTATTTTGTTGGTGTTAGTTGTAGTTACAACATCCTAGTTTCACTGTATGGCAGGAGAAATCCCACAGGTTGCACCATCTCTCCCCCTGCTTTCACCATGGTAAAGCAACTTGTCATCTGTGCATCACACTGGGTGTTAAGAGGGGAGCCTGAAGAGTGAGGTACGTCTTCATTCAATTTGAGCATTCATGGACGACATGACCACATTAACAACAGCAAACACCTGCACTGTGTCTTATCTATAAGCTTCATAGCATCATCAAATGGGCACGAATGGTCAAATCTAAGGGCAACACAGTTAGCGTAGCACTTAGTGAAATATTGTTACAGCGTTAGTGATTGGAACCGGGGTTCAAATGCTGCATTGGCTGAAAGGAGTTTATACATTCTCCCTGTGTTTGCATGGATTTCCTCCGGGTGCTCTGGTTTTCCTCCAACCAAAACATAGTGGGAGTTGTAGGTGAATTAGGTGTAATTGGGCGGCATGGGCTTGTGGGCCAAAAGGGCCTGTTACCGTCCTGTATGCCTAAGTTTAAATTTACATTTAAATTTAAAATTAAAATTAAAAGAGGCAAATCTCACAGTATCTCCATCTTCAAGGGCAGGCTTGCAGATGAAAGGTTTTGTATTAATGAATAACCAATACCAACTGCCCTGGAGAAACCAATCAAAAGCCTCGGATGTTGGTATAATGGAAACCTAAAGGACACTGAGCAGGTTGAATGACTCAGGCAGAACATACTCAGTGGCTTTAAGCAAATCGACCACACTGCTTTCTCAAGGAAGCTAAAACTGTGGTGCCTCCAGTTTGACCTGCTACCACTTGTAACCATTAACAATATATGAAGAGCCCCTATCAAACAAACATTGAGTCAATGGAGACTGCTTAGCTCGCAAATGAAGAAGTGGCTTGGACCACCCAGTAGAGTAGGGCTTTATGGGGATGGAATCCTGACGTTCCCATTGTCTAGCCTTGTGGAGGAATACAAATGTGCCAAAGTGAGGCTGGAGATGATGCTCAGAGAATCACAGGACCTGTGCATAAGACACACTGTTCCAGCCTTATCAACAGACACGAAATTGACCTTAGCTGCAGCAGCACGGAATGCAAAATCAGCCCTCTGATACTGAGATCTAGTGGGTTATGAACAGCAGGTAGAGGGGGCTTTGGCTTAGAAACAAAGAGACCCACCTGGCAGAAAGCAAGTCCATCAGAACATCAGCAACTGGAAGTGCATCAACAAGAAGCGGCCAGGTTTGCCAAAGTCATATCTCAACCGAAAAAAAGGCAATAGACAAGAGGGAGGAAACTAACCTGGAAGGACTTGTGAAATAAGAAGTCAAGTCGAACAAGCTTCATCATCAGAGCCAGACACGATGTCCTACCCTCTCCCTCAAACCTAATCTATGGTTCAAAGATGACCCAGCATGTACCCTATGCACAGTTCCTGCTACCCTCAAGCACCTTTGCTTGGGTGCCATGTCAGTCTCACTCAAGGTCGACATACCTGGCGACACAATCAAGTGCTGAAATGCCGAGCAGCCGAATTCAAGGAAACGAGAACATCGAATATCCTGCCACCAAACACCATGATCACCCATGCTCAACTTCTTTCACCAGGGAGGGGATAAGCCACAGGACCCATTCCTCCTCACTCCTAGACACTGGCCTACTGAACATGGCCAGAGACTGGAAATTGCTTGTAGACCTTAGGTAGTGATTCATCTTTCCACTGGAAATTGCCAGCATTTGATCCAGCTCTCAGCAGAGGTCAAGGCTGACGGACCCTTGGGAGGGTTTCCTGGATGGGGCGCAAGAAAAAAAGATACTATGTTACTCTAATCTTGCACTGGAAGAGCAAGGCTGGAAAGTGAGGGTGCACCTGGTTTAAGTTGGTTGTAGAGGATTTGTTGCCATGACCAAGCTTCTGAGGGAAGAAGAAATCACAGGGTAGGACCTCAGAAAGGCAATTAAATCACTCTCGACTGCTGAAATGGGCAATCACTGGCTCCAGGAGCATATCTAGGGTATGGTAGGCATGGCACATGCCCTGGGCACCACTTGAAGGGGGGCCGCCACTAAGCAGTTTCTGCTTCTGGTGATCTCTTTCATCGCCTTGCACCCCTGGTGGTCCCCACACCTTCCCCAATGACTAGAAGTGGTGCATTGAAGGAGGCACGATTAGCATAGACAGAGGCCTGATTTGTCTAGATAGAGTCTGATTCCACCCCTCCCCCCCCACCACCACCGGCCAGGTCCACCACCCCCCCCCCCCAACATACAAAGAACACATCTTTTTCTTCTCCCATTTGCTCTCAACTTATTAAAAGGCTGAAGCCAAATGCAACATGACGGTCACCAATGTCAGCTCTCGCGAGATGTCCTTTTCACCATTTATTTTGACGCATGGAATGTAAGAGGTTGGCCACTCCTGCCATAGGCGCAGTTTTCGATAGATATGCTCCTGATTGGCTCTTCCTAAAAAGGAGGGATCCTATCTAGGATCCAAAATGACCACTAAGAGAAATGGATATGGGACCCACACCCACGTCTGATCAGCCTATGGTGGTCCTGCATTGGCAGAGGGTGTCTTGTGATTAAAAGACCCAAACAGCCAATGATGCCAGGGAATGCAACTGAAGATGTGTCCCACCCTAGTGGTCATCCTCCATCATCGTAATTGAGGGAACCAACTCTGCTTCCTCTAAAAGAGAAGATCAATTTAAACAATACTGAAACATCAGGGATTGCAACAGCTAGTCCTACAAATCAACAACACCCTAGTTTCACTCTGTGGAATAGTAGTGTTCTTGTAAATGAAAATGCTATAAATCTGGGGGGGAAAAAAAACAAGCTGTTGGAAAATTTAGCAGTTAGATCCTGCAACCCCGACAAAGAGGCCAAACATTTTAAACATGCTATCAATGTATGGGATGAAAACCTTGGCCCAATATCTACAGCACAGCAACATCATTCACCATCTCAACTCAAATCTTTAAAGCTACTTTGGCAAAGAAGCTAAGAGCAAAGTAGAGCCTGCTGCCTCACAGTGCCAGAGACCTGGGTTCAATCTGGACCTCAGATGCTGTCTGTGTGGAGTTTTCTCTGGGAGCTTTGGCTTTCTTCCCACATCCCAAAGGGGCAAAATTTAATATCTTACTTGGCCACTGTAAATTGCCTCTGGTGTAGAGGTGAGTGAGAGCATGAGGGAGCAGCTGCTGGGAATGTGGGGAGAAAATAAAAGGGATTAATAAAAGAATAGTGTGAATGGCTGGTTGCATAACTGTAGGGACACCATGTGTCCCTTGAGTGCTGTATCTCTCCAAGACCCTGTAAATCTTTCACAAGTACTTTTTAATCGGAAAATTGATCTCTCAATGAATGAAAAGCAGTCCTAACATGAATAATTTGCATAACTAAAGGGGAAGGTATTGCTGAGTGTTCAGTGAAAGGTTGTATGCATGGTTCAGAATTAAATATCTTGTGTGGTCAGTTTCACTCATCCTGGCCATCATTATATTAAAATTGTAGTCATGGTTCATTCTCTTCATAAGAACCTTGGGCTTACAACTTCTTATCCTCTCTATCTTCTCAAAGGTTCATCTTAATTACATGAATTTTGATGTCTACCATTTGCATCAAAACTTGTTCAGGAGTTTTGTGCTTTGTAGCTGCAAGGTGCTTTCATCTGGGTAGGGAGCCAGGTCCACCTTTACTGGCAGACACCTTCATATCTTTGTTGATGTGAAAGAGAACATAATTATCGTGCTTTACTCCAGGCAACAACTCTCCACCACATCTATGCATGTCTGCCAAAGTTTATGCAGAAGTCAGTTAACTTTGGGAGAAGGCGGCAATGAAGATAATCAAAAGGAATTGGTCATCAAAGAAGGTTAGAATTATAAGCCATGAATACCACTTGTCGCATACACTCAGAACAACACTCACACATTCGCATCACAGCTCAGGTTCCACCATCTCAGAAAATAAAAGGTGAATGCTTGTCAACTTCACCTTGCAGGAGATTTCAGCAAGGAATCACTGCAGATTTCTGTGAATGGGGGTAGGAATGTTTGTGGGCTTTGCAGGCACTGAACCAGAAACCAGTGGAAGGTTTTAACTGAGAGTGAATGAATATCAGCAACATTTGTCCAATCAGTGTTTTTTCACCACATCCTTCTATAATTCCTGCCTCGTGACAGTCGATATTATAGCCTTGTCACTTCACTCCATCCTGACCAACTTGGTGAACAAAGCCTAATATACCAGGTTACTGTTAAAACCATAGAACATTACAGCACAGAAACATACATCTTCAGCCTTTCTAGTCTGTGCTAAACCTTTTTTTTTGCCTCATCCCACTGACCAGCACCTGGTCCATAGCCCTCCATATCTCTCCTATCCATATACTTGTCCAAATTCTTCTTAAATGTTAAAATTTAGGCCACATTCACCACTACAGCTGGCAGCTCATTCTGCACCCCACCACTCTCTGTGTGAAGGTGTTCCCCCTAAATTTTTCTTGTTTCTCCCTTAACCCATATCCTCTGGTTTGTATCCCATCCACCTCAGTGGAAAAAGCCTATCTACATTTACTCTGTATATCCCCCTCATAATTATAAATACCTCCATCAAAGCTCCCCATATTCTTCTATAGTCCAGGGAATAAAGTCCTAACCTGTTTAACCTTTCCCTGTATTTCAGTCCCTGAAGTCTGGGCAACATTCTAGTAAATCTTCTCTGCACTCTTTCTATCCTATTGATGTCCTTGCTGCAAATAGGTGACCAAATTTTGTCTCTTACTATCTTTTGCTCTTAATGTACCTGTAGAAACCCTCTGGATTTTCCTTCACATTTTCGGCCAAAGCAACCTCATGTCTTTGTTGTTTGTCATCTATATCAATGATCTGGATGATAACGTGGTAAATTGGATCAGTAAGTTTGCAGATGACACTAAGATTGGACACGAAGAAGGTTTTCACAGCTTGCAGAGGGATCTGGACCAGCTGGAAAAATGGGATGAAAAAATGGTAGATGGAATTTAATGTCGACAAGTGTGAAGTGTTGTTGCATTTTGGAAGGACAAACCAAGAAAGGATATATGCAGTAAATGGTAGGGGACTGAAAAGTGCAGTAGAACAGGGGGATCTGAAAGTTGTATCATAGGTAGATAGGGTTGTAAAAAGAGTTTTTGGCATATTGGCCTTCATAAATCAAAAGTACAGAGCATAGGAGTTGGGATGTTATGGTAAAGTTGGATAAGACATTGGTGAGGGAAAATTGGAGTGTTGTGTACAGATTTGGTCACAATGGTTCCACCACAAGATCCCTGAGGCATATTGCTAGTCACGGACCTCCAATCTGAGAAGCAATTATCCCTCACTACCTTCTGGCTTCTCCCATCCAGCCATTGTCAAATCCAGTTCACTACTTCACATGAATAGATTATCTGAGCCTTCCTGACTAACATCCCATGTAGGGTCTTGTCAAAGGCCTTGACCACATCCACACTCTTTCCTTTGGCAACTTTCCTGGTAACCTCTTCAAATAACTCTATAAGATTTTTTAATCACAACCTAACATGCACAAAGCGATGTTGACTATCCCTACTAAGTTATTGCCAATCCAAATAATTGTATATCTGATCTCTTAGAACACCTTCCAATAATTTATCTACTACTAACATCAGGCTCACCAGCCTATAATTTCCAGAATTACTTTTGGAGCCTTTTTAAAGAATGAAAATGTGAGCTACCCTCCAATCTTCCAGCTAAGGACATTTTAAATATTTCTGCCAGAGTCTCTGAAATTTCTATACCAGCCTCCTTCAAGGTCTAAGGGAATATCTTGTGAAGCTCTATGGATTTATTCATCTTTAAGAATGCAAACACCCTCCTCTTTAATCTTCATAGGTTCCATGACCTCTCTGCTTGTTTTCCTTATTCCCATGGCTCTGTGCCCGTTACCTGAGTGAATACTGATTTTTTTTTAAAATTAAGATCTCCCCCATCACGTTTTGCTCCATACAAACCCAACCACTCTGATGTTCAAGTTGATTAATTTTGTCTCTTACTATCTTTTGTTCTTAATGTACCTGTAGAAACAATCTGGATTTTCCTTCACATTTTCGGCCAAAGCAACCTCATGTCTTCTTTTAGCTTCCTGATTTTTTTCTTGAGGTTTTTCTTGCATTTTTTATTAGTAGTAGAACTCATTTGCTCTATGTTGCCTATACCTGCTATATTCCTCTCTTTTCTTCCAAACCAGATCCTCAATATCCCTCAAAAACAAAGGTTCCCTCTGCCTGCTAACCTTGCTTTTAATACTGACAAGAACATACAAACTCTGTACTCTCAAAATTTGACCTTTGAAGGTCTTCCACTTATCTCACACAAAAATAACATCCCAATCCATGCATTCTAGATCCTTTCTCACTTCCTCAAAATTGGCCTTCCTCCAATTTAGAATTTCAACCTGAGGCCCAGACCTATCCTTCTCCAGAGTTAATTTGAAACAAATGGCATTGTGATTACTGGACCCAAAATATTCTCCTACACATAGTTCTGTCACATGTCCTCTCTCGTTCTCTAATAGGAGAACTAGTATTGCACTCTCTCTCTCGTTGGTTCCTCTATATATTGATTTAGAAAACTTTCTTGAACACATTTGTCAAACTCCAAGCCATCCAGCCCTTTTATAGTATGGAAGTCCCAGTTAATACATGGAAAATTAAAATCTCCTACTATCACAACCTTGTTTTCTGCAGCTGTCTGCTCTCTCTCACTGCAGATTTCCTTCTCCAATTATTGTTGACTATT
Organism: Narcine bancroftii; assembly: GCF_036971445.1. Classification (NCBI taxonomy): domain Eukaryota; kingdom Metazoa; phylum Chordata; class Chondrichthyes; order Torpediniformes; family Narcinidae; genus Narcine; species Narcine bancroftii. Next base: position 42,170,571 of record NC_091477.1, read on the forward strand.
GGACTGTCTATAATGCAACCCCATGACTCTGGTCATACATTTTCTGTTCCTCAGCTCTACCCATATAACCTCAGTAGACAAGCCCTCTGGTCTATCCTGCCTGAGCATAGCTATGATATTTTTCCTGACAAGCATCCCCCCCTTCCCATTGTAACACATCTAAAGTAACAGAGGCTAGAACATTGAGCTGCCAGCCCGACCCTTTCTGCAACCAAATTTCACTAATGGCCACCATGTCATAATTCCACTTGCTAATCCATGCTTTAAGCCTTTCCTACAATTCTCTTTGCTTTGAAATAGGTGCACCTGAGAATATTTCCACCATACACAACCAGTTGACTTCTAATGGTGCATTCAATTTTTGTATCATCTTTTTCCCTCCTCCACTTCTCTATTTGTTCTTGCACTTTGGTTCCCATCCCCCTGTAAATCTAGTTTAAACCCACCAAAGCAGCATTAGCAAATCTTCCCACAAGGATGTTAGTCCTCCTCAAATTCAGGTGCAAACCGTTCCTGTCAGAACAGGTACCATCTTCCCTAGAAGAGAGCCCAATGATCCAGAAACCTGAAACCTGCCCTCCTGCATCAGGTCTTTAGCCAAGTGTTAAGCTGCATTATCTTCCAATTTCTAACCTCTCTAGCACTTGGCATGTGTAACAATCCTGAGATCATAACCCTGGAGGACCTAACCTTCAAACTAGCCCTGAACTCTCCTTGCATGGCCTCGTCTCCCTTCCTACCTATATGAACCACAACATCTGGCCACTTACCCTCCCTCTTGAGAATGCTGTGAATTCAATCTTGGATCTTGGCACCAGGGAAGCCACACACCATCTGGATACTCGATCTCTTCTACAGAACCTCTTATCTGTCTCCCTGACTATGAAATCCCCTATTACTACAGCTCGCCTCTTTGACTTCAGCTCGGCATTTAACATAATCACTTCCAGAAGCTGGTGGAGAAGCTGAAGTCTCAATACCCCTCTCTATAACTGGATCCTGGACTTCCTAATGGAAAGATAACACTCTGTCCAAGTCAGTAGCAAAAACTTGACCATCATCACACTGAGCACTGGCACATCTCAGGGGTGTGTGCTCAGCCCGCTCCAGTTCATGATACTGACGCATGACTGCATCACCAGATCCAGCTCCAACAGTGTCATCGTTTGTAGATGACACAACAGTCGTTGGCCTCATCAGCAACAACAATGAGTCGCACTACAGAAAAGAGGTGGAAAGTCTTGTGAAATGGTGTGACAGTAACAAGTTGAGTCTCAATATGGACAAAATGAAGGAGATGATCGTGGACTTCAGGAGGTCAGGAATGACCACCCTCTACTACACATCAACAACCCTGTAGTAGAGAGAGAGTGGAGAGCTCCAAGTTCCTTGAAGCTCACTTAACTAGTGACCTACTGAGGACACCCAACATCTCCTCACTTGTCACCAAGGCACAACAGCAACTGCACTTCTCATCTGAAGTGGGCAAGTCCACCAGCCACCATTATGTCAGCCTTCTATAAGAGCTCTATCGAGAGCACCCTGGCTGGCTGCATCACGGTGTGGTACGGTTGCAGCAGATAAATGAATTGGAGATAAATCCATAGGACTATTAGTGTGGCAGAGTCTCTTGACCACCCATCAATGTGATCTACTGGGATCATTATCTGAAGAGAGTGTTCAAAATTATTGAGCACCTCTTCCACCCTGCACACAGCATCTTTCAGCTACTCCCATCAGGGAAGAGATATGTGAGTGTCAGCCCGTAGCACCAGGCTGAGGAACAGCTTCTTCCCTTGGAGAAGTGAGAATGCTGAATGACCAAAAGAACTGATCACACTACACATCCAAGACTCTCATGTTCATGAAACAATGAAATACTTGTCCTGCATATTTACTTTTTGTCTGTGTGTGAGTTATGTCTGGTTGTATGTCTGTGTATTTTGCACCAAGGACTGAAGAGCGCTGTTTTGTCGGGTTGTACATGTATAATCAGATGACTATAGACTTGACTGTGTACTTACATCCATAATTACTCTTGTTAGCTGTGCCTCGGGGATTTTGTCCTTTTGTTTTATAATTTCAGGAGATACCACATGAGAACCCTGAGAGCATCACCCCAGCACACCACCTTTAAACATCCTAACCTCCACCCTGAGGAGAAAAATCTACTCTGAGAAAGAGGAGGGGGGCATTGAAGAGTCCAAATAGTTTTCAGCATATTTTAATGATATTTAAACCTTAATTCTGTTTGGAAAATCACAAAAGGAAAGTGATCTCCTGTGGAAAGATGGCCAGGAAAAGTGCTGTTAGGTTTTCTGATGTAATGCCAATTACAGTGAGTGCAAGTTCTTGGATCTGCTAGCATTTAGTCTAACACCTTTATCCTTGGATAAATCTTTTAAATGGATACATCAGAATACAAAGACAACAGCACAGTGGTGTTGTTAGTAGAATAACTGACTCACAAGTCAAATGATCAGCATCTAACAGACTTCTGGTGTTATGTTGAGTCTGCACGTTCTCCTTGTAACTGAGAACATTTTTTCCGCTACTCTGTTTTACTCCCATATCCTAAAGCTGCGGTCGGGGTGGGGTAATTGATCATTGTAAAATGTCCTAAAAGTATAGGTAAGGGGTAAAAATCAAGGGGGAATGATGGGAATGTGAGGGGGGAATAAAATGGGATAAGTGTACATAAGTGGTTTATGGTGAACATGGAGTCAGTGGGATGTTTCTATGCTATAGTATGTGTTGCTATAATTTTATGCCTATAATACAAGCAACATTGTTCAAATTTCTGGGGAGAACTTTTTTGCCCAATGAATTATTGTTGTAAAGCCAGGGGGAGAGAGGAGGTGGAATACTCCTAGAAGGTTAAAGAAATCCAGATGGTCTGATGAGAATTGTATGCACAAGAGATAAACATGAACATCTGCATATGCTGGGGTCAAGCACAATGCAAATATGCTGGAGAAACTCAGCGGGTCATGCAGCATCCTTTACCCTGCCTCCCTTATTGCTAGAAGGGCCATTTTAATGAGATGGAAAGATGCTGTCCCTCCCACTCATAATCAATGGTTTACTGATATGATGGCATGTCAAAGGCACCAGGACAGCTTCCTCCCCGCTGTCATTGGATTCTAGAATAATCAATGAACCAAAGACACTGCCTTACTTTTCGTGCACTATTTTTAAAAATTTATAGTAATGTTGTAAGATGGTTATAACATGAATGTTTACACCATGATGCTGCCATAAAACACCAAATTTCATGACTTGTTCATGACAATAAATTCTGATTCTGACATGAAATTCATTTCCAGCGTGACTTCTGTGCTTCATAGTCTGAAAAATGACAGTCCTTGTTTACTCAGAATATAAAGGGCCAACACACAAGCTGCTCTCAGTGCTTTGACTGAAACTTCACTTTGTTCCTTTAAGGGATTATTTTCTTAATTACTTACAAAATCCATAAAATTAACTAGTTTTTGGTTTTTAAACCCGATGTTTACCTTTTTGTATAACTTGTAGTGGGCTGTTTGTGTTAGTCAGTAGCCTCCAAAGGGAGGGGATTGAATTAGATATTTAGTAAAGTCTTTTTCTTTTTATCTTTCTTTTTAATGTAACGTAGATCTCAATACTATTTGTGTTGCTATTGGAGATTTTTTAATACTTTATTTTATTGTTATATAGCTATGGAATATTTATTTGATAAAACAAATAAAAATATTGAAAAAGTACACAATGCAGCATCCATAGGAAGTAAAGGGTTGTAATGACACTGTTGACCACAACAGGGTAACTAATGTTTCAGGCCTGAGCTCTTAGTCATGAATAAGAAAAAAAACAATCAGATGCCTGTATACATGATGAAATGTTCTTTGAGGAAGGGGACAATAGAGATCTCCAGAACTACAGTCAGGCACTAGGTGTTATCTAAATTGTATATTTAAGAACTAGTGTTACATGATTACTGTTTGTGAATGTGTGTGCCTTGGGGATTGAAATGCTAACTATTCCCCTGCCTCCTTTGCGTACTCCAAAGGACTGAAGGAAAAGACTCTTCTTGAATATAGGTTTGGATTCATTAGAATACAACACTAAGGCATGAGAAGCAGATTATGAGATGGGGTAGTTACCAGCAATAGCAACTTGGAATGATGCCGAGGCTAGCAGCCAAGAAGAATGGTAACCCTAGCCTCTTGGGCAAAGCAGTCAAGGCACTGAGAGCAGCTTGTGTGTTGGCCCTTTATATTCTGAGTAAACAAGGACTGTCATTTTTCAGACTATGAAGCACAGAAGTCACGCTGGAAATGAATTTCATGTCAGAATCAGAATTTATTGTCATGAACAAGTCATGAAATTCGGTGTTTTATGGCAGCATCATGGTGTAAACATTCATGTTATAACCATCTTACAACATTACTATAAATTTTTAAAAATAGTGCATGAAAAGTAAGGCAGTGTCTTTGGTTCATTGATTATTCTAGAATCTAATGACAGCGGGGAGGAAGCTGTCCTGGTGCCTTTGAGTGCTCGTCTTTAGGCTCCTGTACCTTTTTTCTGATGGTAGCAGAGTGAAGAGGGCATGGCCTGGGTGGTGGGAATCTTAGAGGATAGAGGCTGCTATTTTAAAGCACCACCTCATGTAGATGACCTCGAAGGAGTGAAGTCTGGTGCCTGAGATGTCGCAGGTCGAGTTAAAAGCCTCTGGAGTTTATTCTTATCCTGAGAGTTGGCACCTCCATATCAGGCAGTGATGCAGCCAGCCAGAATGGTCTCCATGGGGTACACCTGCAGAAGTTTTCAAGAGTTTTCGGTGACATAACAAATCTCAGACACCATAAAAGTATAGCCACTGGTGAGTCTTCTTTGTGATTGCATGAACATGGAGACTCCAGGACAGAAACTCGAAATTTAATGTTCTTGACCCTTTCCACTACTGAGCCCTTAATAAGGACGGGATTGTGTTCCTGTGATTTCCTTCTGAAGTCCACAATCACCTCTTTGGTTTTGCTATCCTTGAACACAAGGTTGTTGTCGTTCCACCATTCAAAGAACTGATCTATCTCCCTCCGGTATGCTTCCTCATTGCCATTTGTGATTCTGCCGACAACTGTGGTGTTCTTGGGAAATGTAGATGGCATTGGAAATGTGCCTGGCCACCCAGTCATAGGTATATAATGAGTAGAGCAATGGGCTGAACACACATCCTTGGGATGAGCCTGTGTTGATAATCAGTGAGGAGGAGACGTTGTTTCCAATTTGTACTGACTGTACAAAAGTCAAGGATCCAGATGCAGATGGGGTTAGAGCGGCCTAGAGTTTGTAGCTCCTTGACCAGCACTGAGTGAATAATGGCATTGAAGGTTGAGCAATAGTTAATGAAAAGTAGCTGTTTTTGAGGTGATCCATAGCTGAGTAGAGAGCCAGCGATATTGCATCAGGTATGAAGAGATTGTGACAGAAGGTGAATTACAGTGGGTCAGATCTTTGCTTAGGTATGTGTTAATTCTGGCCATGACCAGTCTTTCAAAGCATTTCATCACAGTAGGAGTTAGTGCTACTGGGTGATAGTCGATGAGGCAGCTCACACTACTATTCTTGGGTACCAGGATGATTGATGCCTTTTTGGAGCAGATGGGAATCTCTGACTGCAGCAATGAGAGGTTGCAAATGTCCATGAACACTGTAGCACGTGCAGAATTTTCAGAAACGTCCCCTTTAGAGAGAGGGGGGGGGGGGGGAGGTAGAGAAAGAAATAAAATATAAATAATGTGAAAAACTTGTTTTTGCACCAAACATTATTTGTGTTTAAAATTCTTTTGAATTTATATGCTGGGCAGCCTATTTCAAGAAAATTCTCTGAAGAATTCAATGAGAAGCAAGTCACTCATCTGAGTATTCAATGGCTCATGTGTTTCTTACATTAGAAATTGTCTTTTATACCACTATACGTTTAGAAATATCTTAAACCTTAAAGGTGAGTTGTGCAGAGAACTCAAAGAGTCTGAAAGAGGTTACAGAAAGGTCAGGAAGAGATGAGGTCAACAATCTCAAAGGCTGCAGAAAGCTTGAGGGCAGCTGAGAAGAAGATCCACTATCAGATTGTTTGTTATCTCTGGGTGACATAAGACTGTTTCAGAATTGTATTCAGATTGTGCTTTGGCCAATAAGCTGGATGGAAAGACTTAAACAAATAAGTGTTGGTTAAATCCCCACTCTAGTTTCAGTTAGAAATAGATTTCATGGTTCATTGTTCTTTGAAAGTGGAATCTCATGTGGATAGAGTGGTAAAGAAAGCTTTTGGTATGCTGGCCTTTATAAATCAAAGCATAGAATATAAGAGTTGAGAAGTGATTTGAGACTATTCAAGGCATTGGTGAGGCCAAATTTGGAATACTGTGTGCAGTTCTGTCCCCCAAATTATAGGAGGGATATCGATAAAGTCGAAAGGGTGCAGAGAAGATTTACTAAAATGCCTGGATTGCAGTATCTAGAATGTAAAGAAAGATTGATTAGACTGGGTCTTTATTCATTGGAGCATAGACAGTTGTGGGGGATAGAGGTATTTAAAATTATGATGGGAATTGATAGAGTGATGTGAATAGGCTCTTCCCATTGAGAGTAGGTGAGATTGGAATGAGGGGTAATAAGTAAGGGTTGGGGGCAAAAGTTTAAAAGTAACGAGAGGGAGCTTCATCACTCAGAGTGGCGGCTGAGTGGAATGACCTTCTGGAAGAGGTGGTTGAAGCAAGGTCAATTTTCTCATTTAAGAAAAAGTTGGATAGGTGCATCGATGTGAGGGGATTGGAGGGTTATGGGCAGGGTGCAGGTAAATGGAATTAGAGGAGATCACAAATCGGTGTGGACTAGAGGGGTTGAGATGTCCTATTTCCGTACTATAATTCTTATATGGTTAGATATTACGTTTTATGGTTATAATAATTTTGAAATGCTAGAGTGCCATTGATCAGAATGTCTCCTTCATGTCACAGTCGGTGAAAATGGAGAGTGAGTGGTTCTATCACAAGTTCCTCATGTCTGATGAAAAATTATCAGCTCAACACTGTTTCTTTCTCCACAGATGTGTCTGACCTGCAGTATTTTACGTTAATTTTGGAATGGAACATTATCCATTCAGAATCATTTACTCATTTATTCTAAATAAGAGGTAATTATGGAGCTGTCATAACAAAACTCTCAAGGTGGTAGAATGACTCATATTCTTTTATCTTGCATCTCTTTCCGTTTGATTTTTTTTACCTCCAAGCTACATAGTATATCATTTCTTTTCTTCCTTTTAGCACACATCTTGACGTCATGTGCCCAAGACCATTACTATTCACTCTAATCAGAAGCCATGGATGAAAGCACGGGTGCATGTGCTGTACAGGAACTGAGTCGCTACCTTCAGAGCGGACGATAAGGCAGCCATAGTGATTGCAAGAGCCAAGCTGTCGAAGGCCATCAGGGAGGCAAAGCATGCGCACGCCCAGCACATTCACAGTCACTTCCTGGACAGCAAGGACACACGACACGTGTTGAAGGGGATCCAAGATATCACTAACCACAAGACCACACCATCTGCCTGTGCTGGTGATGCCTCCATCCAAGATGAACTGAACAACTTCTACGTGTGGTTTGAGGCAAAAAACAATGTGGCAGCCGAGAAGACCATCCCTCCTCCAAACGATCAGGTGCTGTGTCTTACAGTGGCCGAAGTTAGGAGAGAACTAGGCAAAGTCAACCCAAGGAAAGCTGCTGGACCATATAACATTGCCAGCAGAGTGCTCAAGGGTTGTGCAGCTCAGCTAGATGTTCTCACTGACATTTTTAACATCTCCCTAAGAAGGCTGTGGTCCCCACGTGCTTCAAAACTGCCACTGTTGTCCCTGTGCCAAAGGAGTCGTCTGTATCCTGCCTCAGTGATTACAATGCTGTCACACTCATGTCCATCATCTTGAAGTGCTTCGAAAGGCTCGTCATGGGCACATCAAGCTCCTGCTACCCCTGCCACTGGACCCCCTGCAGTCTGCATATAGGTCCAGCCACTCTATGGACAATGCCATCGACACCACCCTTGACCTAGCCCTTATCCACCTGGAAAACAAAGACTCGTATGTTCAAATACTGTTTATTAACTTCAGTTCAGCATTCAATACGATCATACCTCAGTACCTGATAAGGAAGATGGGCCTGCTGGGACTAAACACCTCCCTCTGCAAATGGATTGTTGACTTCCTGTTGGGGAAACCTCAGGCAGTCCAGATCGGAAACAGCACTTCCAAGATTATCACATTGAGCATGCCCCCACCCCCCCACTACCCCCATCCCATGGCTGCAAGCTCAGTCCACTGCTGTTCACTCTGCTAATCCATGATTGTGCAGCCAAACATAACTCGAATCACATCATCAAGTTGGCTGATGACACGACAGTGGTGGGCCTTTATCAGTAAGAATGAGGAGGCAGCATACAGAGACAAAGTTCAGACACTAACGAACTGGTAAAGAACAAACAACCTGTATCTGAATGTTTAAAAAAAGAAAAGAGATGGTTGTCGACCAGGAGGGCCCTTGGAGATCATGCTCCCATGAACATTGATGGCTCTAGTGTTGAAGTCATTAAGAGTATCAAGTTCCCCAGGGTGCACCTGACTGAGAATCTCACCTGGTCCCTTAACACCAGCTTCTTAGCCAAGAAAGCCCAGCAGTGCCTCTACTTCCTGCGAAGGCTGAGGAAAATCCAAGACCCCCACCCTCTATCCTCACTACATTCTACAGAGGCTCTATTAAGAGCACCATGTGCAATTGTATCAGTGTCTGGTTTGGAAGCTGTACCTCTTTGGACTGCAAGACCCTGCAGAGGATAGTGAATGGAAAATACCATTGGGGAACCTCTTCCTAGCATGAAGGACATAATCAACACTTGATTAAGGCAGAAAGCAATAAACATTGTGAAAGACTCCACACATCCCCCATGTAAATGGTTCTTCCTTCTGCCATCTGACAGGAGGTACCAAAGCAATCAGGCCCTTACATCCAGAGTAGGAAACAACTTTTTCCCCCAAGCCATCAGGTTCCTGAACTCCCAGTACAGATGTAGATAATGCACTGTGGAGTTTCAGTGTATAAATCTTAATATTTTAATGTGTTAACTGCTTTCCTAACTTACATCTATGTAAATATGCTCCATGGTCCTGGAGAAATGCTATCTCGTCCTAACATCCAAGCACGGTATGAACGATAAATAAAGTTGATTTGACTTGACATGATATTTTTATTTGCAATTTAACTTGTTCCTGTTTTTTTTTCCCCATTTAATTATCTTCTAAAGTATTTTTCTGGCTCTTGGCTATATCTTCAAATGCACCAAATTTATTCACTCTTTCCCATCCTGTCACATCAGCATCAGTCCATGAAGTACTTCAGAATGTCTGTTATTCACATAGATCTGAAACAATACTGGTCAGAGTACTGCAAGGCACAGAATCCTTAAATCAAATCATCAACTTTTCCCCAATACACCTCCAAAATTCTTATCTGAAAGAACATTTTGTTATGTTTCAAACCATTGAATTGTATAGTACGGAAACAAGCCCATTGTCCCACCAAGGTCTGCCATGACTGTAGTTGGTATGATGGGCTAGCATCCATCCCACTTTATTCTCCCCGCAATCCCACCAATCTGCTCCAGGTTCTATAACAATTTACAGTGTCCAATTAAATTGCCAACCAGCATGTTTTTGGTATGTGGAAGAAAACAGAGGCATTTGGAGGAAACCACATAGTCGCAGGGAGAACATGCAAACTTCACCCAGAGAGCATCAAAGGTCAGGATCAAACTTGACTCATGGGAACTACTGACTGTGCCATTGTGTCACCCAAAGTATTATAGCCTCTTTACACTCATAAAACTATTGGCCATGTATTTTTGGACAATTAAATGAATTTATTTTTTTTAAGTAAATTCAGTGGTATTTGAATTCCACCAACCCCCCCCCCCACCCCCCCCCCCCCCCCGGTTCATTGCAAATACAACATGTATGTTTTTGATGCATTAACTAATATTGGTAAATTATCATTGAGATGTATAATTGCAGAATTAAACTTTTAATGTTATGACCGAAACAGCAGAGATTCCTGAAATCTCACAGAGCTGCATATATTATTTGGCAGGATTGTGCTAAATAGAAACTTGACGAAGGGCTCAGGCCCGGAATGTTGGTTATATATCTTTACTTCCTATGAAGCTGTGTGACCTCCAGCACTTTCATGTATTGCAATACAATCACCGCATGTGCAGACTTTCCTGGTTACCCATAACTTGTGGCAAGTTGAACATTTGTTTAGCTTCTTCACACCCTGCTAAAAAACCTCATTTATGACACTTGCTTAAAGCAAGTTAAGGGTAACATATTGTTTGGATAAAGCTGGGTTGCAGGCAAGCTTTTGACATAATGAAATTTTGCAGTTGTTATTCCTCATGGGGACCTTTTTGCTTTTGCCTTCTCTGTCATGTTGAACTCTTCTAGCACAGCACAACAGTTACGGAAGAAAATTTCAGGACAAAAATGTTTTCTATTCCATCATGTGATATTTTAGGTTGGTGCTTTTCTATTAAATAACAATGTGGTCATGACCTACACCATTATTAGCATGCAAAACCGCAGGTAGTTTTAAGTGATTGTAATTTGTGAATCTATTCATCTTGCTTTCTATTAGCTTGATATACATAAACATGAGATGCTTATCCTCAATGCTATGTTTCAGATCTTTCTGGATTTACACATTAATTGTCAAATAAACTCAATACTGAAAGTAGAGATAGAAATTAACAGCTTAAGAGATTTTTAAATAAAGGCTATAAAAGTAATTATTATATGTCACGTCTCCAGAATGGAGGACCATCGCCTTCCCAAGATCGTGTTATATGGCGAGCTCTCCACTGGCTATCGTGTCAGAGGTGCACCAAAGAAGAGGTACAAGGACTGCCTAAAGAAATCTCTTGGTGCCTGTCACATTGACCACCGCCAGTGGGCTGATATCGCCTCAAACCGTGCATCTTGGCGCCTCACAGTTCGGCGGGCAGCAACCTCCTTTGAAGAAGACCGCAGAGCCCACCTCACTGACAAAAGACAAAGGAGGAAAAACCCAACACCCAACCCCAACCAACCAATTTTCCCCTGCAACCGCTGCAACCGTGACTGCCTGTCCCGCATTGGATTTGTCAGCCACAAACGAGCCTGCAGCTGACGTGGACATTTATCCCTCCATAAATCTTCGTCCGCGAAGCCAAGCCAAAGAAGAAGATATATACAAAACCGTAGATTCCCCAACTACTCTATATACTTAAAATAAATGTTAAGTTTTGACTGTCTGGGTCTGTATGTATGGAAGGGAGGGAGAGACTGATTTGTTTTTTTTATTTTTGTTTGTTGTGTTTGTGAGAAAAAAAGTTTAATATATTGTATATATTGACCCTGTTCGGCTCCAAATCATGGGTCCTCCAACGGCATCACCTACGGCTCCTAGAACGCTTCCATCAGCGCTGTCTCCATTCCATCCTCAACATTCATTGGAATGACTTCATCACCAACATCGAAGTACTCGAGCTGGCAGAGTCCGCAAGCATTGAATCCATGCTGCTGAAGACCCAACTGCGCTGGCTGGGTCACGTCTCCAGAATGGAGGACCATCGCCTTCCCAAGATCGTGTTCTATGGCGAGCTCTCCACTGGCCACCGAGACAGAGGTGCACCAAAGAAGAGGTACAAGGACTGCTTAAAGAAATCTCTTGGTGCCTGCCACATTGACCACTGCCAGTGGGCTGATATCGCCTCCAACTGTGCATCTTGGCACCTCACAGTTCGGCGGGCAGCAACCTCCTTTGCAGAAGACCGCAGAGCCCACCTCACTGACAAAAGACAAAGGAGGAAAAACCCAACACCCAACCCCAACCAACCAATTTTCCCTTGCAACTGCTGCAATCGTGCCTGCCTGTCCTGCATCGGACTTGTCAATCACCAACGAGCCTGCAGCAGACGTGGACATAACCCTCCATAAATCTTCGTCCGCGAAGCCAAGCCAAAGAAGAAAGAAGAAAGATGTATAGTTTTTGAAAATAAAATAATACACTTTTAAAATATTTAAATTTTTAATTGACAGCTTAAAACTTGTATTCTCATTCCAGATAGTAAATCTTTTCCTTTGTCTCTGTAAATAAATCTCTGCTTCCCTTTCTGTTTTTCTCTCCAAACAAACCATAAATATCTAGACATGATTTCACCTATTATGTTGATGCCTTTCAAAAGAGAATGTCCATTTCTCATCCTTGCTCCCACACTCTTCTGACAATTTATTGTTTTCGTCCTTGAAAAATCTAAATAAGTATTTTTTTGAGGAGGTGCTTTTTCTTATCTGTTCAATGCATCTTATTCAGTTCATCAGTGGCTGAATGTTATCTTGAACTATTTATTAGGTTACAAACGTCTCACATTGTGATTACAATACATTTTTTTTTATTTTCATCTTACAATGAAGAAGAGTAGGTTTTCTTTTAAAACTTGAGTGATGTTTACAGACTTCAGTTCTGGTTACTCCATCGCACTTTAAATGAAAGAGCTCAAGGGGTTTGGTTGTCGATTAAAATACCTAACAAACTGCCACTCATTTCTCACAGGATTTGAAACTATCAGCTTTGCCATTAGAAGAACAATGAAGTTCTGTGGTAGCAATGCTAATCAGCAAATGCTCCACGACAAGATAAGAAGACTTTTATGATATGATGTTGCTTGAGTAATAAGGGCCAAATCACATGTTTAATGTCTGTGGAATTGTTGATGGTTTTATTCTTTATATCAATGTATCTTTATTGAGCATTTGTAGACACTGATTTATCTCATTGTCTTACTGGGAGGGAGAGTAAGCCTATTTCATCTTGTACCCCTTCCTGCTCTGTGGGTTGTCCTGGATATCATTTGTTTCCCATCATTTGTCTAAGGCCAGAGTGGTGAGCCTTCTCCTTATCATGCCTGCAGTGATTCTGGTGAGGTTGTGCATGCAATGATGCAAGAGGGGAGGTTCAAGGTCATTACTTAATGAGAATGACAGTGTGGCAATAAATGGTGTGTGACTTGGACTAGAATTTGGGGACAATGGCTGCCCTCAAGATTGAAGGTCTTGACCAGTAGTTGTCCCTGGTTTTGTAAGTGTTACCTTGGAAAGTTACTGCAATAATTGTCTAATGGGTGCTAGAGAAGGTAAATATCCATTCTCGTGGCATATACTCTAATGAACAAGCTACTCTGTCCTGCATCATTAAGGTTTATGGAAGGAAAATAAACCTAGTCCCTCATAACTAAAATACCCATTTCAGCCAACATCCTGGTGAATCTCCTTTACATTCTCTCCAACTCAATAATGACTTTCCCAAAGAAAAATTGTACTCCATCCTCCAGCTGTATGCTAACATATTACATACTCGTATCATAACCTACACTATTATTCTATACTCTAGCTAGTGATGGCTTGTAAGCATATGCTTCCAGAAGCACCTTAGTTGGTGCTTTCATCATTATATAGATTAGTATGCCAACGTCTCTTTATTTCAGGTCTTCCTTGGGCCTGACCATTCATGGTGAATATCTGGAATTATTTGTTAGATTTAAATGCATCACTTTATACAGAATGTCTCAAGATTACATTTCGGAGATTAAAATAATCTGGTTTTCTGCAAATAATTTTGAGATTTTTTTTTGTTCCTTCATCTTCCCTGTCTTGACAATTAAATGATAATTATTTCAGCTATTTTTTGGTCATTTCTGCTTTCATTACCTGTGATCTGGTCTTCTAAAGTCAGGACAAAAAAAATGTCAAAATAAGATCATTACCCAAGATTATGAAAAAATAATCTTCAAGAAAAAATAGCTATGTATAGTTTCCAGGCCTTTATCCTAGGCATTTAAGATTATTGCAAAATACCTGTGTTCAACACAGAATAATCTTGTGTATGCTCTCTGTGAAGGTGCAGACCTTCATGTTTTAACTACTGAAGCACTATCAATAATTATGAACAAATATTTTTAGCTCAAACTCAGAATTCAGATGTCGGTTCCTGCTTCTTCCTCATAATACCAGTTCCTGCAATGTCCCAATGTTGCCTGGCAACAGAATTGCCTCAGATCTTTTATCAAACTTTTGGAATTAGATTTATCTAGGGATAAGTATTTCCAGGATACTGCTGCGAAAAAAAAACCTGCTTACGTGGTAATACACTCACTCCAGGTGAAAGTACTTTTCCGGCTGTCCAGAGTCCACAGAGAATATATCTGCATTATTGCATGGAGAATTGGGAAAGGACAAATGGGTTCTGGAGAGGATAATGAAACAGCTACATGGCCAGGGTGAGGCCTTTCTCAGGGCAGCTGGAGACTGGCAATATATTATCCCTAAAGCCCTTGTCCTAAGAATACAAACAAAATAGTTCTGGCAATAGACCATCTGTCTTATTAAATGTTCAACAGGCTCCAGAGTATGGCAAGGGGAATTGGATTAGTTGACAATGCTTCTGGATATAAAATAATTAACAGACATGATAAGCATAAATATGATAATGAAAGACAAAGAACTGGTGAACTCCAGTAGATGAGGTCTGCAGTATTGATGTTTTATTAAGTGTGCATCTGACAAGTAAATAAATTATGTCAACACTCAGAAATTAGTCTTATTCTAAATCAGCCATTCTCAACGAGGGCCATATAATCCCCCTGGGGCGACAGCACTTTTAAGGGGAGGGGGGGTACAGACTGAAATCTTCAATAGGTGGGCCAAAGGTGGAGAGGTGGGGATGGAAACTGAACAAATTAAACATTTTGGCGGGTAAGGAAAGGACTGCTACATATTTGCTAAGAAAATGTGAGAATTTTTTTCAAATTAGGAGGCTTTTGGAGACAGCCTAAAACATTTAGTAATCCCTGACTAAATCACAGAGCATCTATGGCATAGGGTGGTATGTGAGTGGAAAGAAAAAGTTTAAAAACCACTGGCCTAGAACGACTTAGATAAATGTGGAAAATTAACGGTGTTTTCAGAGCATTCCTTGCAACGAGATTATTGTGTTTGATTGAGATTTAACTATGAATTGCCTTTCACATAGTTTTCCTTTTGTTTCTATCATCTTCAATACCAGGAAATAAGTATAAAGACCCAAAGGTTTTGCTTTATATTTCACATGTCTGAATGGGCCCTCAGTTTGCTATTGGTTTTCATGACGGGTAATGAATGGATGTCTCCTTCTGCTCACTTTTATCGAAGGTGTGTGTTGTTCATTATTTTCCATATAACTGAAGCTGACTTTTGAGCTAACTCTTGTAAGTAGCACTTTCATTTTGTAATAGTTCATTTTTGTTACTTTCAGAAATAATTTTACCCATGAGTTCCTTATCAAAAAAAAAGTGTTGGCAGTATTGGGTGGAATACTTATCCATAGAACTATGGAATACTACTGCTGGCTGGCCCTTCTAGTCCATGCCGAACTATTATTCTCCCCCGTCCCACTGACCTGCACCCCAATCATGGCCTTCTATAGCCCTCTAATCCATGTTCCTGTCCAAAATCTTCTTCAAAATTAAAATTGAACTTGTATTCACTACTACAGCTGGCAGCTCGATCTACACCCCCACCACTTGCTGTATGAAGTTTCCCCTAATGTTCACACTAAACCTTTCCCCTTTCACACAATCCATATCTCAACTACCCACAGTGATAAAAGCCTACCTACATTTACTCTGTCTAGAGCCCTCAGAATTTTAAATATCTCTATTAAATCTTTCCTTATTCTTCTATGCCCTGGGAAATAAAGTCCTAACCTGTTTAACCTTTTCCTGTAACTCAGTTCCTCAAATCCATGCCACATACCAATAAATCTTCTCTGTACTCTTTCAATCTTATTGATAGGTCTCCTGTAATTAGATGACTAAATCTCTACACAACACTCCAAATTGGTCTCATCAATGTCTTATACAATTTTACCATAACAACCCAACTCCTATACTAAATACTTTGATTTATGAAGGCTAATATGCCAAAAGCTCTCTCTACAATCCTATCTACCTGTGACACCACTTTCAGGAATTATATATCTGTATTCCTAGATCCCTCTATTCTATCACATTCCTCACTGCCCTACCATTTACCATGCATGTCCTTTCTTGGTTTGTCTTTCCAAAGTACACACCTCACACTCGTCTACTCTATATTCCATTTACCATTTCTCAGCCCATTTTTACAGCTTGTCCAGATCCCTCTCCAGGTTTTGAAAACCTCCCTTGCTGTCTATAACACCTCCAATCTTTGTGACATCTGTAAATTTAACTGATCCAATTTAACAGATTATCATCCAATGATTAATCCATTATTATCATTGATATTGTTGAAAAACAACAATTGTCCCAGCACAGATCCTTGAGGCACACCACTAGTCATAGGCCTGCAGTATGAGAAGCAATCATCCACTACCACTCTCTGGCTTCTCTCATGTAGCCAATGTCGAATCCGATATAATGACTTGGTATAATACCTAGGATCTGAACCTTTCTTTCTAACCTCCCATCCAGAACATTGTCAAAGGCCATGTAGACAACATCCACAGTCTTTCTGTCATCTTTCCTGGTAACCTCCTTAGAAAAACTCTATAAGATTGGTTAAACATGACCTGCCACACACAAAGCCATGTTGACTCTCCCTAATCAGTCTCTAGCTATCCAAATATTTGTATACCCTATCCCTAAGAACAACTTCCAATAACTTACCAACTATTGATATTAGGCTCTCCGGTCTATAATTTTCAGGATTACTTTTGGTGCTTTCTCTAAACAAGGGAACAACATGAGCTACCTTCCATTCCTCCAGAAACACACCTGTGGCTAAGGGCACTTTAAATATTTCTGCCAGAGCCCCTGCAATTTATATACTAGCCTCCCTCAAGGTCTGAGGGAATACATTATCGGGCCCTGGGGATTTATCTACCCTTAATTGCTTTAAGATAGCAAGCATTTCCTCCTCTTTAACCTGTATAGGTTCCATGATCTTACTGCTTGTTTTCTTTTCTTCCTTAGACTCTGCGCCATTTTCCTGAGTAAAACGCATAGCCGACCATTCTGATCTTCAAGGTGACCAATTTTTCCCCTTACTATCCCTTTATTCTTAATATACCTGTAGACATCCTTAGGATTTTCCTTCACATTGTCTGCCAATGCAATCTGATAACTTCTTTTAGTCTTCCTGATTTCCTTTTTTTTACATTTTATCATACGGTTTCATTAAACCCTTCTCTGTTAGTGTATTTGATTTGTTTGAACACATTTTCAAGTGAAAGCATGGGGCCAAGCAAGCTGAAACAGCATTTAGGGACCATACGTAAACCCTCGGATTACTCAAAACTCTTTGAGATAATTTTGAGGGAAGCCCAACAGTCAAACAAATGATTACTGAAAGATCACAGAAATTAGAATAGAGTCTTCTTGCATCATACAAGATAAGTGAATTGAATGCTAAAAGAAGAATGCTAATAATGTTACTTAGTCATTTATTTTGCCTTCAGCATCCATAATAATATCTGATGTCATGAACTTCAATGCCAAAGAAACTATTCAGGCAAATTCCTTTGAGTAATTCCACTGTTTAGAGAAGAATTGATGAGATTGCAAGGGACATTGAAAATCAATTAGTCATTTCATTACAATCCAAGAAATACTCTTTACAATTAGACAAATCCACTCTGCAAGAGAACTCTTCTCATAATTTCTTGGATTGTAATGAAATGACTAATTGATTTTCAATGTCCCTTGCAATCTCATCAATTCTTCTCTAAACAGTGGAATTACTCAAAGGAATTTGCCTGAATAGTTTCTTTGGCATTGAAGTTCATGACGTCAGATATTATTGTAGACACTGAAGATTCTGGAATTGAAACAAGCTGATGGAAGGATTAAAACAGATACAAAGGGACTGATTATTTTCAGAGAAGAATTACACAAATAAGAACAGTGTTCCATTCAAAAACAAAGTTGCCTGTCCAACTGATGGTGTGCTGCTTCAATGGTTGGTCAATACATTACACCCCTGAGAAATGTTATACCTTCAGTCTTTACTATTTATTGTGGGAGCACTTGGTGACTAAAAAACCTAGGATGATGTTTAAATGCTTTGCTTTCATTTGTCATAAAAACTGTAAATTTTATAAAATCGTATCCCCTTCAAGACCACCCATTCCGGCTGCTGTGTGAAGAAAATGACAAACATTTCCAGATGCTGCTGCTGTATATGGAGGTGAGGTGGCTGTCCAGAGGAAATTGTCTTCCATCATTATGTTGCACATTCTTTCCTTTCTATCTCATAATGAGCATGCAGAAAAACTCGTTTATACAAAGATGGGCAGGCATACTTTATCTGACAGATTATCTTTGACTAGCGCAATTTATTGAGCAAGGCCTTATAGAGTAAACACAATATCCCTATGGACTATAAGGAAGCCATTGTTTCTTTCCTTAAAAAATCCCAGAGCCTATTGGAGCAATAATGGACATTGGGAATTTTTACAATTTCCAAATATGAACACCTTCGCAGAGACATTGAAAGACAATGACATTATTTTTTATTACTGAAATCTCATTATCCCATATTGGATATTAGATCCAGTTGAGGGACACATATTGATATTGACATAGAAATTTAAGAGAATTTGATTGATCTTCAGAGTGATATAATTGCATGCCATTAGGTTGAATCAATTTAAAAAAAGGATTTTGGGGTTAAGAATGATCTGCTAAATAAATTTCCAAAACTATGGGAAAGTTTTTCATTGCCTTTCTATCAACATACTGAGTAGAATGTGGATTTAGCAACGTAATTTCCTTGACAAAAATCCCAGAACATACTTGATATCACAACAAGATCTTCAACCATCATTATTCAATTTGGATCCTGACATTCAAAAACTTGAACAGGAACATCAAGCTCAAGGATCTCACTAAAATTTTCATTTTATAAGGATTTTTTTTAAAGTTTTTTTGTTAAGTTTTCACATCCTTGAGTTCCCTAATGACTCATTGTGTAAATGACTCATTGTGTACAAGCCATTGCACTTGAATCATTTTTTTAAATTATTTTCTAAAATGTATGTTCATGCTTATGATGCTTCTTTTATTGTAATAAAGAAACTTGGCTCATTTAGAAACAACCATACCTTATTTGCTAAAGAACATGTCCATGGTGAGTCATCCATCTTGAATCCACCTAACTGCAACAAACTAGTCTCCGACTCCCTCTATTGGTCAGGAGGAACACTAGCATTCTATCTCTCCAATGTTTTCTCCTTTCCTACATGTTCAATAAAAATGATTTTTTATTTGTCTGGTTGGAATCACAAGTCATAGTTGTAACGTTCAGAATAAAGGCCTTGTTTTCTTTTCACCTCACATGTCATAAGTATTTGTTTTTTTGTGCAATCAGTAGGAGAGAAGTATGATAGAAACCAACTAAACTTGATTGCTTCACAGGGAAGGTGCCCATAAACTCTCAGAGTCCTGAGAGGTCTGTAACCAAAAAAAGGTTGAGAATGCCTGATCTCAATCATTCTCTGCCAATTGAAAGTCTTGGATTGCAAGATCCAATGCTAACATCTGGGTTCCAGCCATGGTAGCAATGAACAGTGCAATTTTTGGCTCTACTCCCTTGCTTCAATTTTCCACACAGGCAAAGATCAAAAATTAATAACAAACCCAAACAAAGATAAAACACCATGTGCAGATTTTCCAATTGATTCCTGGTATTTTATTATAAAACAATGCTGTGGATCCAAAATTCAATTTAATTTAACAACAAACAAATCCATACATTTAAAAATATAATGGAGTATGACACCTTAGTCATTGCTCTGCCTGGGATTTAGTCACAGAGGTCAAAAGTGAAGTGGAAATTGTATTTTGTCTTGTGGATGCCCATGATTTTTACCCTCCAACTTGAAAGAACAGCACGTTTTTCTAATTTGGCATTAAATATGTACGTTGAGATAATCTGCTTTGCTCCCTATGTGGCACCCATTGAAGCTTGATGTTCACACTTGAGGATAAAGAATGCGACTGTTCTGATTCTCTGACTTCTGGCTGCATGGATTAAGGCTTTCTAATGGGGATGACAGATATAAAATAATAGGATAAGAGTTCATCCTCTATTTTGAGCAAATATATCATGAATGTTCAGTGTTTTAGATCCAACTTTTCAGTGGCAAAATTCTAGCTGTAATCATTGGTAATAATCCTGCTTTGACTTTGGAAATATTAAAAAAAAAGTGATTTACTGAGAGATATCCAATATCTGACATTAATTATTCATCGTGTCTTTTGAAATTAGATTGCAGAACAAAAAAAAGATAAGTACAGTCTATTTCTGCTGGCATCGCAGAATGCAATTTATATAACTTAAATACTTGATAATTATTTAAATGGTTGCTGATTTAACCAGAAAGATCGATATAAAAGAATGCTAATGTTGAGGAGCCAAAATAATTGCCAGTTAATATTTGTGATTGGGGAGGGCCGAACTTGAGATGTCTTGCGATTTCATTGTGCTTATAATTTAATCTTATTTCTTTTTGAATTGCTCTGGAAATAGGCTGTACAGAGCAAATATAATGGGAAATTCAAGCTTATTCTGAAGAGATAAGTACACATAAAGTGCCTTTCACTAACTCCGACTACCTCTTTTTTGCAAAAGCCAACATCTTATCTTTCAATCTACTGAGAGGAAATATAATTTGTGGCTGAGTGACTGCAGAAAATAACAGATCACCAAGAGAAGCATTTTTGATTTGTCAAGTAAAATACTGGTTTGCTTGAAAAGAAACCATTTTTTGGAAGTCTAATGAGAGCAGCCTCTCTACATCTTTCCTGAGCTGGTTGAAAGATATGCTCATTTCCTCAGATGTTCACTAGATGTTAACTTCCATATGTAATTAATAGATCAAGGGCTCTAGATTTTCTGGACTCTAAATTCATGATGGTGCTAAACCTTTAAAAAAAAACCGATACTAAAATCTTGAGTAGG